>NC_135805.1:68017015-68332495 GCF_964213995.1 Mustelus asterias
CAGTCAGGAAAATTGTATCTGTATCTGGTCAATCAATACCCAAGATTTGTTCTGGGAGGTGGAGGGTGCTTAATGATAACGTTAATTTATATAGCTTAATTCCTGAATGTCCCAAAATATTTACGTATAGTGGCTGTGATTTACGAATATATGCAATAGGAGCAGACGTAGGCTATTCAGCACCTCCAGCTTGCTCCGCCATTCAATAAGATTATGCTTGATCTGTTTGTGTTGAGTTCCACCTGTGATTCCCTTGCCCAATAAGAATCTACTTCTGCCTTAAAAATGTTTAATAATCCCACTTCCACTACCTTCTGAGGCAGAGTTCCAAAGTTGCACAATCCTGGACTCACCCACAAGAGGAAACATCCTATTTGCATCCACCTTGTCAAGATTATTCAGGATCTTATACACTCCAATCAAGCCACCCCTCACTTGTCTAAACTCCAGTGGAAACAAGCCCAGCTTGCCAACATTTCCTCATAAGACAACCCACTCATTCTAGGTATTAATCTAGTAAATCTCCTCTGAACCCTCGCCAACACATTTACATCCTTCCTTAAATAAGGAGACCGAAACAGCATTCCATATTCGAGATGTGGGGCAGGATTCTCCTGTTTAAATGCCCACGCCACCACTAACACACTTTCCAAATATAAATATAAAAATCCTTCGATAGACACAAAATAATCGGAGTAAAATGAACTATCAATATTTTCAAAATCCCAAAAGTTAATATACCCAATGGATTGTCCCACTATCAGTTGTCTTTGCATCATTTTAATGATATATTTGTGAGAAGTGGAAGATTTGCTCTAATATTCTACGTTGGTAGTTTCTAGGTCGAATGTTTCAGGTGGGATTCATCCATCTGAAAGATGTAAATAAGCTCATCTTGGAGAACCCATTTTTAAAGGGCACCCCAGTCTCCACGGTTAGAGACAGGCCCCCATCCAAAAAATGAAAGTGTGATCACCCCCTGCCACTGACCAGAGGTACACCACCAACCCCCCTCAGCAAAAAGAGGCATCTTTCCCTCCAGCAACAAATAATGGGTTACCCCTTCCCACACCATCAGGTCCCCCTCAGATCCACCCCCACTCAGCCCTCATTCCCTCACTCAGTCCCCCTCCCCCTCACTCAACCCCCTCCACTCTCAGACCCCCCTACTCAGCCCGCCTCCTCTCTCAGACCCCCACTCAGCCCCATTCCCTTCAACCCCCACTCAGCCCAACTTTCAGACCATCCACTCAGCCCTACACCACATCCCTCTCAAACCCCCTACCATTTAGGCATGAGGGTGACTCACCCAACCTCTCATCAGCCTCCCCTCCCCCTCAGACTGCCCACTCAACCCCCTCCGCCTCAGACCTCCCACTCATCCTCTTCAAACTCCCCACACAGCACCCCCCCTCCCCCCACCCCTCATCTGCAGCACAGATTTCCCTTTGTCAGAAGTTGCAAGGGTGAGCAGACAGCTTTGAAGTCCTTCTGACAGAAAAAAAGTCAATTTCATGAGGGGGGCGGGGTGGGGGTGGAATGGATGGTTCCATTCTACACAGATGTGCACTCAGCCCCAATGTATTCACACAACTTTGATTTGAAGTCTCTGAGGATTCCTAGCAAGCTGAAACATTTGAAACCCTATTTTATTGGAAACTTTTGATATCTGTCAATTTCAAAGTGCAGATGCCTTATTTTCTGGGAGGTTGGTGGTGCTCCCTTGGAGTCCAGCACGCCATATTCACGCTGGTGATTACCAGCACCAAAACCTATCTGGTGCAGTCCCCGCTGGGGGATGGGAGGTGCATGGTTGGGGGGCTGGTGAATGGGCCACCAAACCCATTAATTGTAATATTGCGGCAATCATCCTGAGTGATGCTGACAAGCAATGAAAGGCATCTTATGTCTGTGTTTCACAATGTAGTCTTTTCTCGTAATGCTGAAGATTGACTAAGGATGGTCAAGGATAATTCAAAAAATGAGAAGTTGAGAAAGGAAAAGCATATATTCATCTTGAAAAATATTGAAGCTTGAAAAATGTACACAAGAATATCAGAGTAAGTGACCCATCTATATCATGATCACAAGTAAAGTTTAAGCTGGTTTGCAAGCATTGGTTGACAGTATTACAGGAAGCTTTGTGTATAAATCAAACGTTTGATATGTATTTACTCATCAAATTTAGATATTGTGGTACTATGAAATATTTTATTCAACAAATTTCCTTTTGTGTTAAATAAAATGTTAATGTGCAAATTTGAAATTGGCTGCAGTTTTAAACTTGAGAAATTATAGGCAGCATTTGACCAGAGTGTTCATCAAGAAGCCCAGAAAACTGAAGTTAATGGGAATCAGGAAAAATTATTTGCTAGTTGGAGTCATACTAGCGCAGATGGTTATGGTTGTTGGAGGTCAATTGTCTCAGTTCCAGGCCATCACTGCAGGAGCTCCCAGTAGTTTCCTCGGTCCAACCATCTTCAGCTGCTTCATCAATGACCTTCCTTCCATCATAAGGTCAGAAGTGGGGATGTTTACTGACACCTGCACAATGTTCAGTGCCATTCACAACTTGCCAGATACTAAAGCAGTCCATGCCCAAATGCAGCAAAACCTGGACAATATCCAGGTTTGAGCTGACAAGTGACATTCATTCTACAGAAGTGCCAGGCAACTACCATCTCCAATAAGAGAATATCTAACCATAAATGACATTACCATCACTGAATCCCCCACTATCATCATCCTGGGGGTTATCATGACCAGAAAACTGAACTGGACTAGCCATATAAATACTATGGCTACAAGAGCATATCAGAATCTAGGAATCCTGTTATGGGTAACTCAACTCCTGACTCCCCAGAGCCTGTCCACCATTTACAAGGCACAAGTCAGGAATGTGGTGAAATACTCATCACTTGCACGGATAAGTACAACTTCAACACTCAAGTAGTTTGACAACATGCAGGACAAAGCAGCCCACTCAATTAACACCCCATTCCACAAACATTCACTCCCGCCATCACAGACACATAGTGGCAGCAGTGTATATCATCTACATGAGGCACTGCAGGAACTCACCAAAGCTGCTTAAACAGCATCTTCCATACCTATGACCACTACCATCTCAAAGAACAAGGACAGCAGATACATGGAAATGCCACCACTTGGAGGTTCCCCTCCAAGTCACTCACCATCCTCACTTGGAAATATATCATCATTCCTTCACTGTCACTGGGTCAAAATCCTGGGACCCCTTCCATAACAGCACTGTGGGTGTACCTACACCACATGAACTGCAGCAGTTCAAACTATGGCTGACCACCACCTTCTTGAGGGCAATTAGGGATTTGCAATAAAGACTGGCCTGGCCAGCAATGCCCACATCCCATAAATTAGTTTAAACAATTAAATCTGATATTCACTTTCACCCTGAAATGTGCTTAAGGTATTGACATTTATTTACATAAGTTTAGCTTTTAAGCTGTTTGTATTAAGAGGCATGAATTATGGAAATAATATTTTACTGTCTCAGTCAGCAGCATTTATATTTTTGTGAACTCTGAATGAATGTATTCCATTGCTTTTACAATTCCTGAAGATCTAAACCTACAACTTTAAAGAGCTGGTAACGAATGTTGGATCAATTTGTCTGCTGTCTAATCATTCAACCTCCATAAATTTAAGGTTATCCAAAACACTGCTGTGTATCCAAACCTGCATCAAGTTCCATTCACCCATCGACCTTGTGCTTGCCAACCTATATTGGGAGCCAATCTGACAAACTATCAATTTTAAAATTCACATCCTGGTTTGCATCCCTCCATGGCATCACTCCTTCCTATCTCTCTAACCTCCACCAGCCCTTCAATCCTCTGAAAGCTATGTTTTCCACTATTTCTGGCCTCTTGATCATTCCAGATTTTCAACACACCACTATTAGCCCCGCCTTCAGCTACGTGGGGCCGTTAGCTTTGAAATTCCTTCCTTAAAGCTCTCCCCTCTCCTCCTGTAAGACATTCCTTGAAACCTACCCGTTTGGCCAAGTTTTTGATCATATGTCCTATATGTGGCTCAATATCAAATTATTTTGATAATGCTTCAGAGGTTCCATGGGAAGTTTTGGCTACAATAAAGGTGCTATATAAATGTAAGTTGTTGATTATTTTAAAACCAAACACATATCCATTAAAATAAACCACAATATTAAGTGAGTCGTGACATTGTCACTCAAGAGCTTTATCAGCAGGTTTATGGAGCACCTCCCTAGTGATGTGTAGCTCAACAGTTAAAATATAGTTCACCATTCATCCAAACTGAATGCAGTCTTTTAATTCTCTTTCTTGTGGAATTTTTACATTATAATTTATACACACAAAAGTAGGGATGGTCAGAATATCATCAGTGGAAAAAGGTCCTATATTAAACATCCCATTGATTTTTCTATGAACATTTTAATATTCCACATTATCTTTGCAGCGTTGAAACCAAAGAAAATACAAACTCATTTTTCTTGTAGTCAGACAAATATGTCACCAACGCAAAGACAATTACAGTTTATGTTGAAGGCAATTATTTTTGAATTGTTGGGGACAACTGATAAAATTTAGATGTATATAATTGGCTTGGTGTAGGGATTCTACTTTTCAAGGTTACATAATTGAGATGTTTGAATATCCTTGGGGGATAAGAAGACACTCTTGTCACAATATTTCTCAGATCACATGTGTGTTTTCCTCTTTCAGAATATAGATTTGATATGGAAGCAGAACTATGAGAAACCAAGAAGCATAAAAAACCCACCAAAGTGTACTTCTTCTCATCTTAACTTCAAATAATATAGTTCACGATAAAAAGTTAATCTAAGCAATATGTGGACTACGTGTACTAATAATGAAAGGAACCATTTAACATTTTTGTTCACTGTGTTCATACTTGCTCCTGATTGAATCCTATCCAATTTATTCGCAGTTTGCAGTAATTTATGGGTAGTTTGGGGACAAGCTGGCCAGAAAACCTTTCACTGCCAGCTAGTTGTTGGACAAAATGAATTTGGCAGTTCCAATGTACAAAATTACTTATAAATTGGCAGTAAACTGGAAGAGGCCAAAAAACATTACAGGGTAGTCTGTAGAAATGAAAAGATTCATTAGGGTGCAGTAAATAAAGCAGGAATAGCTTAACACCGCACTTCACCTCGTTGGGCCTGACTGTTAAAACAGCATGCCATGGAAAAAGACTCTTTTTTAAGCATCATCAAACACTCATATGAACAGGCGCCGTATAAGTGCAGAGCTTGTTTTTTTTTATTCATTCGTGGGGACATGAGTATCGCTGGCTGGCCAGCATTTATTGCCTATCCCTAGTTGCCCGAGGACAGTTGAGAGTCAACCACATTTCTGTAGCTCTGGAGTCACATGTAGGCCAGACCAGGTAAGGATGGCAGATTTCCTTCCCGAAAGGACATTAGTGAACAAGATGGGTTTTTCCTGGCAATCGACAACAGTTTCATGGTCATCAGTAGATCCTTAATTTCAGAATTTTTTTTATTGAATTCAAATTTCACCACCTGCCGTGGCAGGATTTGAACCCGGGTCCCCAGAACATTAGCTGAGTTTCTCGATTAACAGTCCAGCGATAATACCATTAGGCCATATCGCCTCCTCCCCTGTTTTTACATTGCTGGAGTTCTGACTGAATAAATCTGCTGGAGGCTTTGGTGATTGTTTTGTGGAACTTCGCATTACTCAAACCTTTGATAGTACAGTCAGTCATCTGCATGGAAGTGCTGTCAAACTGTATAAATTGATCTGACCTAGCAAAGAAGGCATTGATTGCTTAGCAAATTGACTAATCTAACAGAAGTTCTCTATAGCTTCCTGGATGATCCCTGTTGTATAAACATTGTGAGCCTGTAGTCATTTTCTGTGATGTGGAGATGCCGGCGTTGGACTGGGGTAAACACAGTAAAAAGTTTAACAACACCAGGTTAAAGTCCAACGGGTTTATTTGGTAGCAAAAGCCACACAAATTAGTTACAAATGGTGTGGACAGGAAGTCCAGGCAGATGCAATGCCAGTAAATCTCTATGACATTGAAAATAGAGACGTCATTTTCTGTGCCACAGGCAGCAAGGCATACTGTGACTCTTGCTACCTGTTACCATTGCATTAAGAGATAGAGCTCCACAGCTTCATGATTGAAGCACAGCCTCCAGAGAAAGATCTCTGAGGAACGGTATTGCTAAATGCAGGTTGATAGCTATTGCTGGATGAGTATTATTAAGATATGTGGCTTTTCCCTGGTGCTGCCAGATTGATCTCTCTTACATTCCAGCCTCCTACTACTCTCCCTGATAGGTCCCCAAAACTTCCTGAAATTGATGTTGCAGTGCTTTTTAGATTGACATCCAGCGGACCTAGGACTCATACCCTTGCAAAAACACAATTATTGATCTGCACCCTCCTACAAAACAGGAACTTGAAGCCTCGGACTTGGACTTCCTGGGCAGGATTGGAATTTGGAACAAATCTTAGTTAAATAAAGTCAAGTAGGAGATGGCAAGGCCGTTCAGCTTTGAAACCAAAAGAAAACAAATTCCTCCTTTCTCAAGTTCAATCACAAACTTCATCAATTCAAGCACAGTAAATGTAGAAGATAACTTTTTTGCCTTTTTGGGAACAGTTCATCAAAATTTATAGTATTGTTCAGCCTGTGGATGTACTATGTCACACATTAACAGGACATAGTTTGCAGCCACCATTTTCCATTCTTAAACATCTTTCACACTGACTCCAAGTCTGGACTAGTGAAAATTATATTGGCAATTGCAAGTTGTGAGGCTATTCATTCTCATGGATTATAAATAAGAATTGCACTGTTTCTTTTCATCAGTAGGCTGCCAGAGGAGAGCTGACTGTCTAAAAAAGGTGCTGCTGACAAGGCACAGAAGTTGTTCACCTTGAAAACGGGACTTACCTTCATACCGCAGGAAATGAATTGGGGAAAAAAGAAATCAGTGTTCAATGTCAAAATAAAAAGCATGACTCAAATTAGTTACAAATGGTGTGGACAGGAAGTCCAGGCAGATTCAATGCCAGTAAATCTCTATGACATTGAAAATAGAGACTGATATTTTCCCATCCCGTCTGCCACGGGAATCGTAGCAGGCAGGCGGGGGCTGATCATGAAAGGTCCATTGACCTTGGGTGGGATTTTCCGGTTTTTGGGCGAATGCAGCCGGAAAATCCTGCCCAGGAAGTCAAAGTCTGAAGCTCCAAGTTCCTGTTTTGTAGGAGGGTGCAGATCAATAATTGTGTTTTTGCAAAGGTAAGAGTTTGTGTCAGGTCCTAGGTCCACTGGACGTCAATCTAAAAAGCACAGCAACATCAATTCCAGGAAGTTCTGGGGACATACAAGGGAGAGCAATAGGAGGTTGGAATGTAAGACAGATCAATCTGGCAGCATCAGGGAAAAGCTACATATTTTAATAATACCCATCCAGCAATAGCTATCAACATGCGTTTAGCAAGACCGTTCCTCGGAGATAGAACAAAGAACATTACAGCACAGGAACAGGCCCCTCAGCCCTCCAAGCCTGCACCCACCATGCTGCCCGACTTAACTAAAACCCCCTACGCTTCCAGGGACCATATCCCTCTATTCCCATCTCATTCATGTACTTGTCAAGACACCCCTTAAAAGTTACTACCGTATCCACTTCACTACCTCCCCCGGCAATGAGTTCCAGGCACCCACCACTCTCTATGTAAAAAATCTGCCTCGTACATCTCTTTTAAAACTTGCCCCTCGCACCTTAAACCTATGCCCCCTAGTAATTGATCTTTCTCTGGAGGCTGTGCTTCAATCATGAAGCTGTGGAGCTCTGTTTCTTAATGCAATGATAACAGGTAGCAAGAATCACAGTATGCCTTGCTGCCTGTGGCACAGAAAACGACTACAGCTCACAATGTTTATACAACAGGGATCATCCAGGAAGCTATAGAGAACTTCTGTTAGATTAGTCAATTTGCTGTGCAATCAATGCCTTCTTTGCTAGGTCAGATTAATTTATACAGTTTGACAGCACTTCCATGCAGATGACTGACTGGGCTATCAAAAGTTTGAGTAATGCGGAGTTCCGCAGATTACTGAGGCCATTGATCACACGATGCTCTGAATCTTTTGACAATCCGTAGCCTTATTCTTGTAATTTTTAAAAGAAAACCAGTCAATTATCTGCTGTGTTATGAACACACTGTGGATTAATGACCAAGGCTGCCAGGATTTTATTTAGTATTAGCATTTATCACTGAAATTTTGCATTCCTTATTAGGTTTAACTTATGTTCAAAGGCAGATCTTCAATCACCTCATAAAACTGCACAATGTAAAAATGATTATCAAGTGTATAATGTCTCACAGAACAACATAGCCATGTGGTCCATAAACAGGTTGTTGTCTCTTTTAATGCAGCACTCAAAGGCAACAGCTTGTGACACCGTACTCAGTTACTTATGCTCTTGCAGAACAAATATTGTAGGTAATTGCCTGGATGCGTCAAGAGTTCACTTCTGTTCACATACCCAATCATCCCATTCTTCAGGTCCAAGCTGGAAAAGAAAAAAAATGCATTATAATCACCACCTTGCAATCTGTAATGATTGTGGCAGAAAAGCAATGCAGGACAAGACTAGTACCTCCCCTGAGGCTTCAGCTCGCGATAAAGTCATCTGGATTTCCTCTTCAGTCATGTCCAGATCAAGATCTTCATCCCAGTTTTCAACAGAATTTGAAGTGTTTCCTACAACAAAAATCATCATAAAACCTGAGTCCAGAAAACACAATTGATTAATCATTGAGAAGAGTTACAAATATGTATCAATATTATAGATTCTTACTGTTTGAACCCATTATCACTGTTCAAACCCATTGTCACAACCATTATAACTGGAATGTTCCTCAAACTCCAACCTTGTGGTGGCCAATACATGGCCAGATTCAGCCTTGAAAATCCCATTCTTCAGCTATAAATTATCTGAGCTACTTTTTTCTTTTGTTAGTTGCACTGTTTTTAGTTAATATAAGCCATAATGATCAGCAATCCTGCCTCTGCCACTGGTGGATTTAGATTAATTAAACAGCAGCCTTTTCCGCCAATGAAGGAGCAACCTATATCAACCAAAATAAAACTGCAGTCAACAAGAGAAGGGATAGTGCAGTGAATGTTAACCTTTAGCAGATACAGAGCTGAAAGCAAGAGTTTTTTTTGATTGCACTTCCACCCAATGCCTTAGTTGAATGGTTTGAGTCACTTAATGCTTGGGCTTCATTCGAGTGTGCATTTCAAGTGTGAAGGGAATGGTAGCATTGTGGTAATGTTACCAGACTGATAACCCAGAGGCTCAGATTGACGCTCTAGAATAGGAGTTCAAATTCCACCATGGCAGCTAGTGGAATTTAAGTTTAATTAATTAATAAATTTGGAGTTGAAAAGCTAGTCTCAGTAACAGAATGTAAAATGACAATACTGTCATAAAAGCTCATTGATGCCCTCAAAACTGCCCATGTGACCACATGATGCGTAATTACCTTTGAGATGGCCTAGTTACCACTGATTCTAGCTGCTCCAGAAAAATTGAAAGGATGAAATACTGACAGACCCTGCAATGTCCTGCTCACTAACATCTGAGGACATGTCTAAAATTGGGAGAGTTTTCAAGACTAGTCAAGCAACAGCCTGACACAATCACACTCACCGAATCGTACTTTACAGCCAATGTGCTGCCAGAAGTGACAGCGTAGTGGTAACAGTCAGGAGAGAATGGCTCAGAGTCCTCAACATTGACTCTGCACCCCATGAAGGTTTATGGCATCAGGTCAAACATGGCAAGCACTTTCAATTGATTATCACTTACTGCCATGCCTCAAATGTTGATTCAGTGCTCCTCCATGTTGAAAACTAATTAGCAGAAGCTCTGAGGGTAACAAGGACTCTGGATGGGGGACTTCAATGACCATCACCTAGAGTGGCTCAGTAGGACTGACTGAGCTAATAGAGTCCTGAAAGACATCTGCTGATTATGCCTACAGCAGATTGCAAAATAATCAACAAGAGGGAAAAAAATTGTTTCACCTCATCCTCACCAATCACAGATGCATCCGTCCTTGACAATATCAATAAGAGTGACCACCGCAGAGTCCTTGTGGAGTCAAAGTCCTTTGTTCAGATTGAGGCTATCCTCCATTGCATTGTATGTTACTACCATGGTTCTAAATGAGACAGATTCAGAACAAATCTAGCAACTCAAAACTGGGCATCCATGAGGTGAAATAGGCCATCAGCAGTGGCAGAATTGTGTTGAATGACAAACTGTAGCCTCATGGCCTGACATGTCCCTCACTCTATGATTGTGATTAAGCCAGGAGCAATGGTGGTTCAATTAAGATTTCAAGAGAGCAGTCCAAGAACAGCACCAAGTATAGAATGAGTTGCCAAGCTGATGAAACTAGAACACAGGACTACACGAAGACACAACATGCGATAAACCGAATTAAGCAATCCTACAGGCAACAGATCAGATCTAAGCTCTGCAACCCTGCTACATCCAGACCTGAATAGTGGTGGATAATTAAACAACTCACTGGAGGAGGAAGTTCCACAAATATCCCCATGTGAGGATGCACATCAAAGCAAAAAGACCAAACTGAAGCATTTACAGCTATCTTCAGCCAAGTATGCCAGTCGTATGATCCATCTCAGACTCCTCCGGAGGTCCTCATCATGACCGAAGTCTGTTATCAGCCAATTCAATTCACTCCATGTGATACCAAAAACTGGCTGAAGGCACTGGAAGGACCTAGAGCTATGGGTCTGGACAACATTCCAACAACAGTACAGAAGACTTCCAGAAATAACCATGCCAAGCTGTTCCAGTACTGGTATCAGTCTGGCAATGTGGAAAACTGTCTAGATTTGTCCAGGACAAATCCAATCTGTCAATTACCATACCCTCAGCTTCCTCTCACTAATCAGCACTGATTGAAGATGTTGCCAACAGTACTATCAAGTGACACTTACTCATCATTAACCTGCTTACTGGCTCGGAGTTTGGGTTCCACCAGGGCCACTTAGCTCAAGGTTTTATTAGGCCCTGAGTCTAAATATGGATAAAAGAACTAAATTCTAGAGGTGAGGTAAGGTGCCCTTTACAGAGTGCAGCATCAAAAGAGCTCTAGCAAAATTGAAGTTAATGGAAATTGGGGTAGAGGGGAACTCACCAATGATTGGAGTCATGCCTGGCACAAAAGGAAGGTAGTTGTGGTTGTTGGATGTCAATCATCTCAGTCCCAGGACATCACTGCAGGAGCTCCTCAGGATGGCGTCCTTACTAGCAACACTCACATCGCATGAATGAATAAACAAAGCCTTGAACTTAGGGAAACTTGTAATCTGCAAACCCCAGTGCAGCTCATAGTTTTCTGTGGGGCAAAGTGAATAAAATACCGTGTATTTGTTTCAGTAAACTTGCAGCAGTCACTTGCTTAAGGCAAATATGACAGGCTGAACAATATCCTCTACAGCAGATTGGATGGAGCAGGAGGTATTCAGGACATGCAGTGACTTTGACTGCAACGGGCAACACGTTTGTTGTGGCAGTGGGTTATAGGAAGTGACAAAACACTGAGTGTCCTTTGAGAGTTGTGGCCTCCTTATGCGTTGTCCATCAGAGAAGTGTCTATAGTGTGTCTATAGTTGCTGGGGGCTGAGAGAGGTGAAAATAATTCTGTCAGCGGGTCCCCTTCTTGCTGTGCTGCTTCAACCTGTTGCAGAAATTCCTTTTCCTTTAGCCAGAAAAGAACTGCTAGAAGGATGCTCATTTTGAAAGAAGTGCGTTACTAGTATCCCTCGAGATTTCAGAAAGCCATGTAGTCAATACAAGTACTTTTTTAAAAATGAACCGCTACAAATTGTGAACAAAATGTCTCCCAAACTTTGTAGCATTTTAACTAACAGCAAATGAATGCTGTTTGAAACTGTCAGTTCCTAATCTGTACAAGAAACATAGAAATAGGAGTAGGTCATTCGGCCCTTCAAGCCTGCTCCACCATTCATCTTGATCATGGCTAATCATCGAATTCAATATCCTGATCCCCAGTACTCCCCTTGATTGTGGGTTGTTTGAGGATGTGATGGTGCTAGAGCTGGTGTTTCTGAAAATCACCAAGGTCCTAACTACCTGACCCCTTTTTCAATAGTTTAATTAAGCCCCCATCTATTTCAGGCAACAGCATCAGTCAAAATGAAAGGCTCCAAAAACTATTCCTCCAGCATTGCATTGGCATTTGTTTTTGCAATACTTGTCCCACATCAACCCATTTATAGGCGTAAATGGGATGGTAATGAGAATAAAATTGGTGTCATAGTTTTCAGCGGACTGCATAATAAATGACAGGCTTTTATTCTTCCAAATCACCTTCCTTTCATCTGCCTTTCTTGTGACTACTAGTCTAGTTATTACCCTTTTTGAGCATTTTGCCAAGCAATAGTCTTCAGCTCAAAATAAACTTGTGACAATCTTTGATAAGCTCTCATCTCTGAACTATCCTGTTCATCTGCCTGTATCATAATGACATAACTTAACCAATGTAAAAATTAAATTAACCTTGTTATTTCTATGATGCATTCACATCAATACTTTGATTTCTGGGCCGGATTTTCTGGCCCGCTCCACGTGTTTTCCGGTGGCAGAGGCAGCTCGCCATTGGGATCTTCTGGTCTCAATCGATGTTGATGGCTATTTGCAGTACTCGCTGGCAATGTCGCCAGGGAACTCGCTGCAGGGGGTCACTTTTGGTGGGACCGGAAGATGCCACCAGCGGGATGGGCAGGAAAATACCAGCCATAGACAATGATTCACTTAAAGAAAATCTACAATCATTTTTCAGCCAATGAAAGTAAAAACAAATGGTCTCAAATTTAGTAAAATCAATATAGAGCGATCCAGAGTTCTATACAGTTGTTACATTAAAGTGACGAACGTCTGATGGCCATTACTTCTGTAATATTAGACAGTGTCACAGTGATTAACCCAAAAGTCACATAATCTCAAGGTCAAGTGGATAACTGGTGTACTTCTACTTCAGCAATGCAAGATGGAGAATTTAAACTGGTTTTGTCGTGTTTAACACAAAATATCTTAATTAGTGAAAAATAAAACAATATTATATCAGTATAAACCTGTTGCAGAACTACTGAAAGAACAAAGAACAAAGAAAATTACAGCACAGGAACAGGCCCTTCGGCTCTCCAAGCCTGCAACGACCATGCTGCCCGACTTAATTAAAACCCCCTACCCTTCCGGGGACCATATCCCTCTATTCCCATCCTATTCGTGTACTTGTCAAGACTCCCCTTAAAAGTCACTGCTGTATCCACTTCTACTACCTCCCCCGGCAACGAGTTTCAGGCACCCACTACTCTCTGTGTAAAAGATCTGCCTGGTACATCTCCTTTAAACCTTGCCCCTCGCACCTTAAACCTATGCCCCCTAGTAATTGACTCTTCCACCCTGGGAAAAAGCTTCTGACTATCCATTCTGTCCATGCCTCTCATAATCTTGTAGACTTCTATCAGGCCTCCCCTCAACCTCAGTCGCTCCAGTGAGAACAAACCAGGTTTCTCCAACCTCTCCTGATAGCTAATGCCCTCCATACCAGGCAACATCCTGGTAATATTTTTCTGTACCCTCTCCAAAACCTCCACATCCTTCTGGTAGCGTGGCGACCAGAATTGAACACTATATTCCAAGTGTGGCCTAACTAAGGTTCTATAAAGCTGCAACATGACTTGCCAATTTTTAAACTCAATACCCTGACCGATGAAGGCAAGCATGCCATATGCCTTCTTGACTACCTTCTCCACCTGCACTGCCACTTTCAACCTGTGTACCTGTACACCCAGATCTCTTTGCCTATCAATACTCTTAAGGGTTCTGCCATTTAGTGTATATTTCCTAACTGTATTAGACCTTCCAAAATGCATTACCTCACATTTGTCCGTATTAAACTCCATTTGCCATCTCTCTGCCCAAGTCTCCAACTGATCTATATCCTGCTGTATCCTCTGATGGTCCTCATTGCTATCCGCAAATCCACCAACCTTTGTGTCGTCCGCAAACTTACTAATCAATCCAATTACATTTTCCTCCAACAGCAAAGGTCCCAGCACTGATCCCTGAGGAACACCACTTGTCATAGCCCTTCATTCAGAAACGCACTCTTCCACTGCTACCCTTTGTCTTCTTTGATCGAGCCAGTTTTGTATCCACCTTGCCACCTCACCTCTGATCCCATGCGGCTTCACCTTCTGCACCAGTCTGTCATGAGGGACCTTGTCAAAGGCCTTACTGAAGTCCATGAGACAACATCCACTGCCCTACCCTCATCAATCATCTTCGTCACTTCCTCGAAAAACTCGATCAAGTTCGTGAGACACGACCTCCCCTTCACAAAACCATGTTGCCTCTCACTAATATATCCACTTATTTCCAAGTGGGAATAAATCCTGTCTCGAAGAATCCTCTCCAATTATTTCCCTACCACTGACGTAAGGCTCACCGGCCTGTAATTACCTGGATTATTCTTGCTACCCTTCTTAAACAAAAGGAACAACATTGGCTGTTCTCCAATCCTCTGGGACCTCCCCTGTAGCCAGTGAGGATACAAAGATTTCTCTCAAGGCCCCAGCAATTTTCTCCCTTGCCTCTCAGTATTCTGGGGTATATCCCATCAGGCCCTTGGGATTTGTCTACCTTAGTGTTTCTCCTCAAGAACCCCAATACCTCCTCCTTTTTGATCTCAACATGACTCAAATTATCTACACATCCTTTCCCAGGCTCATCATCCACCAAGTCCTTTGGTGAATACTGACGCAAAGTACTCATTTAATACCTCGCTCATTTCCTCTGGCTCCACGCATAGATTCCCTCCCTTGTCCTTGAGTGGGCCAACCCTCTCCCTGGCTACCCTCTTGCTCTTTATATATGTATAAGAAGCCTTGGGATTTTCCTTAATCTTGCTGGCCAATGATTTTTCATGACCCCTTTTAGCCCTTTTTACTCCTTGCTTAAGTTTCTTTCTACTTGTATTCCACACTTGCTTTCAGATGTATAATTAATATTTTCAATAAACAAATGCAATAGTGAAACTTTGGATCAGTAAATCAGCAAAGTTGAGCATATTCAACACAGTGACTTTTCTAATTTCACAAAATTTTGCAACTAAAATGGACAATAAAACCCTGTGTCTTTTTTGCATCTGGTGGTAGGCAGTTCTATGGTGCAATTGATTTCTGGAAACAGAATGTTAGTTATTTTAGATAAAATTATGAAAGGCATCATTGTGGAGGTACAAACAGTGCCAGTTCACTGCAAGAGAAACACAAACCAGGAGATGAAGCTTAAAGGAGCAACCAGCATTAGAAGGCAAGTATAAAATCTTGACATTACTCCAGGAGTGACAAAATCGTAACAAGAGTGGAGCGACAACGTGTTTTTTAAAAGCCTAGCAGTGAGTCATCAATTTCATGGACAAAGAAAAGTCAGATAATATGCCGTTTAATAAAATAAAAACTCAAATACTGGAAGCTAGACTAAGAAAGCTTTAGTTATTAAAAGAAAAATATCAGATATTTATTATTATAATATTAAATACTGGAGTGTCAGCAAAATACACATGAATACTAGATGTGAGATTTAAGAAAAAACTAACACAAGGAGCTCTTTTCTCTGACGCTACAGTTATAGCATAAATGCAAAGAAATCTGGAATCAAGGCTGTTCTGACCCCAGAGTCCAGCAGAAGGAGACCGCATTGATTAATACATGATTTACATTACATTTGTTTTTGGCGTTAACACACATGCTAAACTTATAGAGTAAATGCACCATTTAAAAGTCTAATCTCTGGGGGGAGGTTGTACCCAGGAAGTACCCCAGAAAATCTGTTGGGGGACTTCCTATGACGTCCTCACACAACGACTCCACAGGAATTTCCTGGAAAGTTCAAACTCCTGATAAGTAAATATCCTGCATTGGGAACCATCCAATACTCCAACCTAATTAAATGTTAGAAGAATTAAAACCACTTCTAATATTTGGGTAACTATATTAATAACTCCCCTGACCAGACTCCACCACCCCCTCCCACCAGGCACTGAGCACCCCAAGTATATGCCCCCTTCCCACCCCACGCTGGGCACTGAGCAGCCCAAGTATGTGCTCCCCTCCCCACCCCCACCCAGACTACCCTTCAGCCATCCGCCACCGACCCCCAAAATCCAACAATCCCTCATCCCCAATCACCCTCTATCCCCCCATACACCTCGGCTATGCCTTCACCCCACCCTCCCGACCCAACCCACCATCTCACCCATGCACACTAAGTTCTGGCCCTTTGAATTAAATAAAATCTAGAATAAAAAGGATCGAATCAGTAATGGCGACCATGCAAATGTAGTACAGTTACATTCAATGACCTCTTACAGGAAAGAAAATCTGCCATCCTCACCCAGTCTGGCCCAAATACAACAAGACTCACAACAATGTGGTTGACTCTTAACTGCCCACTGTAACGTTGCAGAAAACCAGAGAAATACAGAGCCAGGACTGAAAAGTCAAATAAGGGTAAAGCCTGTCAGACCACCCAGCATTGACCAAGGTCCGAGGTAAGACAAATATATACCTAGGCCAGTCGAGCAGGCAACTCCTCTGCAATAACATCTGGGGACTTGTGCCAAAGTGGGCGAACTATTCCACAGACTAGTCAAGCAACAGCTTGACATAGGAGGCACACTAAATCATACCTGTCAGACAACATCATAGACTCCTCCATCTCTTGTCCCACTGGCAGAACAGATCCACTTGAGGCGGCTGCGACAGTGTGGCATACAGTCAGAGAGGAGTGGCCATGAGAGTGCTAAACGTCGACTCCAGACACCATAAAGTCTCATGGCATCAGGCCCTGGACCTCATTACAGCCATGGTCCAAACAACTGAACTTTAGAAATGAGGCGCGAGTGACTGCCCTTGAAATCAAGGCAGCATTTGATCATGTGCGTCATCGAGGGGCTCTAGTAGAATTGAAGTCAACTGGACTCAGGAGAAGGACTCTTCAATGGCAGGAGACATACCTGGTGCAAAGAATGATGATTGTGGTTTCTTAAAGGCCAGTCATCGCAGCCTGAGAATATCGTTGCAGAGTTTCTCAAAGCAGGCTCCTAGACTCAATCATCTTTGGCTGCTTCATCAATGATTTTGCATTATCATAAAGTCAGAAGTGAAAATGTTGTTGATGACGGCACCATTCATACTTCCTCAGATAACGAAGCAGACTGCGACGGAAATTCAGAAGACCCGGACTTTTGCTGTTATGTGGCACAATTAATAGTTGCCACTTAAGTGTCAGGAAATGACCACCACAAAAGTGATTCAAACCACCTCTTCTTGACATTCAACAGGATCATCGTTGTTAAAAAAAGACACCATCAACATTCTAGACATCACCATTGATCAAAAACTTAGCTGGATCATCCATATGGCACGGATCCAAGAGAGGTCAGAAGCTGGAATTCTGCATATCTCCTGACTCCCAAAGCCTCTTCACCATCTACAAAGCTCAAGCACTCTCCATTTAAACCGGATGAGTGCAGCTCCAACAAATCTCAAGAAGCTCGAAATACCTGGGACAAAACAGCTTAATTGGCAACCTACCTACCACCTTGAACTTCCTCTTCCTCCACCACCAGCACACAGCGGCAGAAGAGTGGACCATTCCTAAGATTTACTGTAGCAACTCACCAAGGCCTCCTTGGTAGCAGCTTCCAAACCTGCAGCCTCAACACCTAGAACAACAAAGGCAACAGTGCTTGGGAAACAAATTCCCCTCCAAGTTACACACAACCCTAACTTGAAAGTATATTGCTGTCCCTTCATTGCGACTGGGTCAAAATCCTGGAACACTCTTCCTGATAGCATTGTGGGTCTACATACACCAGATGGACTGCTGCAGTTCAAGAAGACAGCGCACCAACATGTTCTCAAAGGTAATTAGGTATGGGCATTAAATGTTGGTCTCACCAGTGATGCCTGCATCCCACAAATGAATACAATTTATTCTGTAATTAACTGCAACCAATTATAGATTACCTATTGGCAATAGTACCACAACACAACCCATCTGGGAAGTTCAGACTGGAGAGCCTGAATCACCACTAATGTACATATTTCTCTGAAACAGGAAATTTGAAAAAAGTGATAGACATGGCTTGACAGAAAAAATATGACATAAAAAGGGAATCTAAGCCAAACATAATTTTTTTAAAATTTAAATAGATTCTTCAAGTGCTAAACTAAAGATGCTGGGGATGATTCTCCCAAAAAATACTAAGTGTTGAATTCGTGTAAAAACTGGAGTAAATCCCGCAGGTGTTTTCAGCGGGAGTTTCAAAATGAATCTCCCACACTCTGTGCACTGCAGAGTGCCTCAGCACGATTCACGTGAAAAAATCAGGGGGTGGTGCCTATTCCCACTGAAGAGGCCGGCAGCAAAGCGTTGAGCGGGCCAGTGCATATGCGCTGATCTGTCCATGCCGAGATCTGCGCATGCGCAGTGGCCCCTGTCTGCCAACCTCCCAATTGCTGGCCAGCTCAATTGCTGGCCAGCCCCGCGACCCTCACATCGCTGGCTATGCGATCCCAGTAAGAGTTTTAACAACACCAGGTTAAAGTCCAACAGGTTTATTTGGTAGCAAATACCATTAGCTTTCGGAGTGCTACTCCTTCGTCAGATGGAGTGGAAATTTGCTTCGACAGCAAATTTCCACTCCATCTGACAAAGGAGCAGGGGTCCGAAAGCTAGTGGCATTTGCTACCAAATAAACCTGTTGGACTTTAACCTGGTGTTGTTCAAACTCTTACTGTGTTCACCCCAGTCCAACGCCGGCATCTCCACATCACGCGATCCCCCACAGCCCGATCACTGGCCCAGGCCAGCCTCGATCCCACCCCCTTAACCACAGCCCCGGTCTCTGGCCTGGGGCTGATGGCGCCAGAAATCCGGTGCTGGGAGATGCGCAGAGGCCAAGGTGTCCAGTGCAGAGCAGCGCAGTGGGATGGGAAAATTGCCCCCGATTTTTCTAAAGTGATGTTCAAACACAAGAAATTTAGCGGAAAATTAAAAATTTTAAAAAGCTTCTGAATTACTCAATGAACCAAGGCAATGTAAGTATAGCCTAATCGCAATTTCAATTTATGGCTTGTGCTAAGTTTGATGATTTCAGCCAGATTGCCAGTAATGTTACCACAACTGGTCTTAGCTGTCTCAAGTTAGAGAGAGGAAAATTAACCATAGTTTCCACTCCTGGTTGCAGTCCAGGAACCAATAGTACAAGTAAGCTTGTGAGAAACATGCTGAACACATGCTAAAATTTTCTGTGAAGCCCAACTGTCATCAGCCTACTGGCACTCAACGACAAGGTGCAAATTTGAAGAATGGTCACTTGTGCTAGGTACCACAGGGTGACTGGACCTATCAATCTGTACTGAAGCAAGGAGCTGCAAACTTCAGCAGGGGTAAGATTGGTAGAAAAAGACAAATAACGTTTTTTTAAAATCAAACTATTTAACAAACTGTTAAGTTTAATATATAATTTGAAATAAAACACTCACCATTTTCACACATGAAAGAAGATTCATCAAGATTAGAATTTAATTCTACTGTTGCGTTTTGAGCAGTGTCAGACTGTAAATGAATTCTCTCATGATCGCTCAGCTCAGGAGTGGATATGGGGTACTCTTCAAAGCCTAGAATGTCCTCACCAATACTTATGCCTTCATCTGCAAATAGTTTGTAACACAATTCTTCTTTTAAAACACTTTTATTTTCATGCTTCCCCTCGACTTCCAAAAATGATTCCAACATTTGGATAGTTTCTCCTGCTGGAGGCTTACATCGGATTCCTTTTTTGTCCACAACAGAAAGCGATGCAAGTGGCGGCATCTCATTGGACGTGCTTTCGGAAAGACTTGCCACTGTGGTTCCGAAGCCAGTTTCTTCCACTTTGTTTCCAGGTTGTTCAAGTGTTCTACCATGCCTGTTGCTAGTTACTATGTTTAGATCGTTGGGTCTAAAAGTAGCAGCCAAGGATACACTTGTGTCATCCCACTCATCTGAGGACAAAAAGATGAAACAGAAAGTTAACTATTTTGAATTACTTAGTTCATTGTACTATTCTATGTACACAAGATCACTTAAATAAATCTCCACAATGGAGTGAGGAGTTCTAAGTAGTCTGTACCTTCATCATCTTCCCATTTAAGATCCTCAGAGTGTGTGCTTTGTTCTGCTCTTTCTTTTAAAGCTTGTCTCCTAGATTCCTCCTAAACAAGAGTTGTAATAAGTAATAAGGTGTATTAGTTTGTAATTCTGATTTAATTTTAATATTTCCTCTTTTTATATCCCGTCCACTTCTTCCCTGTTACCTGCTGAATTTATCTATTTTTGTTATTATGTAACTGTTACATGTTTATATATGAATTTTTTATTGCAAGTTACACTGCAATTCAGCCTTTGGACTGTGCAAGTGTTATATGAATAACTGCTATTTCCATTATTTATTACCATGCCCCTTTACATACTGCATTGCAGACCATGCTTACATTTTACATCACGTGGCTAGTGTCCCCAATGCTGCCTTGGAAATCTTTGAAACCTCTCTCAGATGTAAATTTCAGGTTGATCTGGAGATTCTTTTCTCTGTTGCTTTGAATCACTTTGAAGTCATTTGTTCATATTCAATTTCATGACCCATGAACATTGGATTGACAGCCCCAGTCTATTTCAAAGGAGGAATTTCCACAACCTACCTTGAAAAGCAACAGATGGCCCAAGAGCTCTTTAATGTTCTCTGATTGACAGTTTCATCTACTTCAAAGGCGGGATTAGCTTTGTTTGTTTTCATAGCCCTTCACCATACATTGACTTTTACAAGCCTCTTGATTGACAGCTGAATGCTTTTTCAAAAGAGGGAATAGCTTGGTTTGCTTTTGTAGCACTTCATGCTCCATTAACTCTGAAATACTTCACCTTTTAAGCAGGTGTTCTTTCTGACCGCATTTTTACACTGGTTTTCTTTCTATGCTGAAGTTCCCCCTAGAAAGAGCAGGTGCTCTGCCTGACCACATTTTTTAAGGGAACTTTTTTTCACATCTGAAGTGCTTCCTAGAAAGCCCAGGTGTGCAGTCTGAGTGCAATTTTTAAGGGAATTTTTTTCTAACTCTTATGCCTGAACAGCCTGCCTTTAGTGGAGGCTGATTTTAACAAATACAAGCAATTGGCATAACTCAGATATTAAAGTCCAAGGGATCCTCAATGAGGGCCTTCTCACAGCCACTGCTGAATTCTCTGGATAGACATGATGGCCAAGTCGAGGGGCTCAGAGGCTGTTGTGGCCTCGGGTGGTCAGGATAGGATATGCCTTGGCATTGTCCCTCTGGGACACAGGCGGTGCCTGAAGGGGCAAGCTCTTGGCTATCCCATATTAGGGTGTTGCTCACGTGGGAGAGGGTAGCGGGTGCTACTGGGGATGGGGTAGGTTGGGTCACCCTGATGCCTGCATGGTGTGTTGTGTGTGTGTGGGGTGCGGATAGGGTGTGGGGGGCAGATGGGTGACTCAACCATTTAGTGATGGGGGAGTGGGGGTGGGTTGGTTGCCCCTCTGTGGTGAAGGGTTGGGGGTGATGCCCTTGTCTGCTGGGGGGTGCGGGGGGGGGGGGTGGAGGGGAAGATTTGCAATGTCCTGGGGGGGTGGGGGAACGGCTGTCACTTTACTCGAGCATCCTTTTTAAAGGACACCTCAATCTCAGAGGAACCTGACTTGTGTACCAACATGTGTAAGGCCAACCCCACACAAGCCCCATTCCCCTCCAAAATAATGACTAATTGTGGATGGATTGCAATTGGGATCGCACCCAAACATGATGCAATTCCCACCTGAGATGATAGTCTTTTTATTTGGGTGAACTGTGTCCCATAGATCTGAATTACTACTTGTACAATATGGCCAGAACAACAGTCAGCCCCATCAGCAAGGGCTGCTAATATTTAATATAAGCTGGGAGCCTCAGAAAACTTCCAGTGATGGTCCTTATAAACACAGTATTCCACAAAACAAATTGTGGCATAGCTGTCTCTCTACTACATGAATGGTGCCATCAGACTTTTAAATGGATCTACCTCACATTAATTTGATCGTTTTCTACACCCTAGCTATGATTGCAGCACTACATTCTGCACTCTCTCGTTTTTTTCTCTATATACGGTATGCTTTGTCTGTACAGCACACAAAAGACAATACTTTTCGCTTTATACTATACATGTGACAATAATAAATCAATTCAAATGGTGATTCTGCTGTTTAATGGCGTTAGTGGGGGAAGTCACTTGGAAGGTGCACAAGTTTGAAACAGGGCAATAACGTTCCATCGTCCCACACCTGCTGATAATGTGGGATTGTGGAATATTTTGTTTTATTTGTTCATGGGATGTGGGCGTCGCTGCATGGGCCAGCATTTACTGCCCATCTCTGAGGGTATTTAACAGTCAACCCACATTGCTGGAGTCACACGTAAGCGAGACCAGGTAAGGATGACAGATTTCCTTCCCTAAAGGAAACTAGTGAACCGGACGAGTTTTTATGACAATCAACAATGGGTTCATGATCATGGTTAATCTTTTAATTCCAGATTTTTTATTACTTAATTCGAATTTTACCACCTGCGATGGTAGGATTTGAACCAGGGTCCCCAGAGCATTACCCTGGGTTTCTGGATTACTAGTCCTGTAACAATACCACTGCCCTACCCAAGAGAAAACATTTTGGTACTATTTTGCTCGTATTATAAGCTTACCTCTTCTTAAGGCTATTTTGACTGTGCTATTCTATTAAGAAAGATAATCAGCATCACTTGTCTGGAAGTGACATAAATTTATTACAAATGCTTTTGCCTACAGAAACCCAATATTCAGTAGAATAATTAGTTAGAACTAACTGCCAACCTAGTCCCCAAGTTTCATCAATAGGAGAATTTCACAGCAACTCCCACCCTCAAATCCCATTTTCTGTCAAACTTTGTCTCTATTTTCTGTCCTCATCCTTTCTTGCTCTTGAAAAAGATGAATCGTAGTACAGCATTTTCATGAATATTAATCACCTTCCAATGATCAAACTTACTCGGAGTGATCCTCTGTGCTAACTAGACATTTGATCCAGAGGGTGCCACAACCAAACATGACCTACTCCTCACCTGCCATCCAAAACAGGGGAATTTACAGCAATTGTTTACTTTCATCTTCCACCCCACCATCGCTACCCAGAGATGCTGAAATTAATGTTAGTACCCATACTGCACATCTTTATTATCTTGTCCAGAAAATGTCTATCCATTGCAGTCCTGACCTGATGAAGCTGGTGGACTCTGTAGAAATACCGACACCAAAAGTCAGCATGAGTGACCTCAGAAGGAACCTGTTAAAACATTTCAAATAAAAATAGGCAAAGTCAAACACAGAAAGCTCAAATGCACAATACAAGCACAGTAAAGTTAAAGCACAAAGAGTCTATTAATAAAACAATGCTTCTCGTGGGTTACATAAAGTTAACAGATTTGCCTAAATTAGCACGGCTTAGCTCATTCACAAAAGTGAGATTGCAAGGTAGATCCTCAAAAGAATAATAGTTCAGCCCACTCTTCTAAACCACAACTTTTTTTAAGTTTACAGGAATAATATTATGAAGCTAAAATTGTTAGCTCAAACTGAATTTGAATATTTTTTGAAACAATTTGAAGAAATTGTTTTAGCTCCACAATCCATATTTTTCTTCCAAGAATACAAAGTAATCTATAGTAAGGTAAAGTCCAAGACGACCATAGGCTGCTCTCCCTTTTGATGGGGAGAGCTGACTGATGGCAATTTTACCTGAGGATCAGCACACCTCAGGAAAAAGGGCAAGGTTGAAAGGCAGGCCTTCATGAATAACCTCAGCCGATACAGGAATTGAACCTGTGCTCTGCATCATGAACCAGCTGTCCAGTCAACTGAGCGAACCGACTCCTCAAGAGCTGGAAGCGAAATCCATCTTTGCACATGTATGGTTGCATGCAGCTTATCTAAGTATCTTAATTCACCAAAAACATTTTCTGTTAAATTTACCAGTTTTGCGTAAAGATCTCTTATTGGTGGACTATTGACCAAAAGATCCGATATTGCACAGTTCTCATCTTCCAAGCTGAAGGTCAACAGCCAGAAGTTAAATTGATCTGCAGACATAAAAGGATTCACATAGAATGAGAAAAGAGTGAGCTCATCCAAATATTCACTGAAAACAGGCCAGCTTTGAAATTCAGTATTTAATTTGCTGGAAATAGCTAAAGTAAATTTGAATATTTTGAATTACAGAAAATGTTTCCTGCAGGTTAGACCAAGGCTACAAACTAATAAGAAGCACTGATTTTTTCATTATGCACATTCAAAGCAAAAGTGAGACTGAACCATGAAGGAAGGTTATGTAGGGAGGCTGAAACCAGCGATTTCAGTATAATTGTTAAATCCTAGATGAGCAAGTCAGGTGAATATCTAAGAAATTGCTTTGCACTGGAGTTAGAAACACAGTGAAAATGACAAATCTTGTTTGTTACACAGGCCACAAGGAATAACAAATCTGCACATTATTTTCTTATTACCCTGGATGCATTATCCTGAATCACTAACATTGTTTAGTTCTTGTTAGGATAGAGAATTGTGTCTCAGTCATAATGGCATTGAAGGACACTATTTGGCTCATGGTAACTATACAATCGGCTTTAATGTGATCATCTCAGAAAAAATGGAGTGTTTTCTTCACCAATGACGGGGGTGGGGGGGTCAATATTCTGGGCGGCCTTGGTATCAACACAGAGGGGATTTCATAATGGTACAAACATACCAATTAGGAGCAGGAGTAGACTATTTGGTCCCTCAAGCCTACTCCCTCATTTGGTAAGAGCGTGGCTGATCTAATCTCCACTTTCCCATCTAACCCCCAATACTTTGGGTGCAATCTTACCAGAAAATGGTAGAGTATTGGTTCTGGCATGGGACTGATTCTTGCTAATGGCGCAGGCATGGTCTTGGACTGAATCTTATGCTTCATTGGTAGTAATTTTTATGCCCATGAGTTTCATGCTCCTCCAGCGGCTCGTTCCCTCTGATTTGCCAGCCCCGCAACAACCTAACTGCTGCAAGCACTGGACAGCTCCATATAAACGGCACGCCAGCACTTGTTCCACAATGACTGCAGGGAATGGCAGGCAAGAAGGGAGCACTGTGCTACTTGGAGGGGGCCCTCACCAGAATGCGGGATGGAGCAGAGGCGGGACACCCTCTACCCCAGCTCCCCATCCCCCGGATGCAGTGAGAACGGGGCAGCAATGTCAGAAGATGAATGATCTTCTTCACTCAGCAGGGTAAGTGAACCACCCCCAGTCTCCCACTGAACCCCCTCGCACATCCTTTGCACACCTAACTGAGTCTCTGACTCAGCTACCTTGGCATTTACCAGCAGCAGGCACTAGATTTCCCCTTTCCTCGCACAATCACCATGTTCGCTCAGTACCTGCTATGTTCCCCACACCCCAGCTCCCACTCAAGTCCCATGCATGCCACACCTCATCGCCATCTTAAATGTCAACACTCCCACCTACACTCTTCCTCTTTGTGTCATCACAGGGCAAACTCAACCACAACAGGTGTAAGCGGGCGCAGCCAGCTGGAGTCATGCCCAAACTGAGAACTCTCACATGTTCTGAGGAGTGAGCCCTTTACTCGGCCAGGGAGGAGGAAGAGCGTGCCTGCGCTACTGGTGAAATGGGGACAGCAGGGAAATGTGATGAGTCACTACATGAAATAATCTAATACATAAAGAGAAATGATGCAATAGTTAAAATATGAAAATCTTTGCAATAAATTTTGTTTGCAGCTCTCCAAATGTTGATTCTACTATTTTGTTACATCTTACCATCTGGCCGACTGGAGTACGTTGCAGGATCAGTCTGAAGGTTACCGAGGCGGACCTGCGAAATAAAAAATGTTAAAAGATAGCTGTTTTAAAAAATAATTTGTCCTTCTACTTCACCTCTATTATCTGACAACACTGCGTACCTTAAAACCATCATATGACTCGCTAATTCGCATCTGAGCATCCTTTATTGTTTCCACATCAGATGTGATGGATTCTTCTGCTGTAGGTGTAAATGCATCAGAGATAGCTCCAAGCAATTTTGACAGCCCTTTGCTCAATGCCTGGTCTCCTTCTGTGTGTTCCTCAACCTGGAAGAGAAGAAAAACCCCAAAATAAATCCTCTATAGTTCTGCAGTTTGTAAGTATCATGGTAACATCTGTCTCTGGTTTTACTGAACATAGGCGTGGGAGGAGAAAATAACAGCTACTTACAATGAGAATTAAAAATCATATCAGCTCAGGGAAGTCAGTGAACTTGATAACTGAAAGATGTTGCATACTTTCTTTTGGAATCAGATAAAATATCATTCAACATATAACTTTTAAATTCACAAATTTGCAGTTACATTGTTGCTGGAACATAAATACCAAAACATCAAAGACATTCTATCTTTTGTTATCAGAAATCATTAACTGTACTACACTTCATTATCAACGAAGTGCTGGAAAAATACAGCAGGTCTAGCAGCATCTATGGAGAAAGGAACAGAGTTTCGAGTTCCTATGACTCTTCTTCAGAATTAAAGAGAGGCAGAAATGTGATGGATTATATACTGTACAAGAGGGATAGAGCAGCTGGAGCAGATTAGAAGATCAGTGAAAGGTGGGTGAGATTGCAGCAAAGATGCGTAGGTCGCAAGGGGCAGGAAGCATGTAGGGCTGTAGAAGGTGTTGATAGTGGCATGTGTTAATGGAAGAACAAATGTCAGTGCTCAGTGAATACAAAACTAAAGAATAAGTGATTGAAGGCAAAGTGGGTGAGAGGAGTGGGGGGGATTGAATTGGGACAAAAAAATATTTTGGGTATAAAAAAGGAGGTTAAGAGGAAGGAGGAAGGTCACAGTCTAAAGTTGTTGGAACTCAGTATTGAGTCCTGAGGGCTGTAACATGCCTCATCAGAAGATGAGATGCTGTTCCTCCAGCTTTAGCTGGGCTTTATAGAAGCTTTGTAGCAGGCCAAAGTGGAACATGTGAGCAAGCATGAGAGCAAGATGTTGAGTTGAAATGGCAAATGACAGGAAGGTTGGAATTATGCCTGCAGGCTGAGTGAAAGTGTTCTGCATAGCAGTCACCCAGTCTGTGATTAATCTCCCCAATGTAGAGGAGACCACATTGGGAACAGTGAATACAATAGATCAAATTGAAGGATGTGCAAGTGAAATACTGCTTAACCTGCTAGAAACGTTTGGGGCCTTAAATGGTGAGGAGGAAGGAGGTTAAGGGGCAGGTGTTGCACCTTATGCGATTTCATCGGGAGGTGCCATTTGAAGGGGGTGAGGTGGTGAGGTGATGGTGGAGTGGACTAGGGTGCCATGGAGGGAGTGGACCCTGCAGAATGCTGACAGAGGGGGTGACGTGTTTCACGGTGGCATCATGCTGGAGTTGGTGGAAATCACGGAGGATGATCCTTTGAATGCAGATGCTGGTTGGGTGGGAAGTGTGAACAAGGGAGACCCTATCATGGTTCTGGGAGGGAAGGAAGGGTTGAGAGCATAGGTGCGGTTTCCTTAATCTTGGTTAAGGAAAAAGGCAGACATGTCAGAAACACCATTTTCCAAGGTGGCATCATTGGAATTGATGCAATAGAGATGGAGAAACTTGGAGAATGGGATGGATTCCTTACAGGAAGCAGGGTGTGAGGAGCTGCAGTCAAGGTAGCTGTGGGAATCAGTGAACTTGTATTTCTCTCGTCACAGATGCTGTCAAACATGCTGTGTATTTCCAGCACTTTTTGTTTTTATTTCAGATTTCCCACATCCGCGTATTCTGCTTTCAGCATAACTGGATTAGTTTTCTACTGAAATCACAGCATGACTAAAATTGCTGTCATGCAAAGATCATAAATAAGGGATATTTTTTATATATACACATGCAGTGCATTCACACATCCCATTATAGGATATGTTTATCAATGTTGAAGCAAAATAAACAGAAGCAAGTTCCCTTAGAGAAACTTAATGCTTCTACCAGAACATGCTTATACTTCCTTACCAGAAAAAAGTAAATTTATTAACAGATATGCAATCAGAAACTTGGTATGTACGGTGTAAGTTATAATAGGCTATAGACTCACATTAAGTTTCTCTTTGAATGCTAAAGCCGTGGCTGCAATGGTAGTCACAGTGTCATGTTGGATAACCTGAGTGAATTCAGCCAGATCATGCGTCAAAAACTCCACAGCTTTTGCAGACTGCAAATTAAAATGATAAAATAAAAAGGATATAGTCTTAATCCTGTTACATAAATGTGAAATCATTGCAGGGAGTACAGTAGCTTATACTTAAACAGCAGTCACATTGCCAATGTTCTTAATCCAGTGAACAAATTGGCAACGCCATCAAAAAGCCAAAACCTATGAACATTTTCTCCTTCCTAATAACAACATCAGAGCTATGATTTCCTTTGGAGACATCCATATGGGTGTGTGTCTACAGTGCAGGCTTGAGGCACATGAAAATCGCTACACTGAAATGACTTTGGTTTCTGATTCAGCCTAATTTGCAATGGATGAACTAACTCAAGGGATCAATAATGAGTAGGAAAAAAATGCTACTGTGAGACTGTTTCTATTTGAAAGGACAAAGGGTGTAGATTTAAAACTATTTCTACAAAACATGATGCTAGCAGTAGTGTGACAATTGATAATTTATAAAAGCAAATGCAAGAGAAGAGAATCTTATTCCCCTTAAATAATTGTTGCTTTGTGACCACAAAAGCATAAATAAGATGATAATGTGCAAACAACAATGGCATTTAGTATTGTAGATTTGGCAGTAACACAGATATAAATTTAAGGATATTTACCAGGCACTAGGATAGAGAAATCTAGAATTACTTTATCATAAATGGTACTGCTCAAGCAGATATGACACATGCAGATACCACTTAAAGCTCTTTGAAGACTTTCCACGAAGATTCTTCAGAACAGCCCAGCTGACAGAGAAATGGGCAGTGCAACAATGCTGGTCTAAATTGAATGAGTGGACTAGAGTCGGAGGAAGGAGAGAACATCCCCTTTTATTTAAGGCAGTAGGTGCCAGATTCAGATAGGTTTTCAAAAATCCAGTCTTTTGATGTTACTGAATGAATGAGCGTATAGATGAATGGGTGAATGAGTGATTGGGTAAGTTGGTGAGATGCATAAGGTTAGTAGTCAGGTGATCACGGGGGATAGTCAGGTCAGACCGGGGTGGAGGTGATGGTAGTAGTGGTCAGGGATGTCTATGAGTGGCTGGGTTTTCTGATTATGCGGGGGGGGGGGGGGGGCAATCGGTTGGTCAAGGGGGTGTTCGGAGGAGGGGGCTTAGTGAAGGGGAGTTAGTCCTATCTGCTCGGGGAGGTTAGTTGTATTTCTGGAGGAGGGTGGTGTGTGATGGGAGGCACGATGGCGTGATGGGGGGTTGGGCGAGTTTGGTTGTGGAGTTATCCAGGTGTTAGACCAGTTTTTCAACTGTAACATTCCCTGGATCAGCATCCAGGTAAGTTGCATGTCTCTAGCCTAGGTTCCAAATTGAGGCGGAGGCATTCGCGGATTATCCCAGGAAAGTCTAAATTTTAAGGGCAATTCCTACACAAGGGCTCGCCTGTTGAAGGAGCAGCGCTCCGAAAGCTCGTGAATCCAAATAAACCTGTTGGACTTTAACCTGGTGTTGTGAGGCTCCTTACTGTGCCCACCCTAGTCCAACATCGGCATCTCCACATCATGGCTATCCCCAGGGAACTCTAAACTTTCCAGGCAATTCCTACACAAGGACTTCCATAGGGTCCCAAGACACATCAGCCGACCCTACATCCCGTCTCCAAGGTTGTGGAGACATGAGGATTTGGGATTATATTTATCAAAGTAGGTCCGCAATGGGATGTAACGGCAGAAATTAATGGAATGGCCAGAGGGTTAGAATTCTTAACAAAATTAATAGCAAATTTAATTGTTAAAAATTCTAAAGCGATCCCACGAATTGCAATACCATTCTATTCGGCTTTGCAGGAAATCTGAATGTTTTTTTTAAAGCTCCATACCTTGGCTTTGACCGTTACGATGTTCTCTTGAATCCAATGCCTCCACCATCTACCAAGGGAATCAGGAGAAATCAATACAATCTACTTATTTTTAAAAATAAATTGCCGCTGCTTCGCGTTGCTTTCAGTTTATCAACTGTTTGCAACAGCTGCTTACTTACCTCTCCGCCATTCGGGTGGAACGAGCGACTTTACAAGCGTGAGAATGACAGCAGCTTGGACCCAAACAAAGCTTGCGGTCAGAAACAGCTGGTCATCTGAGAGACTACAAAAAAACAGAGACATGGCATCATTGCCACCGTGGCAAAACTCATTATGCGGAATGGTAACGAACACTTGACTTTACCTGATTCAGAATCACTTTAATAGAGGCACCAGTTCTTAAGTGTTAATCGGCGGGCAGGAGCTCGCACAGAATTGCTGCAATGTATTGCAATGAGAATATAAGTGACTGGAGTGAAGGTGCTCTGATGGATGGAGTCTGCAGACACACCGCGCGTGCTCCAGGCTCACACTCCCTCGCCAGCAGAGCGGCGACGTCACACTCCCGACCACGCCCCCACAGCCACGCCGTCTCCCCGGCAACCTGACGTCAGACGCAAGCGACGTCTCCACCCGGGGAAGGGCGCGCGCGGAATTGGCAAAGCCCGGCGGGGAATGGAACCCCCCGGGAAACCATAGCAACCGGACAGAGGGAAGGGGAACAGGATGACCCAGTCTGTGCTGGTGCAAGGTAAAGAGGCGGCGGAGTTCTCACTGCCTGACTTGTCCAGTTTGTTTTCGACAGGAGCTTTCTTACTTTCTCCCCGTGTCTGCGTGAGTTTCCTCCGGGTGCTCCGGTTTCCTCCCACACTCCAAAGATGTGCGGGTTAGGTGCGTTGGCCATGCTCAACTGCCCCTTAGTGTCAGGGGGCATTAGAAGAGTAAATATGTGGGCCATGGGGCCTGGGTGGCTTTGTGGCGGGTGCGGGTTCGAAGGACTGAATGGCCTCCTTCTGCACTGCAGGGATTCCATGATTCTTTATAGGGTGGCTCAGTGGTTCATACGGCCGTAAGCACAGTAAGAAGTCTCACAACACCAGGTTAAAGTCCAACAGGTTTATTTGGTAGCAAATACCATAAGCTTTCGGAGCACAGCTCCTTCGTCAGATGGAGTGGATATCTGTTCTCCAACAGTGTACATATGGCCGCAGACATAGGAATAGTCAACCCAGTGCCAGGCATCTAGGTGGGATTTTCTGGCCACACTCACTCAAAACGGGGAAATCCTGCCTAAGGTCAACAGAGTAAGAAGTTTAACAACACCAGGTTAAAGTCCAACAGGTTTATTTGGTAGTAAAAGCCACACAAATAAACCAAATGCTACCAAATAAACCTGTTGGACTTTAACCTGGTGTTGTTAAACTTCTTACTGTGTTTACTCCAGTCCAACGCCGGCATCTCCACATAAGGTCAACGGACCATTGTATGTTCCCCCTCCCCGTCCCCCGCTATGATTCCTGTGGGTGGGATGGGAAAATTCTCCCCCGTCTTTCTACATGGGACCCCTTTCCCTGGGGCACCAACTAAACAGGACCAATTGCCCCAGCAACTGAAAAGGTGGCTGTTCACTGCCACGAGCTGTGACTGTGAAACTGTCAGTGTTCTTCTTCAATACCCCTCCTCAGTGGTTAGCAACATCCGCAATCCGCACATGCAGATTTAAAGCAGAAATGCAGAAGTTGCTGTCAGTGGTTCTGCGTACCACCCCCATGGAGTGCTTTGTTTATGTTATTTATTATTTATTTATTTATTATTCTCACATGTATTAGGATACAGATCTTGTGAGCTATGGAGACAACATACTGTTCATGTTTTTATTAATTCGAGGGGTGTGGGCTATGCTGGCTAGGCTGACATTTATTGCCCATCCCTAAGTTCCCCCAGACCGCAGTCAATTAGAAATCACTGTACTGACCAGAACCTTCACCCTCATGCCATTGCTGTAGTGTGCCGGTGAATACTAGGAGCATTTTGTCATGGAGGGAATCAGTAAAGTGCGCAGTAATCGCCTGAGTGTCAGTCAATTGCAGTGGAAATGGATGCACTTGGCCAGTCCCAGCGAGCCCAGCTGTACACATCTGTTCTCAGTGGCTTACCAAGTTAAGATGGTTGGCTGACTAATGTTTACCACCAGTCCCACTGCAAAAACCCTTGAAAAAGTTGCACTTCATTATGTGAGGTGTAACTTGGTTTTTAGTGTTGCGCTAACCTATCATTATTGCTGAAAAATCTCTCCGGCTCGTGAAGATTTTTTTTTATTTGTGGCATATCAAAGATTCTCTATTAATTGATTAAAACGTTGCTATTTTTAAAAATATATTTTCAAAACATTTATGATATTTCTACCTTAATCCCATGTATGTGTTCCAATAACTTATTTCACTATGCAAAACTTAATTGAAAGTAAAATATAATCTGCACATTTTACTTCTTGATTTCATCTCTGTGAGAATATTTGTGTGATTGGCTACTTTCCTATTGCGGATATTATTGTTGTTGGATGTTTGGAGATCCCTTTGACCTGACATACAATTCAAACTAAAGTTAGGGAAGGGGAAACCAATGCCACAAAAATCTGAGACCTTTGTGGACATTGACTGCTTTCTTTAAGGTCACTGGTGAGTGAGTGCTGCCACTTCGACAATGACTGTGAAATTGGGCCAATGTATTAAGCTTCATGCAAGGGATAGATGCTATTTATCTCAGACTGCTGAGAGAAAAAGTGCATTGATGATCATTAAGAAAGAACTAAAGAACATTGGGAAGAGAGACTATTTCCAACCTAAGAAGATAATCATATTTTTCGTCAGTATTCACACTGGAGAGGGACAGTGTCGATGGGAGTACTGAGATGCAGGCTGTTGGACTGGATGGGATTGAGGTTCATAAGGATTGTTTAGCAGATGTTAGCAATCTGGAAAGGGTAAAAATAGATAAGTCCCCTGGGCCGGATGGGATTTATCCTAGGATTCTCTGGGAGGCTAGAGAGGAGATTGCAGAGCCTTTGGCTTCTATCTTTGGCTCGTCATTGTCTACTGGAACAGTGCCAGAAGACTGGAGGATAGCAAATGTTGTCCCCTTGTTCAAAAAGGGGAGTAGGGACAACCCTGGTAATTATAGACCGGTGAGCCTTACTTCTGTTGTGGGCAAAGTATTGGAAAGGATTATAAGAGATAGGATTTATAATCACCTGGAAAGGAATAATTTGATTCAGGATAGTCAGCACGGTTTTGTGAAGGGTAGGTCGTGCCTCACAAACCTTATTGAGTTCTTTGAGAAGGTGACCAAAGAGGTGGATGAGGGTAAAGTGGTTGATGTGGTGTATATGGATTTCAGCAAAGCATTTGATAAGGTTCCCCATGGTAAGCTTTTGCAGAAAATACGCACACATGGGATTGAGGGTGATTTAGTGGTTTGAATCAGGAATTGGCTAGCTGTAAGAAAACAAAGGGTGGTGGTTGGTGGGAAATATTCATCCTGGAGTTCAGTTACTAGTGGTGTACCGCAAGGATCTGCTTTAGGGCCACTGCTGTTTGTCATTTTTGTTAATGACCTGGATGAGGGCGTGGAAGGATGGGTTAGTAAATTTGCGGATGACACTAAAGTCGGTGGAGTTGCAGACAGTGCGGAGGGAAGTGGCAGGTTACAGATAAGCTGCAGAGCTGGGCTGAGAGGTGGCAAATGGAGTTTAATGCGGAAAAGTGCGAAGTGATTCACTTTGGAAGGAGTAACAGGAATACAGAGTACTGGGCTAATGGTAAGATACTTGGTAGTGTGGATGAACAGAGGGATCTGGGTGTCCATGTGCATAGATCCCTGAAAGTTGGCACCCAGGTTGATAGGGTTGTTAAGAAGGCGTACGGTGTGTTAGCTTTTATTGGTAGAGGGATTGAGTTTCGGAGCCAGGAGATCATGTTGCAACTGTACAAAACTCTGGTGCGGCCGCACTTGGAGTATTGCGTACAGTTCTGGTCGCCGCATTATAGGAAGGATGTGGAAGTGTTGGAAAGGGTGCAGAGGAGATTTACCAGGATGTTGTCTGGTATGGTGGGAAAATCGTATGAAGAAAGGCTGAGGGGCTTGAGGTTGTTTTCGTTAGAGAGAAGGAGGTTGAGAGGTGACTTAATAGAGGCATACAAGATGATCAGAGGATTAGATAGGGTGGATAGTGAGAGCCTTTTTCCTCGGATGGTGATAGCTAACACGAGGGGACATAGCTTTAAATTGAGGGGTGATAGATATAGGACAGATGTTAGAGGTAGGTTCTTTACTCCGAGAGTAGTAAGGGCGTGGAATGCCCTGCCTGCAGCAGTAGTGGACTCGTCAACATTAAGAGCATTCAAATGGTTATTGGATAAACATATGGATGATATTGGAATAGTGGTTTCACTGGTCGACGCAACATCGAGGGTCGAAGGGCCTGTACTGCGCTGTAATGTTCTATGTTCTATATTTGAAATAAGTAGGAAAAAGACAAGTTTTGGCAGCTACTTTAATTTCATGTAAAATAATAAAATCAATTGAGAGGAGTCATCTTGAAGTTTATCTCTAGCAGGCATCATGGATTTAAAAGAAGATCCTGTCTGTTTAAATTCCTTGAAGTGGCAATCCAAGTCAACTGATAAACTCTACAACATTGTGCAATTAAACTTCCAAGCAGCAGCTGATAAAATTTTGCATGGAAGTTTGTTATTGAGCTCAAAGCTTTGTGGATGTAGGCAAAACAATGTATATAGGCAAGAAAATAGAAGGTTAGAAAACAACAGTGTTCGTGTCATGTTTAGGGAGCGGTCTTGAGTAAGGTGTCCCAGGGTTCAGTAAGAGGATCATTGCTGCTTTCAATGTTTATCAATGACTTGACTCCAGAAACTCAGCTCAAATTCATCAAATTTGCAGATGATACTAAACTTCTGTATTTAGTTCTGGTTATCAAAAAACAGGAAACAGTCGAACATGGGAGGCAGTAGTGAGCAGGGCAAGGAGGTCAGTGCCAAATTTTAAAACCTGGATTGGGAACCTTATACCCCGAATAATTCTGGGTCCTGACCCTGTGTTGAACTGCATCACTCTGGCAACACTATTTTCAAATGTAAATGGGCTGATTCAACCCAATTAGAAGCACTGAACACTTTCAGGAGGTGGGAGCTGCACATGAAAGAACCAGGAAGATAAAAATTACGCAAAGCGACCATGGACATCAAGTTGATCCAGCGCACGTCAACCCTTCAAATTCCACAAAAAACACATATGGAAACAAAATGTATTTTGCTCCAGGACACCCCTGACAGCTGTGCACTGACTGCTTGCACCAGTAGTGCACCAGGCTGGTTTCACCCAAAAGAAAGATCCAGACAGCTCCCTCAACAGGTTCCTTCAGCTTAAGGGGCTATTAATTGGCGGCAAGCAAGTTTCCCAATATTCTACCTCCTGTAGGCCCTTTGAAAATTGCAATCTGTTGTGGGAATGCAATTTTCAAATCCTGAAACATTTCACTTAAACTAGTGAAAACCGCATGATCTCATTCCAAGGTGTGCAGTGGGCTTGAGCAAGAGGCAAGCAGTTGGAATACATCTTCTCAGTTAATCTTCCAATTAATTCTATTTGCAGTTGCCTTTTACTGGCTGACCTTCGACTGCACATTATGCATTGAGCATGATCTAAAATGTAATCAGTAAACCCTGAAGTATATTGCTATTTATTTATTTGTTTGGACAACACTGGCATGTGACTAATGGTGCAGTATAAGTTTAACTGGGTAGATTTTGGCATATTTTCTATATTCTAAAGCTGTTTCTAATTTGGATAATGTTTTGTCACATGCCAGAGAAACTGAGAGTTTTACCATCAGACCACTATATGTAGCATTAGATGCAGTTGCTAACAGTACCTGTACTTGGATAGGTCTTGAAGTTGAAGAATCTGAGCATTACAATTTTGGTCAACATTATTAATTAAAGTAATATAGACATAAAAGTCAGTTCAAAGTAATGTTTGTTATTTGACTGAATCGAAGGAACCAGTTGATCTTTTCTCTTTCCTTCTCTCCCTCCCCACTCATCCTTCAGAATAAGTCCCATAAGCATAGATTGCTATGGGAATCAAAATAAAACTTCTTATTGGTGTTTTATATTTTTGCAAATGGTAAGCTTATGTTTTCATTCTTTTTAGTTGGCCAATGTGGCAATCAAGTTGGCTGCAGATTTTGGGACTTGGTTTTACGGGAACATGCAAATGTGAATAAGGTAAATAATCAGGAATACTTATGATTTATTAAGTTTAGAAATTGAAATAAGCTTCCTCATCACTTGGGTGATGTATCAGGGGGTACCTGGAACCCAGGGGACTGTACCCAAATATGACCTGAAACTTTCAAAGAGGAGGGAGAAAATATTGGCAAACAATATTGTTTATTCAAATAATGGAAGCTTTGAAGTGCTGGCATGATTTAGTAGGTTGTAAGTTGATAAATTAAATACTTAAGTTCTATTCTCGAATGGTTTTGAACAAATCAGGCATCATATTCTTCCTGATCTTGCTACCTCTATTTTAATATAAATGTTCTGTATTGATCAAGGTTTGTTGACTATTTTCAGTACCTTGAAGAAGGAGTTGGATAGATTTTATAATAGATATGTTGGACTTTGCTGCCAGTATCATTGTAAAATGGTTTTAGTAGAAAAATGACTAATTCTGTTTCTAATTTAGAAAGGAATCTATGATGAAGCACTCAGTAACTTTTTTAGAAATGTGGATACAAGGTAAGCAATGTAATTTTAAATAAAGCTCTTCAAACTAAAAATATTACAAAGTCCACAGCATTTTCTTGCCTTGGAGGTTTAAAATAAACTTCAAATCATACTGACCAAGGGCTGTATAAAAGAGAGTGGGTGGCACAGTGGTAGTGTCGTTGGAATGATGATCCAGAGACCCAGACTAATGTTCTGGGAACTCGGGGTCAAATCCCACCATGGATTTTGAATTTGATTTTTTTTAAAAACCTGGAATTTAAAAAGTCTAATGATGACTATGAAACCATTGTTGACTGCCACCCATTTAGTTCACTAATGTCCTTTGGGAAGGAAACCTGCTGTCCTTGTCTGCCCTCCAGATCCACAGTTGACTCTTAAATGCTCTCTGAAATGACTGCACCTCAGGGACTGCAGCGGTTCAAGAAGGCAGCTCACCACCAATGAGTGATGGGCAATAAATGCTGGCCTAGCCAGTGATGCCCACATCAAAATGAATTTTTAAAAATCACAAATCATAAAATTTTTTGCTCTCTTGTGTAGTTTTCTTCAGGGTGACTTATTCAAAAGCAATTCATTATTTTGCAGATCTACCAACGGAGATGATATAAACCTTTCCAAAGGAACAATTAAATCTCTTAAAGCTCGGGTAAATTTTTTGCATCCATAATAGTAAATAATTATATCAGTAATTTAACTTGGCAGCTAAAGAGTAAATTTCTTATCATACTGCAAGTATTTCTGGATGTATGATTAATTTTGTGAAGGAATTTTTCTGCAGTCGAGAGTAGGATGCAATGAATAGACACTTGTAGAGGTTCTGTTAATGATTCTATTTTGAACTGGTAGTAGTTGCTATTTTGCAATTTAAATTTTGCCTTATCCTTTGCAATGGTTTAACATCATCAGATCATAGGCGATGGTCTGGTAGTATTATCACTATACTATTAAACCAGAAACTCATTTCATGTTCTGGGGACCCGGGTTCGAATCCCACCAAAGCAGAACCTACTGATGACCATGAAACCATTGTCGGTTGTCGGAAAAACCCATCTGGTTCACTAATGTCCTTTAGGGAAGGAAATCTGCCGTCCTTACCTGGTTTGGCTTACATGTGACTCCAGAGCCACAGCAATGTGGTTGACTCTCAACTGCCCTCTGACCAAGGGCAACTAGTGATGGGCAATAAATGCTGGCCAACCAGCAACCCCCATGTCCCATGAATAAATGAACAAAAGTTTGGATCTGAATAGCTTAAATAAAAATATATGTGGAAATGGAATTTCCTGTAAATATATTTTCTTGTCTTCTAGGCAGTACTCATTGATATGGAAGAAGGTGTTGTTAATGAACTACTCCAGGGTCCACTGAGGGATGTTTTTGACAGTAAACAACTTATAACAGATGTATCTGGTTCTGGTAATAATTGGTAAGATTTGCAAATATAAGAAAATATCTAGGTAAAGGTTATTCAATGTGTCCAATACCATCTCTCCTTGCCTAACATCAAATTACATTTTCCATGTTCCTAATGTTTTTGACTGTACTATTTACATGGTAAACTCTTTGAGTAGGAATTTTTTGAATATTTCTATTAAATTTAGTTTTTACCTAATTCATATATTTCTGTTCTTTTGTCCGGACCTAGTATAAAATAGTATTAAAATAATATTCTAGTTCAGTTTATGTGCATTATTTAATACTTATGTACTTTAATGAGGTTCTCCCTCTCAATCTTCTCTCTAGTCTAGACCTTGTCTAATTTTTTCTTGTAACTTGTGGTATTTACACACATTCATTTTTGTTGTTTTTCTCTATAATCTCCCAATGCACATCCCTTATGAGAAATGGCGGCCAAAATTGTAATAGTTTGGTCTGAGCTTCACTAAATAAAATTTCAGCACAACATCTATAAACCTTTCTGACTTGTTTGCCATTTTAAATTACCTCTCACCTTGTCTCAATGTTGCAACTGACTAAACTAAAAACAGAAAATGCTGGAACCATACAGCAGGTCTGGCAGCATCTATGAAGAGCGAAACAGGGTAAATGGTTGATAACCTTCTAGATCACCAGCCTGAAATATCAGCTCTGTTTGTTTCCACAGTTGCTACCAGACCTACTATGCATTAGCGATATTTTCTGTTTTAATTTCTGATTTCCAATATCTGCATGAAATTTGCATTCGCATTAAGGTTGAACACAACTTATTTGCTGTTGCTCCCAGATCTGTCAAAGTCTACTGATGCTACTTTATTTCAATTTGTGTTTAGGCAGAAAAAAGGAGTTGTATTTTATGGTTTTGATATAATATTTACCAAGTACTAACTAATTATTTATTTTCTCATTGTCAACGTTTTATATGATCAGAAGGTATTTCAATAACTTGGGGGGGAAAACAAACTAATATCAATAGTTCAGTATTACAGACTTGTTACAAACATTTTTGTTGCATTTAATGTTGATCTCAAAATTTAATGGTCAGATATTTTATAAACAGGTAGACTTTGAAAACCTATGCATTGTATTTTCTCTTGGTAACAAGAAATAAGTCAAAAGAAAACAAATATAACCTTAAAATATCTAGGAATCTAAATTATTGGTCTAGAAACAATATGAATTAAATTAATAATCTTGACTTAAATCACTGGTCCAGATAGTCACAAGAAAAAATCATAGTGCTTATCTAAGCCACTGCATTCCCTGGAGGTATGCCCATCCATGCAATTTCCTGCCCCTCCATCAGAACTTGCCAGTGGGGAGCGTAACATTCTGGCCTTTGTTTTATTGATGTGCACAATTCTGGCAGTTCATGTATACTTTCTGATTTTTCCCACAGGGCTGTTGGACATAAACAGTATGGTTGTCAATACCGTGACCAAATTCTCGATGTATTCCGAAAAACAGCTGAACACTGTGATTCCTTACAATGTTTTTTTTTAATTCACTCAATGGGTGGAGGTGAGTAGTAACTCTTTACGAAGCCTTTAGCGCACTGCCTATTCCTATCTTTAATTGATTATAAACTAGAACTAAATTACTAATTTTTAACTATCTGAACTTACTGAAGAAATCAAGTGGGTAGAGTGTCATCAAGTGTCGGTATCATTATCAAGACCAACATTTGTTGCCCATCCCTTGAACTGAGTGGCTTGCTTGGCCATTTTTATGGGTCTGGAATCTCATTTAGGCAAGACCAGGTAAAGGCAGCAGATTTGTTTCCCGATATGACATTAGTGAACAGATGGGTTTTTATGACAATCGATTACATGGTCACCATTACTGAGACCAGCTTTCAATTCCAGATTTATTAATTTATTAATTGAATTTAAATTCCACCAACCTATATCCCCAGGGCATTTGCCTGGGCCTCCAAATTACTAGCCTAGTGACATTACCAGTAGGCCACTCTTCTTTGCTCTGAATGTATAGTTGAATGAGTGTTTTTACACACTACATCAGATACAAGCATCTACTGGTGACATAGGACCCTAATAATCACATTTTAATTTGATGTTTTTAAGTTTCCTTTGTACTTTGATTTCTGTTCGGGCTGTTCCCCCTCCTTTTTGGGGAGCTGCCCCTTTTACTTTGTCCTGATTTAATCTGAGTTTGTTTACTTGGTTTGGTTTGACCTAAAAAGAGGACAAGAATAGTCTATTCAGCCCTCGGACCTGTTCCACCATTCGGTTAGATCATGGTTAATCTGTAACTCTGATTTCATTAACTTGCCCTCGCTCCCACCCATTGATACCATTTCCCGTCAAAAAATGTATCTATTTTTATATTGGAAATGTCAATTAATGCAGAATTCACAGCCATATTGGGGAGCAAATTCCACATTTCCACCACCCTTTGTGTGAAAAATTTCTTCTCGATTTCACGCTTGAATGGCTTATCTCTAATTTCAATATAGAACCATAGAACCATAGAAAATTACAGCTCAGAAACAGGCCTTTTGGCCCTTCTTATCTGTGCCGAACCATTTTTTGCCTAGTCCCACTGACCTGCAATTGGACCATATCCCTCCACATCCCTCTCATCCATGAACCCGTCCAAGTTTTTCTTAAATGTTAAAAGTGACCCCGCATTTACCACTTTATCTGGCAGCTCATTCCACACTCCCACCACTCTCTGCGTGAAGAAGCCCCCCCTAATATTCCTTTTAAACTTTTCTCCTTTCACCCTCAACCCATGCCCTCTGGTTTTTTTTCTCCCCTAGCCTCAGCGGAAAAAGCCTGCTTGCATTCACTCTATCTATACCCATCAAAATCTTATACACCTCTATCAAATCTCCCCTCAATCTTCTACGCTCCAGGGAATAAAGTCCCAACCTATTCAATCTCTCTCTGTAACTCAGCTTCTCAAGTCCCGGCAACATCCTTGTGAACCTTCTCTGCACTCTTTCAACCTTATTTACATCCTTCCTGTAACTAGGTGACCAAAACTTACACAATACTCCAAATTCGGCCTCACCAATGCCTTATATAACCTTAGTAAGAAGTCTCACAACACCAGGTTAAAGTCCAACAGGTTTATTTGGTAGCAAATACCATAAGCTTTCGGAGCGTGCCCCTTCGTCAGCTGCCCATCTGACGAAGGGGCAGCGCTCCGAAAGCTAATGGTATTTGCTACCAAATAAACCTGTTGGACTTTAACCTGGTGTTGTGAGACTTCTTACTGTGCTTACCCCAGTCCAACGCTGGCATCTCCACATCATTATATAACCTTACCATAACACTCCAGCTTTTATACTCGATACTCCGATTTATAAAGGCCAATGTACCAAAGGCACTCTTTACGACCCTATCCATCTGTCCTTTTTTGGTCCCTTTTTGCTCTGAATTGCACCAAAGAAAATAATTTACTTGAATCGAACCCTTTTAGCATTTTGAATATTTTGATGAGATCACCCCTCATCCCTCTAAACTCAAAGGAATACAAATCATGTATGTCACTGTGCTCATGATTGAGCCCTTTAAGCCTGGTGAATCCTCCCTGTGTCTTTCCCAATTTGCTTTCCTGAGGTGCAGTGTCAAAAACTGAATTCAGTCCTCCAGATGGCAACTCAGCAAGATTCTGTATCTTTGAAACATCACCTAACTTTGTATTTAAACCCCTGAGACAAAATATAGCGTTGTACTAGCCTTTTTGATTGCATTTTGTACATTTGCACTTGCTTTAATGATTTATGTACGTGGGCATCCAAATCTCTTTGCTCTTTCCTAACTCCTGAACTCTCACCGTTAGGGAAATATTCAGATTTGTCTTGTTTAAGCCCAAAGTGGATGACCTCTCACTCTCCCACATTAATCTGCATCTGCCATATTTTTCCCTACTCCTTGTCTATGACCCTCTATCCACACAATTTTTCAGCTGAAGAATTGGATCCATAATGCTCTTTCTCCTCATTCGAGTCATTGATGTATATGCTGAAATGCTGAAGCCCCTGCTTGGATCCAACTAGAAAATATTTCTTTTATCTCTGATCTCTATTTTTTTGTCTCCCAACCTATCTGCAAATATATACCACAGTTATCCACCTGTTTCCCCTGTTGAATCTTGGATATTTTGTTTTGAGCATAGTGATAGAAATGTTTTCTAATTTAACTTGAGATATAAAATTGTTTCTTAGGGACTGGTTCTGGACTGGGTACCTTTGTGCTGAGCCTTTTAGAGGATGAGTTTCCAGAAGTCTACAGATTTGTTACTTCTGTCTACCCTTCTGCTGAGGATGATGTTATCACTTCACCGTACAACAGTGTTCTGGCCATGAAAGAGCTGACTGAGCATGCTGATTGTGTTTTACCTATTGAAAACCAGGTATGCATAATAATCTTTTGGATGCATCTTTCAAGAATAAAGTTATTTCTAAACAATTTGCATTTAAGTAACATCTTTTAAGTAGGAAAATATGCCAATAAGCTTCATGGGAGGTGTAATTCAGCAAAAATTGTCCCTGAAACAGAGAACAAATTGGTCAAAGGTAGAGGCTTTAAGGAGCATCTCAAAGGAGGTGAGAAGTGGACAAGTTTACTGAGAGAAATCCAAAGCTGAGGGCTTAGACAGCTGAGAGCATGGGCACCAATGGAAGGAGAAAAAGAATGGGGCAAAAGTGGAAGAAACATAAGAGTTGTTGAAGGTTCACCAAGCTGGAAGAAATTACAGATACAGGGAGGGGCAAGGCTATGGTTGCCTTGAACCTAAATGCAAACTTTAATTTGAGGCATTTGTGAACAAGCTGCTGTAGGCAACCAGGAGAGTAATGGAACAGTCCAAAATAGCAAGAACAAAAACATGGAGGAGAATTTTAGCTCTAGGGGAGCTTAGGGAGCAGGAAATAAGTCATGTTATGAAGGTGAAAGTTGGTTGTTGTTGTGATGGAAAGGATTATGGGGACACAGGTCCAGGTGATGGCTATATCGGTTGCAAAAATTATGGTTCAGCTTCAATGGGAGAGGGAGCCTGTGGTGAGGGAGAACAAGCGTTTTGGGTGGGAGTTATAGATGATGGCTTTGGCCGTCCCAACTTTTAATTTAAACTGGATGTCGGAAAAGCAGCTAATGACTTGGTGTAGGTTTTTTCGTGGAATATTTAATTTAACTTCTTAATCGTACAGTTATCTGACTTCAAATTAACTAAATAAATGCAGTAAATGTTTTGTTCAAACAAAATATAACCATAAGGCAAAAATGAACTCTTGGTAGTAAATTAAAAGAGAGTTTATTTAAGAAGAAAAATTATACAGTACTTTAACAACACAAAATAGACTTTAGAACTTCAAATGACTGATCAGGTCACTGAAGTAGCAAAGTTGCTCAACAGTTCCTCTTTGATAGTAATTCTTTCAAATTTTCCCTTGGGAGCATTCAGTATATAACTAGCTAGTCTTTTAGAGACGTTACAATCCCCTAAATTATCAATATCTCATCTCAGACCCTGTCTGTTTAATTTCATAATTGGTTAATTTGGTTTTGCTTTGTTTTAATTGGAGTTTGACAACACACATTCATTGTCCTTTTAAAAGGACAAATTTTTTTTTCACAGTCTTTTGTAATTTGACTTTGTGCAGATATCTGTTGTCCGTTTCAGTCAAGGTTTATGCTGAACTTAGCACAAAATATTTGATTTGATGACTATCCATATCCTTTTGGATATGCTCCTGGGACACCTTTGGGAGAAGTGAGGTGTCTTTTGGGAGAGGTAAAGTGCTCTTTTCCAGTGGTGAGGTGAGGTGCCTTTTGGGAATGTTAAAAGTAGACATGAATGTACATTAAAAGTGGATAAACTTATTAGATCTGTCATGCTTATTGAAACTGTTAAGGGAGCTATCAAAAAACTGCCCTTTAAATATTTGGAAATCATCATTATTGAATTAGTCCTATATAACTGATTCACAACCTATCATTGTCACAATGGGCTGCCTTCAGTTCACAATTTACTTGACAGCCCCCAGTGCTTATAAAGTATTTGAAGTGGGACTATGAATACGAGTGCTTGTTAATATAAGGAATTAAGTGGTTGAAGTAATTTAAATGTAGTGAATGGAGTTTTATCAATGGGTGTTCTTTTAAATAGTGAATTCATCAATAAATACTTAGAATTTTAGTTTCTTTCTTGCCAGCACAGATCCCGAGGTTTGCCCATGGTGGGTACTGAATGAGTTGGCATAGGGGGTGTAAGGGCAAAGGGTTGTGGGGGGGGGCATGTATTGGCATTATTTGGTACTAAGATAGCAAAAGGGCTATAAATGACCATGGGGGTGGGTGGGAGCAGAGGTTAGCATGGAGGGTATGGTGGGGCCATGCAGGATTGGGTAGTGGACATGAGATGGCATAGGTTGGTATGGATGGGACATGGAGAGTGTGTGGGGATTTGAAGGCCGGAGGGCTGTTTTTTGCTTTATTGTTTGTTTTTGAAACTGGGGCAAAGTGCAGGGTCAGTATTGAGACTGGCCTTTCGTTCTCCACCCATTTTACCAATGTAGACCTCGCCTGTTAGAACTGTCTTGTTCTAATTAAAGACGACACATTTATTTGGAAATCGATTTCGAATTTAAGTATTTAAATAACATATTTATTTTTCTAACTTGTGTAATCTCACGATAAACTTGTACACCTCTCGGAAATCTTCCATCAATCTCTTTTACCCTTGTAAGTTGCTGTGAAGGGAACGCAGATGCTGTGAAAGTAACCCCTGTGCTGCCTCTGAACTGCTTCTGGAGTTTGTAGGAATGATTCCCATTACACCTGCTGTCTGGAATGCAAATCTGATCAAGTCGGGCAGTTTCTCAGGAGTGGAGTTTGTGGAACAGGAAATTCTGCCAACTCTGCATTCCCCGCACACGAGCAAAAATTCAGACCATTGTTACTTAGAATCATTTATTTTTTTTCACAACATTTATTATTGATTTTGATTGCTGAGCTTTGTTTATGAATGTTTTTAACTGTGTCCAGTGATACCCTTGTTTGTGAATGATGCAGTCTTCATCTTTTGTGTGAGTAGCCTTGCAAAATATGCTCATTTCTTTATCGTTATTATCGAAACAATCATATTTTTTGTTAGATTTGGTTTTAGAATGCATATAGTGGCAAACTAACAAGTGTTGCTACAGTTTCTGAACTCAAAATAACCCGTGAATTAAATCTCTTGTAGTTAAATTAATACGAAAGACTGAGCTCATAAAGACTGAAAAGATTGGAAATGTCTAAGTCAGGTAGCAGCTGTGGAGAATGAAACAAAGGGCTGAATTTTATAGCCTCTTCCCTGCTCCCATGTGTGAAGGTGAAGGGTTGTTTGTAAATCACAGCTGCTGGTTTTCCCACTGCTTTCCTGCCCACCTGCTGCTGATTTGTCTCCCATATTTTGCTGGACACAAAAGGCATCATGCAGTTTGTCTGCCCTTAAACCTATTGGGGTCCTTAAGTGGTCAGTTAATGGCCATTTCAGGGCTGCATTCCACTCCACTGCTATTTTACATGTGGCAATGAAAGGTGGAGGCAAGACATGAGGCCTGGTAGCTTTCATGATCCAGGCAGCTGTCCAGTAGGAATGGGGCAACACCTACTTTGGGGGGTGGTCCCCTGTGCCCACTGGATCCGCAAGATCACTCTTACCCCTCCCTCCCTCCCCAACAACCACATCACTGGAGTTTGTTAGCCAGGCCTGTCCAAAATCCCAGATTTACCTTCAAGTCCAGGCTCTGCTCCCTAATCGTTACTTGCAGTTTCAGATGCTCAGTATAAACTTCAACTTAGGTATTTAAGTTGGTGACTTAATAAAGGACTGTTTTAAATTTTACTTTTTCAGGGAATTATGATCCTTTACGTACCTAAATCATTTATTTAGTGCTGTTGAAAGAACAACAATTTTGCATCTGATCTTAACTCTGCATGTTTCCCAAAAACTGGCATGATTGAAATTTTCTTTCCTTGTTGCATTTTTAGTGAGCCTTTGTGTAAATAGAGGCATCAGTGTTTTTGAAATCAAATCACAACCTATTAACCAAATGATTTTCATTAATCAATACAATTGACAGTGTACTGATCATTCAAACATTTTTTGGGCTTAAAAATTTGAATCAAGTCATATAAATAAAATGTGAACTTAATTCAATTTAAAAAAATGCTATCAGATAATTTGAATTAAGTGACATTGAATTAAGATGAGTTGATTGTACCTGCCATGATGAGATGAACTATTGTGGCAGGTAATAGAATTTGCAGGGATAATTTAAATTTCCCCTCTGTTAATCTGCTTCTGTTAGCAGGATAGAACAGTTATCCCCACACCATCAGCTAATCTGTCTGCTCAGAGCAGCTGTCCACAATTCAAACTGAGTATGCTAGTATAGTGGTTATGTTACTGGGCTAAACCAGAGTTTGAACTAACAATCCTGACATGAGCTTAAATCACCAAGCTGTTTGAAAATTTGAATTCAGTTTTTTTAAATTGAAAATTAAAAGCGATTCTCAGTGGAAAAATTAAAGTTTTGAGGCGTTACTGTAAAAAATAAACCAACTGCTTTTCTGGTTCCTGTCTTACTCAACTGGTCTGACCGATACGTGATTCCACACCCAATAAAGACGATTCTTAAGTAAACACAGAATGCTAGAAAAACTCAGCATGTTTGGCAACATCCATAGAGAGAAAAACAGAGTTAACGTTTCAAACCCATGTAACTCTTCAGAAGCATCCAGAGTTTTCTGTTTTTACTTCAGATTTCCAGCATCCATGGTATTTTGCTGTTCTGTGGGGGCCCTCTGAAGTAGCTTACCAAGGCACACGGTAAGGCACTTGTGGATGGGCAATAAATGCCAGTTTTGACAGTGACGCTGACATTAATTAAACAACCAAAGGCTATATTTGAGTCTGATGATCCAAATTACTGTCCTGGCAACAATTATATCCTGGCAACTACAGAGGGCCAATAAAGGCTACATCTGCTCACTTCCAATGATAATACATATTTATTTATTTTTTAAATTGCCAGATTTGTATTTCCCAGGACTTGGGAAACCTGGCAACTGAAGGGAGGGGAGAAAGGCCAGATCAGAAGGTAAATGCCTTCACAGGATTCCTTGTGGGCCAGGAGGAGCAGGAGTGCCTTCTCTGACACACCTCAGCTAACCAGCTTCCCTCCTTGCAATCGGACGATTTTTCCCAACCCCTTCCCACAGTCAGTTTAGCTCAGTTGGCTGGACAGCTGCTTAGTGATGCAGAGTGATGCCAACAGCAGGTTTAATTCCTGTACTGGCTGAGGTTCATGAAGTCCTGCCCTCTCAACCTTGCCCCTCGCCTGAGGTGTGATGATCCTCAGGTTAAGTCACCACCAGTCAGCTCTCCCCGCTCAAAGGAGAGAAAAGCCTATGGTCATCTGGGACATTTGCAACTTTACTTTACCACAGCCTCCATTATGTTCAATCCAGCCACCAATCTCTCCATTCCTGCTCAGCAGCAATCTGGCAGACTTCCAGCCAAGAAATAGAGAAAACAAAATTTAATCAGCTCTTATAACCCACCTTTTGGCATTTCCTGACTGCTATAAACCTACCCTACTTCCTTATCGCCTCCCCAAAACGATTTAGGCCTGCATCTGTCACTTATGTAATTATCTTTTATGTATGCAAATAAATGTTAAAGTGCAGATTCTTTGAACTTTATCTTTTTTTTTCTTAAAACCAGTCCTTGATTGACATTGTCAACAAAATCAATCAGATGGCCAATTCTGGTAAATTAGCATCTGCCATGAAACTGCAAAGTACACTGATTTCTGGTCAGAGTGAAGTCAAACGGCAGGAAAAACCATTTGATGCTATGAACAATATTGTAGCTAACTTGCTGCTCAATTTGACCAGGTGGGTGAATGTTTATTATATTAATTACAGTATTCCAACAAGATGTATAGTCCAGATCAATGTAGTTTCCTGGGCTAGTTTTGGCTATGTAAAGTGGTCAGCAAGAAAATTTGTAGATTTTTGACTGCTAAAATTGGCCAGTTTTGTTACCTGTTGTTTCAACTTTCTCAAGTGATTACATGGTAAATAGTGAGTGTGTGTATCTTGATGCATAAGGCATCCTGACTGTAGAATGGGCTGCATCCTTCAGTTGATCTTTTCCAGCCTGACCCTTTGTATTTTGCATCTGTACATTAAGTACAGGGGCTTCTGTGGATAAATAAAGAGCACTAATACAGAAGACAAGGGGGAAATATAAAAACTAGAAATGTGAGATTAGGTGAACAAAGAGTGTATAAGGAGACTGAATTGCAAGGTAAAGGGAAATAAGATTTTTTCTAAATAAAGATGATGGTCAAACAAGGAAGAAACCACTTGCAGATGAAAAGATTGAAATTAGAAGCAGGAGTAGGCTATTTGACCCTTCAAGCCGGCTCTGCCATTCATTTTGATCATGGCTGATCATATTCAATATCCTGACCCCGCCTTCCCCCATATCCCTTGGTCCCTTTAGCCCCAAGAGCTATATATAATTTCTTCTTGAATTTTTGGTCATGAATCCCACAGATTCACTACTCTGGATGAAGAAATTTCTCCTCACCTCAGTCCTAAAAGTTTTCCCCATTATCCTCAAACTATGACCCCTAGTTCTGGACTCCCCACCAATGGGAACATTCTTTCTGAATTTATCCTGTCTAATCCTGTTAGAATTTTATACGTTTCTATGAGATCCCCTCTCACTCTTCTAAACTCCAATGAATATAATCCTAACCGACTTTAGTCTGTCCTCATATGACAGACCCTGCCACCTTGTACGTGAGAGTGAGGGGATGAAAGAGGTCCATATTAAGTGTTATGAAGCATACTTTACAAATAAAATCCCTATCAACTGCATAGTCTGGAACCTCCCATCATGAAAGCTCTCTATCCACACTTGAATAAAACTGCTGATTATCCCAAAATAGTTCATGCTTTAAGTGTTCACTGGTCTTATTCGTTATTATGGCTGAAAATGTACATACAAAGCAGCCTTATTGGCCTAGAGTTCTATGCTCATCTTCATTGCACCATGATTTAATATTTGCCACCGAGCAATACTTTTATTACAATTATCTTTTCAAAGCCTGTTGGAATATTATTAGTGGCTCCACCATCACTTTCCAATTTCTTCAGTACTCTAGGATGTACACCATCCAGACCTGCTGACCTTTATAGTTTTAGTCTCAATAACATTTTATCACAGCATAATACTGAAAACTAAGGCTGGATTTCCACAGAGTCAGGGAGACTCTGGACCTTAAAAAGGGTAGGCAGGATTTTGATGCAGACATATCTAGAATGCAGTGCCTGGGCAGATAGTAGAGGCTGGAAACCTTACTTGAGGCACAAAAAATTAACGGTCCAGCAACTATTTGGTGGAATCCCATAGAAATGAATGGATGGAGAGCCGATGTCGCCTCTTTTCAAAAAAGGCTTGCCATGTATTTTGCCACTCGGGCACATAACAGGCTAGTGGCAGGCCTTCCCCAGGATCAGTGTCTCCAGAGATGTATGTCCTGCCTGCCATAAGCTGCTGGTTTTTCTGTACTCAGCAATGCCATTGGTTAGGCAGTAGTTGCTGCCAGTATTACACCCACCTGAAACCTCTGAGGAGAGATCCAAGTCAGAAGTCTCACAACACCAGGTTAAAGTCCAGCAGGTTTATTTGGTAGCAAAAGCCACTAGCTTTCGGAGCGCTGCCCCTTCATCAGGTGAGTGGGAGTTCTTGGGTGGTTGGGTCTCAGGCTAAATAGGCTCTCCGGGAACATCGACCTTGGAAGGGATTATATTATTTTCAATGTAATCCTAGTGTTAATAGCAATTGTATACCTGATCAAATGTGGAAGTGCACAACTTTCTAAGTCCACAGGAGGAACAGCATCAGGTACGGCAGGTAGGGTAAAGAAGAAGAGAATCTTGAAAATGTTCTTGGACCACAGAAGAGATCCTCTTGCCCACACAGCTCGTCTCCTTCCCCCATTGGTAGGATTCTTTCTGCCCCGAGCTCCTCAAGTCTTGTGTCAATGGCACGGGCAAAGGCGCAGAAATGTGGATATGCACGAGAACCCAGGCCAAAGACTGCAAACTCTTCAGGTGTTGCTTCTCCCTTTTAATTCTGCTCCCACTCCCCCTCTCCTCAAAGAATCCAAACTGGGCCCTCCGCCAAGAACATTTTCAAGATTCTCTTCCTCTTTACCCTACCTGCTGTACCTGGTGCTGTTCCTCCTGTGAACTTAAAATGTTGTGCACTTCCACATTTGATCAGGCATACAATTGCTATTAACACTAGGATCACAATGAAAACAATATAATCCCTTCCAAGGTCGATGTTCCCAGAGAGCCTATTTAGCCTGAGACCCAACCACCCAAGAACTCCCACTCACCTGACAAAGGGGCAGCGCTCCGAAAGCTAGTGGCTTTTGCTACCAAATAAACCTGTTGGACTTTAACTTGGTGTTGTGAGACTTCTTACTGTGTTTACCCCAGTCCAACGCCGGCATCTCCACATCGAGAGATCCAAGCACAGGTGAGTGATGATGGGAAGGGGATTTTAGGGTTGGGATGGCAGAGCAAAACCATAAGACATCAAAGCAGAAGTAGGCCATTGAATCTGCTCTGCCATTTAATGAAGTCATGATTGATCTGATGTGACAATCTCAACTCCACTTTCCTGTCTTATCCCATGCTGATCTTGCATAAGCAATATGAACAGTAAATTTGACCATTGACTCCACTGTCGTTTGTTAATTCTGCGCTTGTGTGCTAGTAGTTGATGCAATGGAATATTTTCTGATGAAACAGATGTTTTTTGACCAACTTTTTAAATAGCCTTAGTTTGTGTAGATTGTTAATTATGCTAGTTTATTTTATATTGTTTGTTTATTTTATCTGCAGTTCCGCCAGATTTGAAGGATCCCTCAATATGGATCTCAATGAGATCACCATGAACCTAGTTCCATTTCCACGGCTTCATTACCTTGTTTCTAGTCTAACTCCTTTATACACCCTGGCTGATGTAAACATCCCCACAAGAAGGTAGGGGCTTTACCAGCATTTTTGAGAGAAATTCATATTGCTGAAAAATTATATTCTTCTCTGTGATTGAGGTCAAAGACTGACTGCATATGTGCAAATACTGGACAATGAAAAGGAAGAACTGATGGTTGGGATTAGGAGATGGGATCAAATGAGAAAAGCATTAAGAAAATTCTTGTAGCATGATTGAAGGAGGTAAGGCAGAGTGAGTTCCAATGAGGAAATACCTGATACTGAAAGAATTGCTATTAATGCTGGACTTTAGAGGCCAGACAACAAGGAATAAATCAATGTCTAAGAAACGAGGGCTGCAAGAGGGGACATAAAGCTGCAATAAATTACTTGGATATGGAGGGGTGCTGCCAAGGAGACATTTGAAGTTTATGAAAGAGTTTTGATTAAGCCAAGGGAGCCCAGGGAGCCAACCAAGCTTGACAAGAATCAAGAAGTGTTAGAAGTGCAGAATTCTGAGTAAGGGCATAAGTAGTAGCAGTATCCTGAATGAATAGTAATTTATGGAAGGAGGGAAGCTGGCTTGGAGAATCGAAAGAATGAGCTGTAGGCCGGGACTCCTAGAAACAGTGGCACGGAGTTGGGGACAGTGTTTGAAGGGTGGAAAGATGCTTCTCAGTGACAGACCTGATGAGAAGAGGGAAATTAACTCGAGATAAAGAAACTCTCATGGTGTCAGTTGATAAGGCTGCCCAAGTAAAAACAAAATGCCCAGGAGCTGACAGGACTTTAAAGGATGATTTCAATTTTGCAGAAGAGTGTGAAAAACCTTTGATTCATTTGTTCGCGATTAGCTGTTAGATTTCTAATTGGAAGTTGTAAAATTAAAAAGAAGGTGGAATGATAAAGTTATATGTTCTCGGAAATGCATGTTTTTGGATGATGTCACCAACTAATGCTCCGGATTACTGTTGCTATTGCAGTACCCGTTCCACAATCCAACTTGGATCAGCAACTTCAACACAAATGAGCACTCGAACCGATTATTCTTGGCACATCGTTAGTGCATTTGTCAGATCATCAGTCTAAAGATATGTGGCTTAAGTGGACTGGTCGTGCTAAATTGCCCCTTAATGTCAGGGAGTAGCTAGGGTAAATGCATGGGATTATGGAGATAGGGCCTGGGTGGGATTGTGGTTGGTGCAGACTCGATGGGCCAAATGGCCTCCTTCTGCACTGTACGATTCTATGATGTATGATAGGGCTTCAGTGACCCTTTTCATTGGATTAACAGAAGAAAGGTCTCTCTGTATTTTAAGGAACCCAAGATCTCTTGACGTCCTCCCAAAGATTATTCTATAAGGGGTTAAGGGAAAATAGTGTTTAACTAACTTGTTTTAGTTTCTTGATAAGGTTTGATGAGGATAAGGCAGTTGATGTAGTGAAACCAAAAGGCATTTAATAAAATGCTGCACCACAAACTTGTGAGCAAAGTTATAGTTCATGAATAAAAGCAACAGTAGCAATATGGATACAAAATTGGCTGAGTGACAGGAAACAAAATAGTGATGAATGGTTGTTTTTCAGACTGGAGGAATGTTTATAGTGGTGTTCCCCAGGGGTTAATGTTAGGATCTGTGCTCTTCCTGATGTGTATTAATGATCTGGACATCAGTGTACAAGGCACAATTTCCAAATTGAGATGATGCATAACTTGGAAGTATTAATGTGAAAAGGATAGTGTTAACCTTCAAAAGGATATACAGACAGGTTGGTGAGAAGGGAGGATAAGTGGCAGATTAAACTTAATGCAGAGAAGTGTGAAGTGATTCATTTTGTTAGGAAGAATAGAGAGGTGCAATGTAAAATACAGGGTACATTTTAGAGAGGGATGCAGGATCGGACGCACCTGGGGATATATAGACAAATCACTGAATGGTGCAGGCCAGGTTGAGGGCACAGTTAATAAAGAATATTAAATCCTGTGTTTTATAAATAGGGGCATGGGAGTACAAAACCCATGAAGTTATGGTAAACCTGGATAAAACACTGGTTCGCCCTCAACTGGGTTATTGCATGTAGTTCTTAGCACCACACTTCAGGGAGGATGTGAATGCACTGGAGAAATGCAGAAAAGATTCTTGAGAATGATTCCTGGGATGAGGAACTTCGGTTATGTAGATAGATTGGAGAACCTGTTCTCAGAGAAGAGAAGGTTCAGAGGAGATTTGATAGATGTATAGAAAATCATGAGGTGTCTTGATAGGGAAAAACTGTTCCCATTGTTGGAAGAGTCGAGAATTGGAAGACACCGATTTAAGGTGCTTGACCAAAGATGCAACGGCAAATGAGGAAAAACCTTTTACCCGGTGAGTAGTTAGGATCGAGAATGCACTGCCTGAGAGTGTGATGGAGGAAGGTTCAATCTTGGATTTCAAAAGAGTATTGGAGTATTAATCTGAAGAGGAAGAAAATGTAGGGCTGTAGGGAAAAGGCAGGTGAGTTGCACTAGGTGAATTGCTCTTGCAGAGAGCCAACACAGGCACAACAAGCCAAATGGCATCTTGTAGAGCTCAACTGTTGGTCCAAAAGAAAGACAGCATCAAGAAGTACACACACTTTGTGCTGGGAGGAAATAGGATGAGAAAGTATGTTGGAATACTAATTCTCAATAAAATGTACTAAAATTTTTAAAAAGGAAATTCTGTATCCACAAGTTAGTAATGTACGATTTCTTGCCATAGCACATTAACTGTGTTAATTAGCAGTTCTGATTTTGTGATGTTGTATGGTGTTGCTGATTAGAACCCTTCCTACAAGTTTAACACAACTTCTACACTGAACGATGTATTTCTATTTGTTGGATTTGACATGTACTTCATAAAGCGAACTATCCTAGCCATCCACTCTTTGTTTTCTCATTTAAACAGGTTGGATCAGATGTTCACCGATGCTTTTAGTAAGGATCACCAGTTGATGCATGCTGACCCAAAACGTAACCTGTACCTAGCCTGTGCACTGATGGTCCGGGGAAATGTTCAGATTTCTGATCTTAGAAGAAACATTGAGAGGTTTGAAGGAAGTGTGTGTGTGTGTGTGTGTGTGTGTGTGTGTGTGTGTGTGTGTGTGTGTGTGTGTGTGTGCATGTGCTAAAACACATATTTTGCTGTTATTATGTTAATTTAGTGTAACGGTTTTTCATTTGGAAGTTGCATATATAAAGATAATTCATCTTTAGTCAAAATACTTTTTTCTAGCAATTGCCAATTGTAAAAAATTAAGCCATGATTTCATATCAGATTAGTAACTATGTTCATAGAAAGGATACATATTCTTTCATGTATTTAAAGCTGTGTTTTAAATTAAGTTTTTACTTTCTACTGGATTCATAGGTAATGAGTAAATTGTACAGGTTGTGATTAGCAGCAGTTTAAAACCAAATGGTTATTATTTATATTTTTCTTTAAATTGGTGCCAATTTTCACCCCTTCTAAAAGCTTTGACCTGTTGCTGGGTCACCTATTGCTGGGTGTTTGAACACCCCTGGTACTTTGCAAAACCACCCACTATACATAACAGGAAGAGACAAGAGTGGAGTTTGAAATACAGATTTACAATAAAACTTTTAACATTTATTAAAAGGAAGTTCTGTATCTACATGTTAATGTACTTTTTCTTACAAAAACATCGATGGTTGAGATCTGCAGACCATTTATTACTGTGTGTGCAAAGGAGAATGGCACCAACACAGCACATGATGCAGGCTCATTCAGTGTTTATTTTGAATGGAGGTTTCTGGAAAGTACAGAAATGATGATCGGTCTGTGACCAATTTCCCCCTCCTTATCCTGGGATGTTAAGACTATTTGTTTCTGAGGTTGGCTAATTGAGTACAGACTTGGGGTGGGATTTTCTGGTCCCATCAAAGTCGATGAACATTTGGCTAGCTTGCCACAACCACCATGGTGGGGCTGTAAATCCAGTCCTGGAATTTAACCTTGGGTGAACCTGGTTATTGTGATAATGGTTAAATTTACTTTTTCAAAATATATTGGCTAAATTGAAGCTTTTAGATGTAAAATCATGAGCCATGAGTTAGATGGTGCTTTTTTCTCTTAAGCAAGTTTTCAGTTTCAACTTTACTCCTCACTCAAAAAGAACTTAAATTGTAAACTGCTCAATTAAAAGTAAATAATTAAATTCTGAATATATCTATTATGATTCTGAAAGAAAAAAAATTGCAGTCTGTAATCAGGGATGGAATATCATGCCCTCCTCCATGACAAGTTTTGTGATTGTGGGGGAAGGGCATTTAATCAGGTGGGAGTTGGGAAAGTGGTGGATGGGGATCCTGACATCTTGCCACCTCCACCCCAATTAAGTCCGTGGTGGGAAGACCCATGGACAACCTTTCCATCCCATTGCCGTTTGAGACCCTCAAGTGGGCAATTAAAACTGATTTAAGGGCCTCATCCTGCGCCGCTAATAACCCAGCATTGGGTTGTGGGAGGAGAGACATGTTCACCATGCGGGGAATGCAACTAGCCAACCTGGGATCTAGCGGTGATTCTGAGCCCTGAGACAAGTCTTGTACCAGCAGCAGATACTACGTTCCTGTGACACTGCCATTCTATAGAGCTGTTATTCTCTCATTTCACAGGCAGGACTTGCTGGAGAGGGCCTTCTGTTGTGTGGTTAACTGCCTGAATGGCACCTAACACAGTGGTACTTCCCTAAAACAAGCAACAACATGGGGCAACTGCTGGCTTTGCAACTGGCAGGCAAGATGCCCATTGCCTCAATTAAATACCATCCCAGACACTTATATGTATTAAAAGATTGCAAGAAGGACAGAGGCACATTTTCTCTTTAAAAATTTAGCTTAATAATTGACATTTTTATGAATTCTTTCAATTTTGCCACAACAGTTACTAAGTAGCTTTTTAAAAATGTTATTGCATCGACAGCATCATTGCATATTGATCTCTGTGAAAGTGATAAATCACATTTCAATCAAGTAATGAGAGCAAAACATTCTCTTGTTTTTTCTACAGGTTGAAACCTTCTCTCCAATTTGTCTCATGGAATCAGGAAGGTTGGAAAACAAGTCTCTGTTCGATACCACCAGTGGGTCACACACACTCCTTATTGGCACTAGCCAATAATACCTGTGTTAAATCTACCTTCACAGATCTAAAGGATCGATTTGTAAAACTTTACAAGAAAAAGGTAAATTCTGAATAATTCAGATGTCTCGACTTGATGGTGGCTACTAAACTAACTGAATAGCAGTAAAAGATTAGACACCAGTTAATGAAGTGATCAGCTTCACTGTACCACCTCTCACTCTTTCGTCCTTTTATATTGCAAACTAAACAATATCCTCTTGTAGCTTCCTTTTCCCCTATTTTTATATTGTCAGCAAATCGTGACTCCACTCTGTCTAAATCCAAGTCAATAATGTGCATACATTCTGGGGATTGTTGCTTGCTACCTTATTGAGACTGATATCTCGAGAAGCCCCAAAGCTCAAGCTTCAGGCTCATTAAAGGAGCACAGGCTTCTCACTACAAAAAGTTGATAACAGTTTAAACACAGACGGCTAAATTTTGTTGAGGTGGTAGTGGGCTGAAAGCAAGGAAACCGCTGCCTTAGTCATTTTAGGGCCCTGATTGGAGTCTATGGCAATCGGGCAGTTAATGGGCTGCCATAAGGGCTCTCATCCCTTTAAGGAGCACGATCTTACCTCCAAGAGCTGTTGGCCAATCAGAGGGCCAGCAGCTTTTCAGTTCTAGCAGCGCCAACGGAAGCAGTTGCCACTGCTGTGACTGCACCCAGCCAGCAGAAGCAGCATTGACATTGCCCTCAGAATAAGGTAGATGGGATTAGGGTTGTTAGGGCCAGTCAGGAAGGCACTCTTGAGGAGGAGCTGGGAGCATGTTGTTGTTACGGGCAAAGGGTGTGTTACCATGGGGCCACTTGTAGGTCTCAGTTGGCCTCTGGATGGGAAGGCTGCCCTCCACCTTCCCCGCCGCTGATATTCCATGGTTCAGAACAATAACTGGCATTCCACCCCAACCTTCTGACTTCCCTAGCTATTTTACAAGAAACCCACTCCCGAGGGCCCCAGTGACCTGTTGGATGATTTAATTATTTCCATCTATTTCTTGTAAAGAAAAGTATACAATTTACAACTTGAAATTAGTAGCCTGATTCCAGTCCAAGTTCATGGCCAAATAATATTTTGAAATATTTGGAATGATTTTGGAGGTAGGAAGGTAGAGGCAGTCCATACTGAGGAGGACTGCAATAAATTACAGGATGTTATTAATAAATTCGTAGAATGGTCAAATAATTGACAAATGAAATTCAACACAAATAACTATGAGGTAGTACGTTTTGGTAGGAAGCAAAAAGATGTCACTTATCACTTGAAATGTGCAAGTCCAAGTGGGGGAGAGAACAAAAAGAGTTTGGAGTACAAATACTTAATCCCAGTAAAAGCTATGCCACAGGTTAAGAAAATCATTTTAAAGAGCAAACCAAACACTTGGCTTTATTTCCTGAGGGATAATTGAAAAGTAGGGAAGTTGTGCTAAACATGTATTGAACCTTGGTTAGACCACACTTAAGAGTACTACATACTTCGCCAGATTATTAAAGAACATAGAGGCATTGGACAGGATGCAGAAAATATTTACAAACATATCAAATGTGTGGGATATCTCAGGAAAGGATTGGCAGGCTTGGTCTTTTTTTTCTCCATTTAAGTATCTGGGTATTTAAAATTATGAAAGAAGTTGATAGAATGGATACAGAGAAAATGCTTCTTCTTGTGGGAAAGAACAAAATTAAAAGCCATCAATATAAAATAGTCACCAAGAGATCCAAGAGCGAATTCAGAAGAAACTTCTTTATCCAAAGACTGGTGAGAATGTGGAAGAAAAGCAAAAAGTGCTGGAAATCTCAGCAGGGCCTGGCAGCATCTGTGGAGAGAGAAACAACATTAAGGTTTTGAGTCCAATATGATTCATCTTCGGAATGTGGCAGACGTGGGAACACCATGACCTAGACGTTTCCCTCCAAGCCACTCGCTGGGAACTATATCGCCATTCCTTCACTGTTTCTGGATCAAAATCCTAGAACTCCCTTCCTAACAGCACTATCTGTGTACCGACCCCATGTGGACTGCAACGGTTCAAGAAAGCAGCTCATCATCACTTTGAGGGCAATTAGGGATGGGCAATGAATGCTGGCCTAGTCAGTAAAACCCACATCCTTTGAATGCATAATTTTTTTAAAAAGGTACCAAAGAGAGTGGTTGAAGTGAATAGTGTGGATGTATTTAAGGGAAAACGGGACAAATATGACAGAGCAGGGAATAGAGGGTTCCAGTGATGGATTTTGATGATAAAAGATTGGAGGGGGCTTGAGTGGAGCAGAAGCACTGGCATGGACTGGTTGGACTATGTGGGTTGTGTAACCAATGTAATCCTATTTTGATGGTTGGTTTTTATTGATAGATATTGATAACTTTGTTGTTTCTTAGTTGTTCTCAAATGCCTCCAGTAGTTTTTCATTAAAGTTTATATAAGCAATGGCTGATTCGATTTCCTACTGGATAAAAGTAAATTACTGCGGATGCTGGAATCTGAAACCAAAAGAGAAAATGCGAGAAAATCTCAGCAGGTCTGGCAGCATCTATAAGGAGAGAAAAGAGCTGACGTTTTGAGTCCAGGTGACCCTTTGTCAAAGCTAAAAGGCATAAAAAGTGGGAGATATTTATACTGCAGGGTGAGGGAATGAAAGATGAGGCATAGCCACAGAAACCAGGGGTAAAGGCTGCTAATGGCAGTCCATAGAGAGAATAAAGGGTGTGAATGGGCAAACGGCAGAGAAGCTGAAATCAGAAGGTAAGCTGTGACAGATGGAGATGTGGTGGGAGAGAGGTAAAATTTAGAAAAAGGGGGGATAAAGTAGGAGGAAAGAGTGCGGGGGGAGAAGAAAAATGAAGAAAGACAATAAGAAATAAAAGGTAGAGAACAGTGAATAATTAAATAAAATGAAAACAAAGGGGTCGAGGTGGGGTAGAGTTAACCCATCTGAAGTTGTTGAATTCGATGTTGAGACCGGAAGGCTTTAAAGTGCCGAGCTGGAAGATGAGATGTTGTTCCTCCCGTTTGCGTTGAGCTTCTCTGGAACATTGCAGCAGGTCAAGGACAGACATGTGGGCATGGGAGCAGGATCGTGTGTTAAAATGGCAAACAACGGGAAGGTAGGTCCTGATTGCAGACAGACCGAAGGTGCTCAGCAAAGCGATCACCCAGTCTACGCTTGGTCTCTCCAATATAGAGGAGACCACAATGGGAGGAGTGAATGCAATAGACCAAATTGAAAGAGGTGCAAGTGAAACACTGCTTAACCTGGAATGAGTGTTTTGGATCGTGGGTGGTGAGCATGGAAGAGGTCAAGGGGCAGGAGTTACACCTTCTGCAATTGCATGGGAAGATGCCATGAGTGACGGGAGAGGTGTTGGGTATAGTGGAGGCATGGACTAGGTTATCCCGGAGGGAACAGTCTCTGCGGAATGCTGTCAGAGGGAGTGAAGGGAAGATGTGTTTGGTGGTGGCATCACGCTGGAGTTGGTGAAAATGGCGGAGGATTATGCTTTGCATGCGGAGGCTGGTGGAGTGAAATGTGAGAACAAGGGGGACTCTATCCTTGTTCTGGGAGGGAGGGGAGGGGATGAGGGTCGTGGCGCGGGAGATGGACCGCATGCTGTTGAGGGCCCTGTCGACAACTGTAGGTGGGAATCCAGATCAATCTTGCACTTTTTGTTCTCCTGAGACAGTGTTGGAGAGGGAGAAAACTAGCCATCCTTGAACATCCTCCCTCCCCATCCCCAAGCCTCCTCATCCCCTAGCCTCCTCTCGAAACTTCAATAACAATCCAAGCATACTTACTGCTGAGTTACCAAATCCTGATTACAAATACTCCCTCCTCCATCTGTGTTGTAATGGTAGGAGATGCTCAAGGAGCTGAATGGCCTTTGTCAGATAATACGTTATTGCATGGCATAACAATGATGTATACTGCATTTTAGCATGCAAAATACAACTAGAGATCATCTCGTATATAAGCAAACAAAAATAGATTGAATCCTGTCCATTTTTGAGGAGCTCTAGTTACCATTTAATAGGCAAAATCAAATATGTTCATTTATCCTGCCATTAACATTTCTTTTCAATCACAATGTTTTAGTTAATTGAATAATGAACCATACTAATTTTGTCATTTCAGGCCCACATTCACCATTACCTTCATGTGGATGGAATGGAACAAAGCTGTTTCACTGAAGCGAATAACTCTTTGTCATCTCTAATAGAGGAGTATAATCAGTTGGATGCTACTAAAGGACTAACCGTCACCAATGTGCCCCGTCTTTCCATTGCAATGTAAAATATTATATAGTGACAATGAGGGCTTTTCAACCCTTATTAGAATACCCAGAGCCTTAAAATTAATTTAATCTTGTATGACAAGTAACCAAGTGCGCAGTTATAAATAAAAACAGAAAATACTGGAAAATCTCAGCAGGTCTGACAGCATCTGTGGAGAAAGAATAGAGCCAATGTTTCGAGTCTGGATGACTCTTTGTCATATTTATATTTGCGCAGTTATAAACCTGGTAAGCACGCAAAAGGTAGCCTGTGTTCCTCAGGTCCTGAAAGGTCTTGCACAACTTGTCCTGTGCCAGGTGTAAAGAAGTAAAATATGTCCTGTCACAAGATTCTGAATGTGTGTTCTTTCTGAACAATTAGAATATTTATTTCAATAAACTTGCATTGTTCCTGTGATGAGTTGGTTGTTCATCCAACATGGAGTATTAATCTGTTAAAGAGACAAGGAAAGTTCTGAATTAAATCCCTGGCATTCTTGGTAAGTTATTCTTCCCTGGCACAGTGTAACTTAGGAAGGGAAAAAAATCAGTTTTCCTGATATTGTGGTCAGGACTTTGTCAGGCTGATGGGGGTCTAGGAAATTCAGCAGGGAACCAACCTGCATGGGAGAGGTCTTAAGGAATCACGTGCCCAGCTGCCATTGAACCTTCCACATGATTTGAGTGGTGGAAGTCCCACACTCCAAGAGCTACCTGATAATCAGGTGGCATTGCACCCTTCTGAAGCCCAGACTCATGGGACTCCAGGCCACAGATGAATGAAGGCGGGATGGGGTTGTTGGGTGGGATGAGTGACAGAGGACAGGAGATGGCCTTCAGCAGCCACCTAATTAAAATCCCACAAATGTTGGCCAAGAATCCTGAATCGCTCCCTTCCACCATCTGACTTGATTGGAAGAGGTTTTCTCACCACCTGGAGACTGACGTAGGCATTGAGCAGGAGCAGGCCATTTGGCCCTTTGAGCCTTCTCTGCAGAGCTCTGACATGGGGCGCCTCTCACAATTAGCTGGTCCCAGCCAACATTGTTCCTGCCACAATAGGCTGCACAAAATCCAGCCCTGTATGAATCCATTGTGGAAGTTTCCATCTATAAATCTCTCAGTAAGATACAGTAAGACACAGATGGAATTAGTACAATATCGTTCATGTTTGAGTGTTGACATAATGTCCCATTCTAAATTTTGTAATGTTATGCAATGAAATTAGCTACTTGGTTAATGTACCATTGGGCTGATAATGTTCATAGAATTGCAGACCAGTATTGACAACCTCCTTTTGAATGGGACAAAAATTGAATAGAAAATTATGTACTGACATTGTATTAGAATAAACAGGGATATGTTCTTAGTATCAGTAGGTTAACTTTCTGATACTTTAGTGCACTGCAAGGAATTGAAATAGGCACTTTGAAAGATGTTGAATAGATTAGATTCCTCTTGTTAAACTTTCCTCAGTGCTATGAAATTGGAAAATCTGAACAAATTATTTAGATGAAAATAAAATCCTAAATCAATTTAGCATGTATCCTTGTTATCTTATACTCATAACCAAATTTTAATCATGTTTATAAATGATTTCCACAGCAAACCTTGTTTTGTGAATGAAATACCAGAGGTGATTCTAATGGGTTCACTAATATTCCAGTTTAGTGGAGTATTGAGCAAGATGGGTATACAAATGTGCTAATTTTTGAAGTTTGTTTAAACTAATGTGGATTTACATGTCAGAATAGGATTTGTTTTTTCTACATAGTTATCAAATAATTTAGTTTTTTACTTTCCTGTTATTGATAACTATTAAAATAATTTTGCTATACTTGTTTGAGTATTTTTTGACCCATGGATAATATGCATGGAAAAGTAATTTTTTGTACAGCATAATCCACTTATATCACCATGCACTCACTAAAACAACCACTGGGTAGAGAAGATTAAAATAGTTATACAAAAATTGTATGACAGTTGAGCTGTCAGGTACAAGTTCAACTTGTACCTGACAGTTCAACTCCTGGCTTGGGTCACTGTCTGTGCGGAGTTTGCATGTTCTCCCTGTGTCTGCGTGGGTTTCCTCCGGTTGCTCCAGTTTCCTCCCACAGTCCGAGAGACATGCTGGTTAGGTGCATTGGCCATGCTAAATTTTCCCTCAGAGTGTATCCGAACTGGTGCCTGAGTGTGGTGACTGGGGGAATTTTCACAGTAGCTTCGTTGCAGTATTGATGTAAGCCTACTTATGACACTAATAAATAAACTCTAAACTTTAAGTTCAGGAGTTTGGCTCATGGTTTGGACTTCTTCCAAACTGAGACTCATATTTTAATCCAGAACTCCGTTCAAACAACGAGCTTGATTTATAATAACCTGCTTGTGAAAAACTATGGGATAGCTAACACTTTTGGCCATTGCAGTAGAGAGAAAATAATACTAGTCAACTTTATAAATGTAAAGATCAGTCATTAAGTCAAATCAATTAAGTGATTCATAGAAACAAAAGGAGTATATGCAGGTAAAATACTAAACAGCATTATCTTGCCCAAGTAAAATGAAAGCTGTTCAGAAGGAATTGATCTCACTTGTTTTCACATATTAACAGCATCAAACAGTGCTGTTCAGTGAATGCTGCTTTCAGGTTTTCTTATTTTCTTGGATATTCTCTTTATATTTTTTAATGTATTTACATCTAACCAATATAGTGAAACTCAAACAAATGAGAACATACAAAATTATGAGTTATATCAAAGTGTATATTGAAAAGGAAAATTAGGAAGACTTTACATGGCTACATACAAAGAAAAGCAACGCAGCTGAAAAATCACAATCAGGATATGGTTATCTGAGATGCACTGTCTGAAAAAGGTGGTGGGTGCATAGTCGATAGTAACTTTTAAAATGAAATTTAATAAATATCCAGTAAGGAAAAGCTTCCAGGTCTATGGGATTAGCATTAATTGAATAGTTCTTTCAAAGATACACAATGATCTGGATGTATGCTGGATTCTATGCTGCCATGTAGCCAGTTGCTGAGACAGTTTGTTTTTTGGGGGGTATTGCTGCTCACTTCTTACTGATAATCTGAATTCAAAGTGAAGAAAAGCATTAGCATTTCACAATCATAGCTGGGGTTGCTAGGCGTTGCATTTGAACATACAAACATATGAATTGGGAACAAGAGTAGACCACTCAGCCCCTCAAGCCTGCTTTGTCACTTATTAAGATAATGGCTGGTCTGACTGTAACCTCAACTCCACTTTCTCCCTACCTGTGATAACCTTTTCATCACCTTGCTTTTCAAAAGTCTACCGACCTCTGACTTCAAAGACTCCACTTCCACCTCATTTTAAGAAGTCTCACAATACCAGGTTAAAGTCCAACAGGTTTATTTGGAATCACGAACTTTCGGAGCGCTGCTCCTTCATCAGGTGAGTGATGAAGGAGCAGCGCTCCAAAAGTTTGTGATTCCAAATAAACCTGTTGGACTTTTAACCTGGTGTTGTGAGACTTCTTATGGTGCTCACCACAGTACAACACCAGCATCTCCACATCATGACCTCATTTTAAGGTAGAGAGTTCCAAAGATTGTCAATCATAGAACATAGAACAGTACAGCACAGAACAGGCCCTTCGGCCCACGATGTTGTGCCGAGCTTTGTCTGAAACCCAGATCAAGCTATCATCCCGAAGTACTCCATGTGCCTATCCAATAGCTTCTTAAATGTTACTAAAGTTTCTGACTCCACTATCCCTGCAGGCAGTCCATTCCACACCCCAACCACTCTGAGTAAAAAACCTACCTCGGACATCCTTCCTATATCTCCCACCATGAACCCTATAGTTATGCCCCCTAGTTACCGCTCCATTCACCCGAGGAAATAGTCTTTGAACGTTCACTCTATCCCCCTCATCATCTTATAAACCTCTATCAAGTCTCCTCTCAACCTCCTCTGTTCCAAAGAGAAAAGCCCAATTTCCCTCAACCTTTCCTCATAAGACCTACCCTCCAAACCAGGCAGCATCCTGGTAAATCTCCTTTGCACTCTTTCCAGTGTCTCCACATCCTTCTTGTAGTGAGGTGACCAGAACTGCACACAATATTCCAAATGTGGTCTCACCAAGGTCCTGTACAGTTGCAGCATAACCCCACGGCTCTTAAACTCAAACCCCCTGTTAATGAACGCCAACACACTATAGGCCTTCTTCACGGCTCTATCCACTTGAGTGGCAACCTTCAGAGATCTATGGATATGAACCCCAAGATCTCTCTGTTCCTCCACATTCTTCAGAACCCTACCTTTGACCCTGTAATCCACATTTAAATTTGTCCTACCAAAATGAATCACCTCGCATTTGTCAGGGTTAAACTCCATTTGCCATTTTTCAGCCCAGCTCTGCATCCTATCTCCTTTGAGAGAGAGAAAAAATCCTGTCTTAAATGTGTGACAACCTATTTTTAAACAGTGAGCCCCTACTTCTGGATTCTTCCACAAGAGGAAACAACCTTTCCACATCCACCTTGTCAAGATGTTTCATAATCTTGTATGTCTTCAATCAAGTTACCTTTTGCCCTTCTGAGCTCCAGCAGATAGAAACCTAGCTTGCCCAGCCTTTCTTCATAAGATAACCCTTCCATTCCAGGTATTAGTCTAGTAAAACTTTGAACTGCTTCTAATGTATTTACATGTTTTCTTAAATAAGGAGACCAGTACTGTGCACAGTACTCCAGATGTGGTCTTACATGCCCTGTATAACGAAGTTTTAATGAACTCAGACTTGTTTTGATCTCATTACAGGGAACAGTTTTCCTTGTTGATAATTGTTTCTGAGTGGAGTTAGTTGAATCTGTTACTTAATTATTTACTTTATGTTCTCTGATCAGAAATTGCTGAGGCCGTTCATTATCTTTTTTGGTAGTTAAGCTTCTTTAGTATCTGCATCAGGCTGCTGACCTTGAGAATTCTTCCTGACTAAAAAGCAAGAGTTAGATGCCATCCCTATCAGATCTTGAAAGTCACTTCAGATTCCTAAGCCTTGAATCCAGCCCCATCAGTAGATAGCTATATGGCTTCAATGTTTTCATTGTGTTTAGTTAACTCAACTATGAAAAAGTTCTTAAGGCACCCAACATATGTTGGTCAGATTATCATTTGAACCAACCATATCTGCAATAAAAAGCGCAGTGTGGAGTAGAAATCTATGTTCTCAGCCCCTTACTATACTCCTTATACACCTATGACTGGCCAAATTCCCCTCCAACTCAATTTTCAAGTTTGCTGACGATACCACTGCACTGGGTCAGATCTCAAACAATGATGAGACAGGATACAGGAATGAGATAGAGAATCTGGTGAACTGGTGCAACAACAATAATCTCTCCCTCAGTATCAACAAAACGAAGGAGATTGTCATCGACTTAAGGAAGCATAAAGGAGAATATGCCCCTGTCTTCATCAACGGGGACGAAGTAGGAAGGGTCAAGAGCTTCAAGTTTTTAGGTGTTCAGATCACCAACAATCTGTCCTGGTCCCCCCACGCCGACATTATAGTTAAGAAAGCCCATCAACGCCTCTATTTCCTCAGGAGACTAAGGAAATTTGGCATGTCAGCTATGACTCTCACCAACATTTACAGATGCACCATAGAAAGCATTCTTTCTGGTTGTATCACAGCTTGGTATGACTCCTGTTCTGCCGAAGACCGCAAGAAACTACAAAAAGTCGTGAATGTAGCCCAATCCATCACGCAAACCAGCCTCCCATCCATTGACTCTGTCTACACTTCCCGCTGCCTCGGAAAAGCAGCCAGCATAACTAAGGACCCCACGCATCCCGAACATTTTCTCTTCCACTTTCTTCCGTCAGGAAAAAAAGGTACTAAAGTCTGAGGTCACATACCAACTGACTCAAGAACAGCTTCTTCTCTGCTGCTGTCAGACTTTTGAATGGACTTACCTTGCATTAAGTTGATCTTTCTCTACACCCTAGCTATGACTGTAACACTACATTCTGCATTCTCTATGAATGATATGTTTTGTCTGTATAGCAAACAAGAAACAATACTTTTCACTGTATGTTAATATATGTGACAATATATCAAATCAAATCAAAACAATGTCTCCCTCAGCTCAGTAACATACCTGCAGGACACAAAGAGGACTTAAAACTTTTGGATTTTTGCTAATTCAATGGAGTTAGACTGTACTAAACAGTACTTCTGAAGAGTTAATACGACTGATAGTGGATCCTCAAGGTTTTCTGGTGCAGTGGATTGTGTCCCTGCCTCTGAATCAGAAGTTCTGGTTAAGTTCCACCCCAAGACTTGATGGTCAAGAAAAGTATATTCATAATGCAATCAAACAACAACAGTATCAATCTGCCAATGTTTCCAACATATGCCAATGGCAGGCAGTAAAAGCAGGAGAGATTCCTGGTCAACGACGCCCCAGTTCTGCAACCCTTCCAAACCGCCCTCCGCCCCCCCACTCCAGACGTCCTCCAGAACCCACCAGCCAACTCCCCTGGTAACCTCCTGGCTCCTCCCAACCTGACCTGCCCAGCTTCCACCACCCGCTTCCCATTCCCAATTCCTGATTCCCCCTCCCCTACCCCGATTCCCCTTTAACCTGATCTGCTTAGCCCCTACCATCTGACTCCCCTTCCCAATCCTAGATTCCCCCTTCCCTAACCCTGATTCCTCCTTAACTAGCTCCCACAATGTGACTCATACCCAACCCTTGTGTTCATACTTAAATAGACCCAGATTTGATAACCCCTCCTGATCCAATCTGACCTACCCTCAACCAACTTCAGAATTTGGCTGCTCGTGCTCTAAAGGCGGGGAGGGGGGTGCGGGGGGAGCTGTTGATGTGCAGATTCTCTTTGCTGCTTTCTGTGTGGATTCCTATGCAGGGGAAATACTTCCAGATCCGCCATCAGAAGTCAACTTATCGTGTTAAGTGGGTACTTTTTGTCTGATTAGAGTTCGCCTCAGGGTTCTGACTCTGATTGGAAGTTTTGGGCCAATGTCTCACCTGAAAGATATTGCAGTACTCTCCCAGTGAAATATTTGAATGTTGGATTGCATTACATGCTCAATATTCTGATTTTGACTTGATTTGATTTATTATTGTCACATGTATTGGTATACAGTGAAAAGTATTGTTTCTTGTGCACTTTACAAAGCATACCGTCCATAGAGAAGGAAACAGAATGCAGAATGTCGTGTTACAATCATAGCTAGGGTGTAGAGAAAGATCAACTTAATGCAAGGTAAGTCCATTCAAAAGTCTGACAGCAGCAGGGAAGAAACTGTTCTTGAGTCGGTTGGTACGTGACCTCAGACGTTTGTAACTTTCTCCCGAAGGAAGAAGATGGAAGCGAGAATGTCTGGGGTGCGTGGGGTCGTTAATTATGCTGGCTGCTTTTCCAAGGCAGCGGGAAGTGTAGACAGAGTCAATGAATGGGAGGCAGGTTTGCATGATGGATTGGGCTACATTCACGACCTTTTGTAGTTCCTTGTGGTCTTGGGCAGAGCAGGAGTCACACCAAGCTGTGATACAACCAGAAAGAATGTTTTCTATGGTGCATCTGTAAAAGTTGGTGAGAGTCATAGCAGACATGCCAAATTTCCTTAGTCTTCAGAGAAAGTAGAGGCGTTGGTGAGCTTTCTTACCTATTGTGTCGGCATGGGGGGACCAGGACAGGTTGTTGGTGATCTGGACACCTAAAAACCTGAAGCTCTTTACCCTTTCTACTTCGTCCCCGTTGATGTAGAGAGGAGCATGTTCTCCTTTCCGCTTCCTGAGGTTGATAACAATCTCCTTCGTTTTGTTGACATTGAGGGAGAGATTATTGTTGCCGCACCAGTTCACTAGATTCTCAATCTCATTCCTGTACTCTGTCTTATCATTGTTTGAGATCCGACCCACTACGGTGGTGTCGTCAGTAAATTTGAAGCTCGAATTGGAGGGGAATTTGGCCACACAGTGTATAAGGCTTACACGGTGTATAAGGAGTATAGTAGGGGGCTGAGAACACAGCCTTGTGAGGCACCACTATTGAGGATGATTGTGGAGGAGGTATTGTTGCCTATCCTTACTGATTGTGGTCTGTGAGTTAGGAAGTTCGGGATCCAGTTGCAGAGGGAGTTGCCAAGGCCCAGGTCACAGAGTTTGGAGAGGAGTTTTGTGGGAATAATAGTGTTGAAGGCTGAGCTGTAGTCAATAAATAGAAGTCTGACATAGGTGTCCTTGTTATCTAGGTGTTCCAGGGTTGGGTGCAAGGCCCGGGAAATGGAAAAATTCTGGAGGGGAATTTAAACCCACACTGTTTGCCTCAGGCAAAAGTGCTACTACTGAGCCAAGGTTGGGAACTTTCAAATACTAAGTACCTTTAAGTGAATCTAGAGAACAGAATAATAAATCTGTGTATCAATGTGTGAAGCAATCAATATTTCAATCTGGCATTTGCAATATATATTATTCAATATATATTTTCCTTTCAATATGGTGTAACCATTACAAATGTCCATATGTGAAGCCTATTTATAAAGATGCTAGTTAAAATTACAGACAAACGTATGAATTAGGAGGAGTAGGCCACTCAGCCCCTCAAGCCTGCTCTGCCCATCATTCAATAAGATCATGGCTGATCTGATTGTAACTTCAACCCCATGGTTCCTGTGTACCGTTAACCTTTCACCCCATGTTAACCAAGAATCCATTTAGCTTTGCCTTAAAAATATTCAAAGACTCTGAATCTACTGCCATTTGAGGAAGAGTTCCAAAGGCTCACGACCCTTTGAGCAAAAAAAATCCTCATCTCTGTTTTAAATGAGTGACCCCTCATTTTTTTTAAATGACATCTAGATGTTGATTTTTTGACAAGAGGAAACATCCTCTCCACATCCACCCTGTCAATACCTCTCAGGATCTTAAAGGTTTTGACTAAGTCACCTCTTACTCTTCTATACTCCAAAGGATACAAACCTAACCTTTCCTCATAAGACAACTCACCCATTCCTGATATTAGTCCAGTAAACGTTCTCTGAACTGCTTCTAATGCATTTGCATCTTTCCTTAGATAAGGAGACTAATGCCCTGTCCAACTGAAGCATAACTTCCCTACTTTTGTAATCAATTCCCCTCACAATAAATGATAACATTCTATTAGCTTTCCTAATTACTTGCATACTAGCCTTTTGTGATTCATCAACTAAGACACCCAGATCCCTCTATGCCTCAGAGCTCTGCAATCTCTCACCATTTAGATAATAAGATTTTTTCTATTCTTCCTACCAAAATGGGCAATTGCACATTTTCCTACATTATTTTCCAGGTTTTTGTCCAGTCATTTAACCTATCTATGTCCCTTTGTAGCCTCCTTACATCCTCTTCGCACTTTACTTTCCTATCTATCTTTGTGTCATCTGCAAATTTAGCAACCATACCTTCAGTCCCTTCATCCAAGTCATAAAGAGTAAAAAGTTGAGGCCCCATCACACCCTACTAACTAGAAAAATATCTATTTGTGCCAACTCTGTTTCCTGTTTGCTAATCAAACTTCAATCCATGCCAATATGTTATCCCTACACCATGAGCTTTTATTTTTATGCAATAATCTTTGATGTGGCACCTTATCAAATGCAGTGACTTTTATTAATTTTATCTTCTTTTGGCATTTTTGATATTGACTTATAGGAGAGAATTTGTGCTGAACTGTAGAAAGTTCAACAGAAATTCAATTTAAAGAAAACCTCATGCAAAGAAACTACTTATACAGATATACTATGCAAATCCATGCTATATTACAAAGTGGCAATGGAGCAAAACAGGTCTTTGTGCAATGAAGCAGGTACTCAGTCTTGTGGAAGTTGCTGCATTTGATGTATATCCTCAGACGTTTTGCCACTGTAGAAGTTATTCCCCTATATAGTTTAGCTGCATAAACGTGGAAATGGTGTAAGCAAATTCACATTCTTCTGAGACATGTACAGTTGTTTTTTCTTTCCCTCAGCTCTCAAACATGGTATGAACAATATATGAGCAGAATTTTACAGCCTCACTCATCCCGAAACCGTAAAATCCCGACCAAGATCAACGGACCTTTCCATGGTCCGCCCCTCGCCCGCTCCGATTGCCGTGGCGGGTGGGATGGTAAAATGCCAACCATAGTGTATTACAATAGGTTCAGATCTGAGAACATGTCCTCTGAGTCAATACAGGCCTGTTGACATTTGCAAGATGTGATCCACATCATCTTCCACATGACCATTTCTCCATCAGTGCAGTTAAATTCTACTTTCACAGTTTTTTCTTTGTTAGGAACACAGCAACGGGAATCTGAGCATGTACCACAGAATATTGGTCTGTATGTTCTTCTACTTGTGCAGCCTGAGAGAGCAAATTTTTCAGGCTTGGAATTCCGGAAAGTCTGTAGACACTTCTTGTCTTTCTAAGAGGAAAATAAATGAAAAATGTATTGCACATTTGTGTTCATTAATCAAAATCCATTCAGCCAGTAGTTATGTTATTTTGCAAAATTATTCAAGACCTGACTTCTTTGCATGTAATTTAGCTCTTAGCTCTATTTTTACCACCTATGCTTACAACATTGCCAATCTTGAAGAGGCAGCTAAAAGCAAAGAACTATTACTAAACCGAACCAAAAAGTTCCACCCCTTGAGGTAAGCTGTCTGACAACATTGAAGTGGCGATACCAGAAATTGAACCATTACCCAGATTTTTTTTTTACTCATTGCTAAATATCCTAAATGCAGTTTCAAAAAATGCATCGTTCTGAAGGATTTTTAAAATCTTTTTATCCTTCCTTCATGTAAAAAAATATGGGAATGAGTTTATTTAAATGTTTAACTTAACAAAACATTCGCAAATGTTTTAAGAAAACTACAGGCAGAAAATGTCCATAAAACCAGGACAAATTCCATGCAGCCAATAACCACCCCTTCAGTCTATTCTCAATCATCAGCAAAATGATGGAAGCTGTTGTTGACAGTACTATCAAACAGCACTTACACAACAATAACCTGCTCACTGACATTCAATTTGGGTTTCTCCAGGGCTACTGCCCCTAACCTCATTACAGCTTTGGTCCAGACATGGACAAAAGAGCTGAACTCAAGATGTGTGGTGAGAGTGACTGCCCTTGACATCAGCCCAAGTGTCATGGAGCCCCAGCAAAACAATGGGAAAAGTTAATGCTAATAAGGGAGAAAACCCTCCACTAGTTGGAATTGTACCTAGTACAAAGAAAGTTATGGTTGATGGACGTCTATCATCTCAGTTCCAGGTCATCACTGCTGGAGTTCCTTAGGGTTGGGTCCTCGGCCCAACCATCTTCAGCTGCATCATCAATGACCTTCCCTTCATCATAAGCTGAAGATTGCACAATGTTCAGTATCATTTGCAATTCCTCATATACTAAAGCAGCTTGTGCTCATATGTTGTCCAACCTGGACAATATTCAGGCTTGGACTGATAAATGGTAAGTAACATTCACACCACAAAAATGGCAGACAATAGATATCTCAAATGAGAGAAAACCCAACCATCCCTTCTTGACATTCAATGGCAATACCAGCATTGAAGCTCTAAGTATCCACACCCTAAAGGACTAATACTGACCAGAAACCTAACTAGACCAGCCATATAAATACCTTGGCTACAAAAACAGGTCAGAGGCTGAAAATTCTGCAGAGAGTAACTCACCTACTGACTTTCCAAAGCTGTCCATTGTCTAGAAGGCATGAGTCAGGAGTTTGTTGGAATACTCTCCACTTGTTTTTTTTCAGTTAAACAAATGCATGGGAAACAATTGTTCCCTGCTGCATTCTCCACTCAACACCTCAACCAATCAGAGTCCGCTTGCCAATCAATCGGCATCTTTTTTTCATGCAACAAAGGAAGCTGCACCAGCCTAAAGAGGGAAAGCTGAGTGGAATTCCCTGGGAAACAGGGTTGTTCCAGACATGCCCCAAATCCATTTCTGAAATGGAATTGGTGTTCCCTTTGAAATTTGGTATTTTCTATCTGCTCTAATAAGTGCAAGACAAAAAACTTTGAGGATGTGTTTCTTTTTCAGCATGTCTCTATTTTCCAGTTTAAGGGGCTGGAGATGTAGATGCTAGAAAAGAAACCTCCTCACAGGGAGATGAAGTGTTGCATTTTGAAAGTGGTTGATCTCCTTTTCTTCATTTCTTTGGGGCTTGGAAGGCCAACAAAGGAAGCTGTACCAGCCTAAAGAGGAAAAGCTGAGTGGAATTCCCCGGGATATAGGGATGCTCCAGACATGCCCCAAATCCATTTCTGAAATATTGGGTTGTGCAAGGAAGAAGAGCCTATTTATCTGAATTGGAATTCAACTGAGCATTCAGGTTCACACATTCTGCACCCACTCGCTTTCTGAAAAGTCCTAACTTTCAGCTCTTCTCCAATCAACAATTTCAAGTACTGTGAATTCATGGGTTCATTACCTGTGAATCCCATCTGAGACTACCTGAGAATGTCTGTTATCTTCAGATGGTTTTTCTCTGTGGTACATGAATATATATATATATATATATATACCTCTTTGTACTCAAATTAACCTTTTCTTTCTCTTTCTCTCACTCTCCACTACCCACCTCCCCACCCAAAGAAATACTGCTGATGTGACTAGTAGATAATTTCAGAAGTGATTTACCTTCATATTTTTCAATAATCTTGTGTCACAAGGTCGAATAAAGCACAGTCTATTTTCTCTTTCAAGTTCACATTTGCTGTTGTCATTTGTCACTCTGACTGAGATTCCTATGTCACAGGATTTTGAACATGAGCTCCATGGAGTTGTTTGAAGCAGACATTTCTTCCGCCATATTACTGGTCTTGCCTTATAAACTGGTAATATAAACAAATGTAGGCCTGAGACACACCAACACAGACATTGATTTGCTTTCAGATGCAAATTTAAGGCCCATGGTATTAAAGATGAGGAAATGGCACAGAAAGAGTAAGGTGGCTGAAAGATAGAAAGCATTGATTACATGGACTGTGATGACTTATGCCTTTTGGAAAACGCCTGTTTTTACCTTTTTGTGTAATGCCCTCTTTGAGACCAGGGAAACTGCTGAGTATTCAGAAAGGAGTAAATAGATTTCCTAACAAGCAGCAAGAATTGTCCATGTGCCTAAGGTTGCCATGTGAATGAAAAGCAAAGGGTAAATAGAGATTGAATTGCAGTGATGTTGGGTGTTTGGGGCAGACAACTTAGAATTCATGTATGAGCAGAAACGAGCAAGGTTCTCAATAAATTAATCATGTTTCTGTTTGGCAGTTCAGACCAGATCCTGTTTCTGAAGCAGGTCTCTGAGAATCACAGCATCATAGAAGTGTTACGGCGTATAAGGAGAATAGAGCAGAGACTGTGTTATATAGTTGGAAAGAACAGAGAGCCGAAAACCAGGTAGATCAGGGAATTGTGATTTGGACAAGACCTACTGCTGCTTTTCAGGGATGACAGAGCCAACCACACCATTAAAAGGAATGGAGAAGGGAGTCTCTAGGGATTCTGTGCCATCAGGAGTGCTGTGATCTGAGTGAGACAGTTCATAAGTATGTGCCTTGCTGATGTCAACTGCATCCGTGGTGAGAAACTGCAGGTAGTGAATGCAACTCAAGAGTAGAAATAATTGAGTGGGAAGTGAGAGTCCCTACCTAATGGAGGTCGAGTTGGAAAGACTGTGGGATTGTATGTGGTGCCTCGTTTGTGAGGAAAGTAAAGCAAGTGCTTATAACTACACGACCCGTATCTTTGGTGTATCGACTATTTAAAGTGAAATTTACCTCTATTATTTGGAGTATCCTTTGCCTGTAAATTTATGTTTGAATTATGTTGGTTTTAAGGCGGTAAGTGAAATCTTATCCATAGATTTTCTCTTTGTTGGTGTCGTGGGGATTATTTACTTTTAAAAGTTATCAGTCTCTATGGGGAACCTTAACAGCATTTTTCTCGGATTAGCAAGACATAGCTTGTATTATGCTTTTCGGATCTGCCTATACAGGAATGATTTAGGATGGAAATAGAAAACTGCTAACAACAGCAAATTACAGAGCATTACAAACTGTGAGAGAGAATGGAGAAGATTACAGGATATAGTGAGATTAGGACGTCAGCAAACACATAGCAACTACAGTAAAATAGTTTGGAAAATAGCAGATGAATTTGTGATCTAAACAATAACATTCTCAGTGGATTGTTAGGACAGAAATGAAGGGGTGCAGATAAAAAAATTCTTTAAAAGGAAGAATGTAAAATAACATAAAAAGGATTAATGGGTTTTATATAAAATAATTGCATTCAGAAGTCATTTCAGTACTGCAGCATGGCCAAAATATATTGCTAATTCCTTCACATTACTTGAAGGCATAAAAGCTTTGTGGCACACAAGAATTAATTGGGTGGAACCCAACTCACCAGTTATCAGAACCAATGGGATTGCCCAATATACCCTATATTATTTCATCATTTTAATGCTAAATTTACATGGCTTAATAAAGCATCAGTTGTACAATTAATACATGTTCAGCTAAATGAATTATTTAAATATCGTAACCAGGTCTTTCCAAATCCCATCGAAATAATGATAGAGTAGAATCTTTTTCCAATGGGGGTTGCGATTTTTTACGGCAGGCATACAAGGAGCACCCAGGAGACCCAGACATTGGGTGGGGGGCATCCGATCTCAAAAAGGAGCCAGTAATGGAGATGTTGCTGTCTTCTTGCCCAATGCCTGAGCAAATTTACCTTCCACGCTTTGAAACCCGTCCATTCCTGAACCCCTCCTGTCAGCCTCAAAATCTTTCCCTCACGCCACTTCCCTACCCGCAAACTGCTAGCGGAATCCCATAAAATTCTGCCCATAGATTTGGAAGGAACATATAGTGGTAATACGGTTTCCAAAGTTTAATATGGAGATGTTTATATTGCCACGTACATTACTTCTTTGCTCCTTCCCATTCCAAATAGAAAAAAGCTTGCAAGTTTGTCAAGTTATAATGATGTCCTTTTTACTTCACATCATAATTTTACTAAACGGAGCTGCAATTTGTGCATAGAATTACTGAGGTTTACCAGACTGAAGCAATTCATTTGACCAAACATGTTTTGCCTCGCTGCTATATCGAATCTTTACAAAATCAAATCTCCTCCTTGGACAGGACAAGTTGTTCTGATTACGTCATCCACATAATATTTAAACAAAATTATTCAAAGAAAATAAACGTTGGTGTTCTAAACCCAGATTTCCAAAACCTCCCATGTCTTATATAAATAACGTAACTTAAAAAGTAAGCAGTCTTAAAAATCACCTTTCTCACAACGATATTTTTTTAAAATGGAAATGCTAAAATTTCACATTCCTCAAATGTTAGAATCAGCTATCCAAAGGCTGCAATGTAAAGTATTTCTATGCCAACATTACATGGTCTGTACTTGCTGGCAATTTTTATTTTTATTTATTTGGATTTTAATTCCCCGTTTGCCTGCTTGATTCTCTTTTTCTTTCAGATCCGCACATTTGCAGGCTCCTTCAATATCAATGCTGCTCTGTATTTTTTTTCAGAGTGCAGCTGCCAAATGGGGCCTACGAGTATTCCAGGCTATTCTATCTTAAGCAGAAACATCTCATTTTTAGCTGGCTAATAATTGATCAAGTCAATCTCACGCCTGTCAAACAAGCAGAAGAGCTATCTATTTACTCGGCTGAGTGTCATCAATTGTGCTATTCCTTTGTAGTTGAGGTATATACATCTCCAAACTCCTGATTGAGTGAGCTTATTTAAATCACCTACCGGACATTACTCTATATGTTGCTACCTGCTGATTCTTCACTCCAGTCTTATCACAAATGGACTTTTCACAGCAATATTCAGATATCTTTATGGCCTTGGGATTTCTACACTGGCCAGCTGCCAATTTCTTTGTACAGGTGGGTGTACATCCAAATGCACCATTCACACATGTGCATTTATAGTGACAGTGTGGCTGGAATGTCTGCCCGTGCCTGTAATAGATTCCATTTGACTCACACCCGACTCCAACAGTATCTAAAGAAAGCAGAGTAGTTTGAAAAATTAATGAGTAAATATATAAATTAGGTGTCAAAAATAAAATTGTCAATCTCAATTTTTGAAAACCTGTAAAGAGATAAGCATTTCACTATTATCATCATGGGTTGTGTAACGTTCTAACTGACTGATTTTTGTGGCTTGCAAAATTATAATAATTGGGTAGTGAACTACCATGTTGAGAATAGGAGAGAGAATATTCTAGATGTTGTAAAATTTCTGCTTACTTGCTATCAGGTAAGACATTGTAAAAATGACAGAAAAAGGTTTTGACAAAACTTTCACCAGCCTGATACGTATTTATCTAGAAACAGTTGGCCACATACTCAAAACCCACCATTATTAGATGCAGCTAAATGAATATTTGGGAGTTCTCTCACTTGGTTGTTGTATTTGAACAGAAACATTGTTGAGACTTAGACAAATAATTTAAACATTGGCAATGTTTTATTGGGAATTCTATTACTCTCCCACCAAAGTGACTATGAGTAGGTGAAATTCAGTCCCCTTTCTTGTTACTGCTACAAGTTGAAATCTGTTGTGTTAGCACGGTACATAATTAGGGAGGCATTTGTTGCAGAATTTCTTTTTTCAAGCACAGTGAAACATTTGCTGTAAGCGTGCTTTTGCCGGTGACCTGGAATAGTGAAAACTGGAGGCTGCCAATTTGTGGTTTTTATGATAAAATAGTTAAAATCGGACTTTTTCCGTTACTGCAGAACAGGGGCTCTGTGTTTGAACATTATCGATCAAGTTCTACTGTTTGAAAATATGGCACATGCACAGATTGCTATCAAGTACAAAAATAGCATAACAAATTGCATTGTAACAATTGTTTTGTATTTTTAAAGTACACGATATATAGTGATTTTTCTTTGACCAAAATGTAATAGTAATCCAGAGTCGCTCAGCATTTAAAATGAGACAGTAATCATGTCCATTCAGGAGCTCAGATGATGCGAAAGGCATGAGAATGATACTGTTTGCACTTTACGATGAACTCCCAAAAATTCACCAAATAGTTATACACAACCTATTGAGTTTTCTTGTTTTTGTTGCTGTTGAAAATCTCACAAGTGTAGAAGTAGAAGGAACTTTGATTTTCCTACAGTATTAAATTTATGATGTTGGTTGTGGACCTCTTAATGTCAATAAATAGGCATTGAATTGTCCAGTCATTCAGTTGCTGTGTTCAAGAGGGGTATAAAGCTTAAACGTCCCCCACAGTAAAAGTTCTCCCAACTGTCTACCCAATATCATTCTTCCATTCAAATCTAACTGGAGGCAATCCCACTATTTTAGTTTTTACTATCCATACACTTTTCCCCCCTCCTACTCCCCTTTCCCACCTGGCACCCATTTTATAATGTTATTTCAGCACACATGCACTATCTATATTATTCTGCTCACGGCATTTCACTCTTTCTCACCATTTCACTTATTGCATTATCTGATCAAGTTAGTAAAACAGAAGGCTCGTGACAGGCACAATTTGCACTGAAGTACCTGGGGAATCTAAAGGATTTTGCAACATAAAATTGAGAAAATACAATGGCTGAAAATTTCCCGTTTCATCTGCCACAGGAATCATGGCGGGCGAGACAAAAAGTTTGGCAGGCCATTTAAAAGTCCACTGAGCTCAGGCAGGAATTTCCAGTCTTGGGACGAATGTGGCCTGAAAATCCCGCCCATATGTTTGGAAATTGGTAGTATTCATTCCATCACATCCCGAAATTTTTTTCCATCTAATCATGGGATATGGTTGTTGCTAGTAAGGCCAGCGTTCATTATCTTTTCCCAGGGTCCCTACCATCACAGGTGCCAATCTTCAGCCAATCTGATTCACCCCACATGATATCAAGAAACAGTTGAAGGAACTAGCTATCTTCTTAACATTCCCACTGTTTCATCAGTGTTGGGGATCTAAATCCTGGAGAGTTCCTAGCAGCACTGTGGATGTAACTGCACCAGATGGACAGCAATGGTTCAACTCAGCGGTGGCTCACCTTCTGAAGGGCCATTAGGGATGGACAGCAATTGCTGACCTTGGCAGTAACACCCACATCCCTTGAAAGAATAAGAAATTCATTATTTTCATAAAAAATGAACAGGGAACTATTGTTCGGTTTCAACTTACATGCACATATTCCAAATTCGTACTTAGGTCTATCGCCAGAATAGTCACAGTACAAATTCTTGTGAGGGTCACAAGTGTCAGCTTCAGTGCAGAGCTCCCCAAATTGCTTAGCACAGGTTTTGCAACACCCACAGCCATCAGTAACCAGGCTTACTCCAGGTAAACACAAAGGTTTGCGTGAGCACTTGCACGGCCATTTGCAAAATTCTCTGCGTTCAGGGGTATCTTCGAATTCTGCTGTCTTCCTTCCAGTTTTGACAATTGCTCGTTCCGCTTGACCCTGTTGTATCCTGCATAAGAACTTAGATACAGTTAAAACTCTTGAGGAATGTGATCTTGTCTCAAGGGCGTACTGTCCCTACTTCTAAAAATCAAATAGTAACAAAAAAATAACATTTACTCTCTTGTCCTTAGGGACAGTTTCCACTTGCTTGTGTTAGTGATATCGGTACAAACCAGGCAGAGTCGGTAATACCAATGCATAAAATCAGGAAACTTTAAATGTAGGTGGATTGCACCCAAACAACTCATAGTCATCTTTTCTGCAGTCTTTTTATGCTGGTTTAGGAATCAATTCGCCTGAATTAAGTCCAGCTCACTGGCCTTGTCCCTTCTCTCGCCCCCCCAACCAAAATGTCAAGATTCCACCTCCAATTCTGCTTTTCTTTCACACACAGCCACTGATTGACACATTTTAAGTTTTTAATCTGAAAAATATTGAAGGAATTGAATGTGAAATCCAAGAACTAAATTACCATTTTGTCTGTTAGGAGTCAGGTCAATCTTGAGATTGATGATAAACATCACCCGAGTTGAACAACTCTACAATAGCAATGTTCCTGTAAGATGATGTTTTTTCAACCTGGGTCCCCTGGAACTCAAAGGATCCCAGAGCATCCCTAAGTCATTTGAAAATTATACTAAATTTTGCGAGATATATTGTTCTAATATTTAATGAAAAATAATAATTCCTTCATTCAATAGTGGTTTACTTTGTTTTCGTTACTGTTTTATAAACTTATATGGTGGGAGAAAGGGGAGGAAAGAGAGAGGGTTGGGATTCCAAAGAATTTCACAATATGTTATAGGATTGCTTAACCAGTGTTACAAACCACTGCTGTAAACAGCCATGGTGAAGATTTTTGAATCATATGCCATCATTTCACCACTAGGTGGACCATTTGCTCTTTGTATAACATCTCCTGCAAATTGTTATGCCAATAGCTTGGGCCATAAAGCTATTCCAAACAACTTTCCCTTGAACTCTGGTTCACGAAAGCATAATAAATGCTTGCTTTGTATACAGGCCCAAAGTCCCTAGAAATGTTCTAATATAGCCACGGAGAACAAGATGTCTATTATGAAGACATGGTTCCTGGAATGTACTCCATAAAGTAGAGGCAATTACATCATTTTGTCATGCTCGTGCAAGACATGGGCACAGACATCACCTGTGAGTCAGCTCTGGCAGGTTGCTGAAAAACTACAAGTTCACCCATGATGTCCTTCCATCTGCGAGTTGATCCCGGTTGGAAGTATTCTTAGAGATTTAATCACTTGACCTGCTGTGTTAAACCGTCACGCCCAGTCAAATGGCCCTTTGTCCCAGCCCCAGGATTGTTATAATAGATATAAAAAAAACAAAGAAAATGGGCAACATGGTGTCACAATGGTTAGCACTGCTGCTTCACAGCGCCAGGGACCCGGGTTCAATTTTGGCCTCAGATCACTGTGAGTGCAGAGTTTGCACTTTCTCCCCATGTCTGCGTGGGTTTCCTCCGGGTGTTCCGGCTTCCTCCCACAGTCCAAAGATGTGCAGGTTAGGTTGATTGGCCAGGTTAAATTGATGACCTTTAGTGTCAGGGGGATTAGCAGGGTAAATACGTGAGAAAAAGAACAGAGAACAGTACAGCACAGGAAACAGGCCCTTCGGCCCTCCAAAAGGTTTCGGGGATTAGGGCCTGTGTGGGATTGTTGTCTGTACAGGCTTGATGGGCCGAAATGCCTCCTTCTGCACTGTAAGAATTCTATGATTCTATGAAAATGAACACACCGACACAGATTTTCACCAGTCAGGAATTTTCCCGGCTTGCTGCACCCGCCTTAGTGCCCCAAATAACAGGATCTTTGTTCTGGGGATTGGGGGTTTGGGAGCAGGTGTGGAGGGGGTGTGCGTGAGGCGGGTGTTTGTTGGATTTGGGCTCCCGCTCCGGAGTCAGTTCAAGTGCTCAGGCGGGCTGGTTAAAAGGACCACTCCAGTCCCCCGGGATATTGTCCCAGTTGTTTTTATACAATGTACGGCCCTGTAACTCTCACATTCCCTAAAAACTCATCCCTACAGGCAAAAATAGGTTCTGTGGCAAATGAAGTTGGGACTTCCGGGTCTGGGGTCCCAGTGCCAAGTTTGGATAAAGTGTGGAGTTTCCATGACTCCGAATCTAGGTCGCTGTTTTTAACACTTCTTTGATTTCTCTCCTCACTTACATCACAGGACTATGCTCCGGGTCAACAACGAATGACTCTAGTCTCCGAAAATGTCACCCACAATGTTACAAGTTTACAGTATATGGTTCAGAACAACCAGTGAAAGTTATATTTAGAAGTAAGTAACAATATTCTCAGATTCAACTGGGAAATAAGTTTGATACTGCTCAGCTCAGTTACTTCAGGACAGTTCAGTTAGTTATTTTTTATCAGAAATTACAAAGGCCAACATGGAGAAGGCATGTTGTTTGGATCATTATAGTCCATTCACTTAGGAAGACATGACATTACCCCACCGTAACAACCAATTGTTTCTCAAATGATTCCAAAGTGCTTTTACCTTCACTACTCTGGCAGTTCAGGTCATGTATGAACAGAAACTAGCCTTTTACTAGCTTGAATAAGTATCCTCATGTTCCACTCTTGCAATTTATTCAAAGATAATTTTTGTACTTGTTCTATGTTCAATGGCATTTACTATCTTAGGCCATTTACTATCTTACTATCCCAGAGGCCTAAGGCTGGTGAGGTCAGAGGCATCGTGCACCCTCTGAGTGGAGAGCTCAGGAGTGGCTGCCTGCCTCTCCTCTGTCCTTTAGGTGCCTATAGATCTCCACTTGATTCCTTGAGAAGGGGCACCTAGATGGAGGTTGAGGTACCCTGTCACCATCTTCTGTAGCCATAACGAAACCTCACTCATGGATACTGTAGTGGGTTGCGCATTTGCACGCATCTCATAGAAATCATAGAAACCCTACAGTACAGAAAGAGGCTATTCGGCCCATCGAGTCTGCACCGACCACAATCCCACCCAGGCCCTACCCCCATATCCCTACATATTTACCCACTAATCCCTCCAACCTACGCATCTCAAGACACTAAGGGCAATTTTTTTAGCATGGCCAATCAACCTAACCCGCACATCTTTTGACTGTGGGAGGAAACCGGAGCACCCGGAGGAAACCCACGCAGACACGAGGAGAATGTGCAAACTCCACACAGTGACCCAAGCCGGGAATTGAACCCAGGTCCCTGGAGCTGTGAAGCAGCAGTGCTAACCACTGTGCTACGGTGCCGCCCCATCTCGGCCAGAAACAGGTCATTCTGCTGGGCAAGGGTCTCCATAGCGCATACCACTCTCGCCATGGAGGTGCTAATGCCTGTACAACTTTATCAGAAAGTAGCCAGACTCCTCCACTTCACGTGTCACTATGTTGAGGGCCTCCCATATCTCTGGCTGACTCTCCCTGCCTCTTGCTGAATATCAAGCATCCTGAGTAGGATCGGTCCCAGAAGCTCATCATCCGACTCAGACTTTACCGGGGCCTTTTCCCCAGCAGTCCTCAGAGTGCCAGTGAGCTTGACTGTCTCTGCCTTCTCCTGCTGAGGAATCGTATCTGTACAGTGAGTACTAGAAAGCAAAGACCTGCCTGAACTAACTCTTGAACCCACTGAGGGTGTCTCCTGCACCCTCCGTCATCTCTGGGATGACGGAGGGTGCAGGAGACTGCTGTGATGGCTCTTTAGGTGATACGTCTTGTTCGCCCTCATCTTCCTCACTTTTCTGCAAGCTGCCGGATGTGGTGGAGTTGGCCTCAGGCGGTCTGGCCTCACCCTCTTTTGGTGGATCCGCAATTGTGAGAGGAGTGAGTGACTGCATGGGCTGCCTCTAAGGTGGCACCATGCATCAGCCTTAAGTTGTTAAGTACAGACATTAAGATTTGTTCTTTACTGGATGGAGGCCAAACATCAACTTCACCAGCTCCATATGCCGGGGCATGATCCTCCCGCCAGCTTGGCATCCTGCTCTTCATATGGCACCAGGTGCCTGAATACTGGCATGCCCCCTCCTAGCCTCTCACTCTCACAGTTGTGCAACATTTTTTCCTGCAGAAAGGTTTGAGAGCACTTGGGTTGGAGGTGGGCTGCACATGTTGCCAGTTGACTGGCTTTGGTGTGCCACGCTGATAGCTCCACTGCACTTCAGTGGCAGCACCGTACGATCAGTCAGCTCATGCACATGGCAGGAATAGGCATCTGTTGTGTTTGCTGGTTTCCTCTACATCAGACCAACCCCTTCACCACCCTTACTGCAACATCAGCTCCCTGTGGCAGGGTTAGTGACCTGCAATCATCCCTATACCTGAAGAGCAGGTGGTCTTGAGGGTGCCCATCCCTCATATTGTGGGCGCTGTGGGGAAGGGCAATGGGCTACCTGACATGTTTTATGTATCCCACTGAAAGCATGACCTGCGGCGTCCTCAATATCTAACCCATGTTGTGAAACTGAGCCACGCAGAAAAGGATAATTTACAAAATCATTTTCCTGAACTGGAGCCTCATCCATCAAAGCACACATCAAAACTCTCTGCTGTGCCCTCGGTGATCTTCATAAATTTTCACTGGGCAGATAATTCGGTGGGATCCAGATTATATTACATGTTTGGATCTTCCTTTAAATATTTTCACACACTATTGTTGGTCATTTACATTATCTGTCTTAGGGCCCTATTTTACCATTTTGATTCGAAGTGCTAGGCAGAATTGAAATTGGGAGTGTTTCAGATCCAACTTTTAGACCCGTTCTCTGGTGCCCCCGTACGCACTCTATCTGCAAAAATATCAGCGATTCCAAATCACACTGCCCAAGCCTATGGGCGGGGCTTAACACATCCGAAATCCTGCAGCTCCAATCGGCGCCTCCAACTGCGCGTGCGCAGAAAAAAAAGATAGAATAACGCTCCCCTGCCACATCCCTCCTGGGCCGGATAATGCCTCCACCTGGCCCCCACAGACATTGCCCCACCCCCCCATAATATTGCTGACCCCCTTATCCCCCCCACCACACTGACCGATCGTGGGCCCCTCCCCCTGCCTCCCCCCACCGATCTCAGGCAGAGTGGCAGTGGACTCCCCCTTTCCCCCGACTGATCTCAGGCAGAGAGATCCACCCTCCCCCTTCCACCCTACAGATATGAGGCAGAGTGATCCCCCTCACCCCGGACCCCCCTGCACAAAGCCCCCATCTCCTCCGGACTCCAATGGCTCCGTGTGACACCTCCCTCTCTCTCCCCTGTCCCCAATCATTGAGGCACTCATCCACCACCCCACCCCCCCTCCGCCTCCCTGTCAGCACACCCGCCAGTGCTCACTTGCCTTCCCCTCAATGCTGACAAGCAAACTGCATGGAACTTGCTGGAATGCTCTGCCAAACTGCCTGCAGCTGATCTGCCCTAACGAGGGGCAGCTCCATAAAAACTCAGGAATGGACAGGCATTCCTGCACAAAATGTGTGCGCGACCAGCGACCGCCCCCCCCCCCCCCCCCGGCTTTACTGAGGGCGACCTGGGGAGACTGCTGGATGCAGGAGAGGTGAGGCGGGACACCCTCTTCCCCCCAGGAGGATGCAGACTCAGGGGGAGCTGATGGAAATGCAACCTGGGAGGGCACTCGCCTCCCAAACTGCAAAGCAGTGCTGGAAAAAAGTCAATGACCTCATCCGTGCAGCAAGGGTGAGTGCTGAACACCATCTTGCATCTTCCCCCAAATTTCCCCCAGATCCTCCCATCCCCAGCACCCTGCATGCTTCCAGCTCCTGACCCCCAAGCCACCTCCTTCCTATCCCCCCAATGAGCCCCACTGCGCCTGCCCTCTAAGGGCCATCACCTGATACTCTGCAGGAATCACGCCATAATTGCTTTCATGGCTCCTTCTGTCTCCACAGAAGACCGACCAAAACAACCGTGAGAGGGCAAAGACAGGGGGTGGTAAGCCAGACCTCTGGTTTCCTCACCCCCTTTGAGGAGTGGGCACTGGAGCTCTCCAGAGAAGGGGAGACACGGGCAGTCAGCGACAGCATGGTTGGGCTGCCAAGACATGAGCACCTGTCATTCCTCCACTCACTTTGAATCAATCTCTCGGGGGCACGAGTTTCGGGTGCGAGGGGCAAGATTTAAAGGAGATGTACGAGGCATGTTTATATGCATAGAGAGGGTAGTGGGTGCCTGGAACTCACTTCCGGGGGAGGTCGTGGAGACAGATACAATAGTGATCTTTAAGGGGCGTCTTTACAGCTATGTGAATGGGATGAGAATAGAGGCATATGGTCCCCGGAAGGGTAGGGGGTTACAAATCAGATGGGCAGCCTGGTCGCTACAGGCTTGGAGGGCTGAAGGGCCTGTTCCTGTGATGTAATTTTCATGGTGCTTTGTTCTATTATCAATGGAGAAATATGAATCACGTGTTTGGCATTCCGGATTCCTCTCCCTCCCTCGCACTTAACCTTGCGTCCTGTGTTGCAGGGACAGATCCGGATGCTCTGGGGCCTTCTGGACTCCAGGCCCCTACTGCAGCTCCCGCCCATCCTGGTCAGGACAGCTCGGATGAGTCCTCAGAGGATATGGGTGAAGGGACCTCCGAGGGTGGCACTGTTTTGGCGTCAGCTTCCACCTCACAACTCACCATCCCAGATACTGACACATCGGTGGGTCCAGTTAGTGGTGAGGCTTCTGGGTCACTCTCTGGTGAGCACGACACATCTGATAATGTACATCGGGTGGTGGAAGGAACGTCCAAGGCCTCTGGCACGTGGGGGCCTGCCGGAGGCGAGGACTCAGCTGGCCCCAGGCTACATGCTGGGCCTCTGAGATCACTTCTCCCTCAGCTGCTGGAGATGCAGCAACAGAGCCAGGGAATGCAGGAGGGGCTGACGGCCACACTGGACCAACTGTGAGGCTGTTGGGACGAGTCCCAGAGCTTTCAGGTGGACCAGCTATTGCCTGTCTTGCATGCTTCCCAGGCCAACACTGCAAGGGTGGTGTCTGCAGTGGAAAGCCTGGGGCAGGGGATCCTCACCATGGGTGGCAGGCTCCAAGTGATGGCCGAGTCACAGCGGGCCACAGCTGAGAGACTGAACAGGCTTCTCGAGATTCTGCGGCCCACGGGGGTGAGAGGGTCAAGAGTTTGCTGGAGACCCAGAGGGACAGCACTGAGACACAGCGGGCTACGGCAACAGCCCTTGAGAACGTGGCCCAGTCGCGGAGGTTCATGGCTGAGGGGTTGCAGAGCATGGCCCAGTCTCAGACGTCCATGGCTGAGGAGATGCAGAGCATGGCCCAGTCTCAGAGGGCACTTTCTGCGACCATTGAGAGGTGGCCCCCGACTCAAGTGGCCATCGCAGAGGGTTCGACCACCATGGGTAGGAAGCAGGCGGTCCTCCAGGACTGGCAGTGCCAGATGGAGCTCACTGCAGAAACACCGCCGTCCCATGGAGTGACCCAGGGGCCCACAGGAACCCCAAGGGAGAAGGAAGGGCTTGGGCCCACGCCAGGGCCTTCCAGCCAAGAGACTGTGGCTGTGGCTACACCTTCTGACTCCTCTCTTCCTAACACCGGGGCATCTCCGGGGCAGCGGGATGAAGAGGGTGTCATGGAAACATCCCAGACACGTGGAAGCAGGTTAGGGCTCTCAAGGTCCGGGGCCCCCAGAGGACATCCACCACGCGCATCACAGGCCACGGGGCGAGGTCGGCAGCTGGCGCCCTCCACCTCCGATGTACATTCTGCGGAGTCACTGAGACATAGTGATAGGCCACGTAAGGTTAGGAAGTTGTAGTTGCAATGAGATGGCCCGGGTGAAGGGCTGCACTGGTTAGAAATATATTTAAGCACCTTAATGTTTTCTGTTCACACGTTTTTATGTTAGAACGTCTTATTCAAACACCTTTATTGCAATAAAAAAAAATTTCACCACCCACCTGTGGCTAATTTATCTCAAATAGGAATCCTCTTCCATTGATGATTGCCGGAGGGATGCTTCATGTTGATGTCAGTTGGGCCCCCAGACCCCATGAGTGATTCCCTCCCGTCCTCCACCCCACCTGCCCCAGTGCCCTGTATGGAGGCTTCAGATCCCTTACCCACTACACAGACGTGTAGTGGCCCAGGTGCCAGCGTGCATGCAGAACTCAGGTAGGAGTCAGACTGGTTTGCATCAGGGCATCATCACAATGGTGCTTAGCGAGTCGTCATCACCCTCCTGCCTGCCAAAAAATTCGCTAACACAGAGTACCCAGGCCCACTACTCTGGTTGACAATGTTGCAGGATATAGAAGGAATTTGAGGGGGGCAATGGAACCCACAGATACAAACCCCTAGCGGGTGAACCACCTGGTGATCAGGGCCTCCCTTGCCACCCTCGCATGCCTCATTTGGACTGCCAGCCCTCCAGTGCCTGGTTGGTGTTCCTCCGCATGATCTTCCCCTTCTTCCTCCTCCTCCTGCTGGTCATCCTCCCCAGCGAAGCCTGGCTGGTCAGCCTCCACGTCCTCCTCCTCCTCCAATATGTCACCTCTCTCTAGAGCCAGGTTGTGCAAGGCACAGCACACAACCACTATGCAGGAAGAGATCACAGGGCTGTATTGGAGGGCCCTGCCAGATCGGTCCAGGCACCAGAATCATATTTTGAGGAGCCCAATGCACCTCTCCACTACTGCCCGGGTGGTTACATGGGTCTCATTACAGCGGGTCTCCGTCCCAGTCACAGGCCTCTGCACAGGCATCATCAGCCATGTCCGAAGCGGGTAACCCATATCACCCAGGAGCCACCCCCGCAGCCTGGGCTCCTCCTCAAATGCCTCCGGGATGTCCGAGCTCCTGACAATAAAGCTGTCGTGCACACTGCCTGGGTGACTTGGGCAGTCATGCGTAATGTTCATATTATGGTCACACACTAGTTGAACATTCAGGGCGTGGAATCCCTTTCTGTTAATGAATCTCCAAGAATTCTGTAAGGGGGCCTTGATGGCGACATCTGTGCAGTCGATGGCTCCCTGTACATTAGGCATCCCTGCAATGGCTGCAAACCCTGCAGCCCGTGCTTCCTGGTCTAGGTTAAATTTGATGTGCTGCCCAGCCTGGGCATGCAGGGCTTCTGTGACCTGCTTGCCACAGGTGTGCATAGCTGATTGGGAAATGCTCCGCTCGGTGTCTGGAAAGAGCCAGTCATAGAAACTCTACAGTACAGAAAGAGGCCATTCGGCCCATCGAGTCTGCACCGACCACAATCCCACCCAGGCCCTACCCCCATATCCCTACATATTTTACCCACTAATCCCTCTAACCGATGCATCTCAGGACACTAAGGGGCAATTTTAGCATGGCCAATCAACCTAACCCGCACATCTTTGGACTGTGGGAGGAAACTGGAGCACCCGGAGGAAACCCATGCAGACACGAGGAGAATGTGCAAACTCCACACAGACAGTGACCCATGCCGGGAATCGAACCCAGGTCCCTGGAGCTGTGAAGCAACAGTGCTAACCACTGTGCTACCGTGCCGCCCATAAAAGTTCAGTGCGGGTGATATTTTGACAGCCACCGAGAGTGGGTGACCCCGCCCGCCCCCAGGTGCCAGGTCCTGCAACAGGTGGCACAGGTGTTGCACTGTCTCCTTTCGGAGGTGGAGACGTCGGCTTCCCATGGTGTCCGACATCCGTTCAAATGTGGGGTCTCTGCTCCCTCCTCCTGCGTCCCTCTCTGGGCGAATGGCAGCCACCTCCTGCCTCCGGTCATCATCTCGCTCTACTCCTGCAAGTGGTAAGGCCCGGGCCTCCTGTGCCCGCAATTCTTCCTCCAGCTCCTCCTCCTCAGCTCCATCAGCAACCAAAAGAACAGGAAGATCAATCGGTTGCATCGTAAAAGCCATCTCATCTCTCTGAAGTGGGACGGGGGGGGGGGTGTTGGAGATGGTGAGGGACACATGTAGAGGTTAAGGAATGCTGCTTGCCCTAGCACATCAACAGTCACAGCCCCCCCAATTCCCCCAGCCACATGCTCCCCACAATCACAGCCCCCCCAATTCCCCCAGCCACATGCTCCCCACAATCACAGCCCCCCCAATTCCCCCAGCCACATGCTCCCCACAATCACAGTCCCCCCAATTCCCCCAGCCACATGCTCCCCACAATCACAGTCCCCCCAATTCCCCCAGCCACATGTTCCCCACAATCACAGCCCCCCAATTCCCCCAGCCACATGTTCCCCACAATCACAGCTCCTTGCAAAGCTGAGAGGTTGCAGCAGTGCAATTTGCAAGGACTTTGTGCACATCCTTCAGCTGGAAGTGAGCTGACTGCACTGGAATCCAGCAGCACCACACGACCCGAGGTCAGTGCTGAGACCCGTGTCTGTTCTGCAAGTCGGACATCAGAGACCCTGCAGAGCAACAGCCCCCCTCCCCCCCCCGCCCCCCCGCCACACACACACTCGCAGAGCCGCCACCGACCCGAGAAAGAAAATGGCCTCAACAAAAGGACACCCGTAAGTAGCAGAGAGCCGTCGGATGCTATGCACTTACCTCCTCACTAACCCTCACTGATGGAGCGCCCGAATTGGATTTACATGGAGCATGTCTGCTTCGCGCTGATTCCCGATTGGCGAACGCAGTGGTAAAGGGGGAAGTGTTGGTAAAGTTGGGTGTGCAGCCCATTAGTTCAATTCAAATGCATTTAAATGACCGTCGTGCCCGTTTCAGGTGCGGTTCCGATTGTGTCCATTTTTGGGCCAGGTAAAGGGGAAACCGGCGCAGAGGCAGGTGCGGATCGCGCTACTTGCCTCATGCCCGACTGTACCAAATTTTCACGCCCAAAAACGGGCACAACTTGACGGTAAAATCGGGCCCTTAGCTTCCAAATGCACCTCTCTATTCCTTCTGAAGGTGGGTTGAGATTATGCTGTCAACGTGCCCTTAAATCATGATGGTGCACTAATGTCCTTTAGGGAAGGAAATCTGCCATCCTTACCTGGTCTGGCCTACGTGTGACTCCAGAGCCACAGCAATGTGGGGAACACACATCTTCTGAGATTTACAAAATAAATTGGGATTCATGGAATTAAAAACAAAATAACAGACTGGAGAGCAAATAATTTCCACAGTAGGGAACAGAAGGTTGAGAAAGTTATGTTTAGGGTTCGGGTTAGTGGAGCGCGGTGCTAAGTTACTCTCCCGTGAATGTTGGCACTAATCTTGCAGCTCTCGGGCTGAGATATGAGTGAAGAGTAATCTTGTTTGGAGTGAAGAGGCAGCTCCTCTGTAGTGTCATGCAGGAATAATCTGGATGAAGAATTCTGGCAAATCTTCACTCGTTTTCCTAATGCACAGCAATGTCTGTATTTTTTTGGCACATCATTGTGTAGCCCACAACATGTAACAAGCCAAACATGTACCAAAACAAAGTACCTGAATGTTGTGTGGCCAGGATGATCTTCTACCATTGGCTGGAACAATTCCCTTTCTTACAGATCTGTGTCCATAACAACTGTCTTTTTCAGAGTAAGATTATGGTGGGGGGTTCTCCCAGCCCCCTGCACTGCTCTAGCAGCGCAATGGGCTGGGAGACATCAGCGGAGGCCGTCTCGCGGGCGTCCCGCTGGGCGGCACAGCCTCTATGTGTCTCCAGGGCCAGGATTTGTAGCGTCATCAGGTCTGCACCAGAAATTCTGGCGGAATTGATTTCAATATTTAAATTTGAATTTCCATCCCATTAGCGGGCCTGGGACTGAAGTCTCCAGGCCTACTAGCATCTCCCCCCACGCCCCCCCCCCCCCCCCCAACCCCCCATCCCTGTCCCCCGGCCAGGAGTGGTTCACTCCAGCAGGGCTTACTACTGCTCCCCACTAATGGGGAAGAGGTGGCCTGACCCCCCTGGAGGGAATAGGGGCCATGGAGGCGCACCAGGAGGTCAGGGTTAAAGGGGGTGCCCCCTGGCACTGCCCAAGGGACAAACTGGCAATGCCCAAGGAGCACTCTCCCACTGCCCACTGGGCATTGGGCAGTGCCAAGGGGGCAGGGCCGGGGCCTAGTGGGGGGCCCCGTTGCCACTTTGCATTCGGGATTGGTGGCAGAGAGATGGAGGATGGCAATTGTGCTGGCCATCTGGGTGAGGGGGTTCGGGGCTACTGGGGGGTCCAGGGCTGCCTGGGCGGGGGGGGGGGGTTGCCTACATCGGGGCTGGCTTGGAGAGATCCGGGAGGCCAGTGATCAGGAGTTCGGGTTCAGAAGGCCAGCGATTGAGCTGGCCAATGATCTGGAGGCCGGCAGTGTGGGACCACTTCTCATGTGCCAATCTCGGCGCTGACAGATCAGCGCATGCGTAGTGGCCCGTTCAACGCTATGCTGCTGGCCTCTCCAGCGGGAATAGGCCCCGACCCTTGATTTTCAGAGGGAATCCTGCCAGGGCACTCTGCAATGCTGAGTGTTGGAGATTCAATCTGAAAATCCCGCTAATAAAAATCAGCAGGAGTTACTCCCATTTTCATGCAAATTGGGGACTTACAATTTATTTGGGAGAATCCCGGCCATGGAATGTGGATCATGTTGAAATCAACATTAATATCTGGACCTGCCCATGCTGAACATCTCCTTTGGTCCAGCTTTTCTTTGCTCCAAAGCCAACAGATAGAGAAAGATGGTCAACAACTAACCATAGGTCCTCGTTAGGTAGAACTCAATTACCATTAAATTCTTTGACTCAAACTCAAGAGATGGAAAATGGGGCATGGGAACCAGGAGGTATTACCAGAAGGAATACCAAGGTGCACCGAGTATTAGGAGAGATAGACAGCACTAGATTAGGTAATAGTAAGTTATTAGATGGGGTCAGAGTAAGGGAGAAAGTCATAAAAATCAGGGTTACTGTGCATGTATATGAATGCACCTGCTGTGGTTAATATGTGGGTCACATGTGCAGACTGATCAGTGGAAATATGATTCTGTGGTTATAGCAGAAACCTGGCTCAAAGAAGGGCAGGACTGGGTGTTAAATATTTCTTGATACAAAGTGTTCATGAAAGGTAGAAAGGAAGAAAAGTGGGAGGAGTAGCAATATTGATTTAGAAGAGCATTTTTGTGCTGGAGAGGGAAGGGTCAAAGGTAGAATTTATTTGGCTACAGTTAAGCAACAAAAGAGGTGCAATTGCATTGATTGGTCCTGGCAGGGCAAAACCATGATTCGGCAGGGGACAAGACTAGCCCATTGCACTGGGGGTGTGCTGGCGCCTGCGATCGTGGTTTGCCTAAGCTAGGGTAAAGGATCAGGGTAGACAATGAGGTTAAACCAAGGCTTTACCTGATGCAACCTTTCAAAGCCACCTCGGCCTTTTGGTGAAGATGAAGCATGAGATCAAGCCCAGGATGAGGTACAAAGCCTCAGCTTGGATCTTGTTTGTCCCTCATGCAGGGACCATAATTGGATTTAATTTGAATTGGCTTTATTGATTAGAAATAAAGTACCAAAAGGTACCAATAAAAAATATATTTTTTAAATTGACTGGTGTAGTCCATAGGCCTCCATGGAGTGGAAAGGATAAGAAGGAACAAATGTGGAAGGAAATTACAGAGGGGTGCAAGAATTATAAAGCAGTTATAATGGAGGACCTTAATAATGTGAATATAGTCTGGGATAGTAATATAAAGGGCAGAAAAGGGCAAGAATTCCACAAAAGTTTTCTATAACAGATGTGTCTAGTCCAATGAGAGGGGAGGCATTACTTTAAGGTTTATTTATTAGTGTCATAAGTAGGGTTACATTAACACTGCAATGAAGTTACTGTGAAAACCCCCTAGTCGCCACACTCCGGCGCCTGTTCGGGTACACTGAGGGAGAATTTAACATGGCCAATGCACCTAACCAGCACTTCATTCAGACTGTGGGAGGAAACAGAAGCACCTGGAGGAAACCCATGCAAACACGGGAAGAATGTGCAGACTCTGCACAGACAGTGACCCAAGCCAATCAAACCCAGGTCCCTGGTGCTGTGAGGCAGCAATGCTAACCACTGTGCCGCCATGCCATCCTGGACTTGGTTCTTGGAAATGAAGTGGGCCAAATGGGTCAAATATCAGTAGGAGAACATTTATGGGACAGGATCATTGTATCATATGGTTTAGGTTCACTACAGAAAAGAACAAAAACAATCTAGATTAAGAATAATTAACTGGAGAGAAACCAACCTCAATGGGGTAAGAGTGAAACTGGGTCATATAAATTGCAGCCAAAGGTTGACAGGAAAAGTAGTGACTGAATAATGAACTAGCTTCAAAGAAAAGATAGTTTGGACACAGTCAAGGTATGTTCCCTTGAAAAGGGAGTGCAGGGTAAACAAATCCAGAGCTCCCTGGATGAAAAAAGATAGAAATTAACATGAAGAAGAAAAAGTGTGCTTATGACCGATGTCAGGTGGACAATGCAATGAAGAATCAGGTTGAATATAGAAGAGTCAATGGAGAACTGGAAAAGCAATAAAAGAAGCAATGAGGAAGGATGAAACGAGTCTGCCAGCTAATGTAAGATGGAACACCAAGGTCTTCTATAGGCATATGAATAGTAAAAAGGTGATAAATGGAGAAGGAGGGCCTATTCGGGACCAAAATAGGGATTTATGAATGAATGCAGCTGGAAAGGTTGAGTTATTAAATGATTACTTTGCATCTATATCAAATAAGAGGATGCACCCAGATAGGTTTACAGAGGAAATAATTAATACACTAGAAGCATTTAAAATTGACATGATGTATTAAATAGGCTGTATATAATTAAAGTTGATAAAATATCAAGACTGAATGAAAATGCATCCGGGGACACTGTGGGAAATGAGGGTGGAAATCACAGAGATATTGGCTGTAATTTTCCAGTCTTCCTTCGACTGAGGGGTGGTTCTAGAAGACTGGAGAATTGCGAACATAGAATCATAGAACACCCACAGTGCAGAAGGAGGCCAGTCGGCCCATCGGGTCTGCACCGACCACAATCCCACCCGGGCCCTATCCCCATACATTTACCCTAGCTAATTCCCCTGATACTAAGGGGCAATTAGCATAGCCAATCCACCTAACCCGCACATCTTTGGATTGTGGGAGGAAACCGGAGCACCCGTCTAAAATTAAAATTGCATCCACAAAATTGGAGAAGTGACAAGAAACTTAATATATGTTTTGGGACTGGAGGAACAACCGCGCTGGAGTAAAAGGGGCAATCGAGGTGCTGCAGGGGGTTGGGTGGCGGGGGTGGTGTCCCCTGGGCATGGGCACCCTGGCAATGCCAACCTGTGCTCCCGGCACTGCCCAAGGGGCAACGTGCCCATGCCGAGGGGGCACCTTGGCACTGCCCATCAAGCATGGAGCAGTGCCAAGGGGGTGGGGCCTAGGGGTGGGGCCTGCACTGGGCGGGGCCTATGGGCAATCGATGGGGGGTGGGTGTCCCGCTGCCACTCCTCCACTCTGTAGTGGTGTTCCTCAGGAGTCAGTGCTGGGATCTTCCTGATATATATTAATGACCTGGACCATAGTGTACAGAACACAATTAAAAAATTTGCAGATGATACAAAACTTGGAAGCATTGAATGTGAATTTTGAGGATGATTGGAAGGAAGAGCATGGAGAGACAATATAAAATAAAGGATACAACTTTGAAGGGAGTGCAGGAGCAGAGGGACTTGGGATTTGGGTGTATGTCATTGAGGTTGGAAGGACAGGTTGACAGAGCAGTTAATAAAGCATACAGTACCCTAAGCATTATTAATATGGGTACAAGTGTAAGGAGATTATGCTGAATTTGTATAAGACAACAGCTCAGCCTCAGCTGGAGTATTAGGTCCAGTTCTGTGGCTGCACTTTGGCAAAGATGTGAAGGCATTCAAGAGAGTGCAGAAAAGGGTCACAAGAATGGTTCCAGGAATGAGGAACTTCAGTTCCGAGGATAGATTGGATAGAAAATGAGACTGTTTCTCTTGGAGAAGAGTAGGCTAAGAGGAAATTTGATCATGGTTTTGGAATCATGAAGAGTCTAGACAAATAGATAGGGAGAAAGTGTTCCTACTTGTGAAAGGATTGAGAACAAGACAACACAGATTGAAAGTAATTGGCAAAACAGGAAAAAAACAATATGAGGAATACCTTTCACACACAGTGAGTAGTTGGAGCCTGGAATGCAATGGAAGTAGGTTTAATCTGAGCATTCAAAACGGAATTATATTGTTATCTGAAAAGGAAGGATGTGCAGGATTATGGAGTTTCAGAGAACCGTTGCAGACATGATGGGCCGAATTGCCTCATTCTGCACTGTAAAAATTCAGTGATTCTGGGAGAGCTTTAAGAAGGTGGAAGTAAATACAAAAGGAAATTTAAAGGCACCATGAAATAAATGATGACATTTTCAATCTATCATGTAATGACTTGGTGCAATGGCCAAGCAGACCAACAGGAACAAAGATTTTCAATAGACTAGTGTTTGATGGAAATAGGCACTGAAAACCAGCAGCAGCCCTAAGGCTTCCTCTTAAAAGGCAACACCACTAAACTTCTAGTTCAGAATGACTTGCCCAAATTGGCTTATACCAAAAAAGCTTTTAAAAGTAGCTCCAAAATGTTAGACAAAACAAAAGAATAAAACAAAACAGTAACACCAAATGGTGTCCAATGATTCTGGAAGACGGGTTAAGAATGTAGGGGGCGATTCTTCCATCCCGCCGCGCTAATCTTTTAGTGCCAGGAGAATCAACTGTCTGCCGATTCGCAGGATTCACGCATGCGTTTCTGCTGCACGCGCATTTCCCAACGCCAGATATCCGGCGCCATCTGAGTCGTGCTGGAATCCAGTGAGAACACCAGGTAACTGATTTAAATCTACTTTTAATTTGAACTGATTAGTGGGCCCGGGACGGAATTCTCCAGGCCCGCTGGCACCTCCCACCCCAATCAGGAGTATTTCACTCCAGTGGGTTCAGACTAGCTCCCCACTTTCGGGAACTGGCGGGACAACCGTGCTGGAGTGAAAGGGGGCAATCGAGGTGCTGCAGGGGGTTGGGTGGCGGGGGGTGGTGTCCCCTGGGCATGGGCACCCTGGCAATGCCAGCCTGTGCTCCCGGCACTGCCCAAGGGGCAACGTGCCCATGCCGAGGGGGCACTTTGGCACTGCCCATCAAGCATGGAGCAGTGCCAAGGGGGTGGGGCCTAGGGGCAGGGCCTGCTCTGGGCGGGGCCTATGGGCAATCGGTGGGGGGTGGGTGTCCCGCTGCCACTCCTCCACTCTGCCATTGCGATCAATGAGGGCAGGAGGGAGGCCAGCAATCGGGGCGACTGCGGGGGCCGGGGGTGGGGGGGGGGGGGGGGGGGGGAGTCAGCTGGGGGGCTTGCTGGGGTGAGTCTTCCTCCTGGGGATGGGGAGGACTGTTATTGCTGTGGGAGGTGCTGGAGGTCGGGCGGTCCGGGAAGGGGGGGTTTCGGGGCTGACCCGTGAATGGACGGGGAGCCACGATCGGGCTGTGGGGAGAGGCTGGAAGAGCAGCACTGCGAGGGTCCCGGGCTGGCCAGCGATTAAGCTGGCCAGCAAACGGGGAGACTGACAGATCGGGGCCACTGTGCATGCGCAGAGGTCCAGAACTCTCAGACTCCGGCGCGAATAGCCACCCCACCCCCCAACCCCCCCGGCTTTTAATGATATTCCTGATTGTGACCTCTGCATTGCACAGAGTGTGGGAGATTCTTGTCTGAAGTTGCACTGAAAAAAACAGAGTGATTTATGCCAGTTTTCCCGCAAATTTAACACTTAGGACAGTTTTGGGAGAATCACGGCTGCAGGTTTTTCATATAAATAGGAGGAAGTAGTGAGATCTAACCATCCTTAAGTAGACTGGGATGTAAAAGGTAGTTTAAATCCTGGCAGGAATCATTAAAATAGAAACTAAAAACAAACAAAACAAGTGAGTAAGAAAATGGATGAAATCGCAGAAGAAAAATTGAAGTTGCTCTATTTCTGACACAGTGAAGTGACAGCATAAGATGGAAAAGGAAAGCATGTGCAATTACTTTATCGATCAGTCGGTGAATGCATTCAACCAGTCTAATGGAGTTATCACTCGACTCAAATACTTAAATATTTCATGTGTACACTTAATTACAAGTTGAAACATTTGTATGTTTGCGGCTATGTCTATTGTTTAAGACATCGGGCCTGATTTTTACCATCAATTTGTGCCCGTTTTCAGGTGTGAAAACTTGGTAAAGTCGGGCATGAGGCGAGTAGCACGATCCACACCCACCTCTGCGCTGGTTCTCCCTTTACCAAGGCCCCAAAATGGCTGCAATCGGGACCACATCCGAAATGAGCGCGACGGCCATTTAAATGCATTTGCATGCATTTGCATACATTTAAATTGACTTAATGGGCTGCACACCAACCTTACCGGCACTTCATCCTTTACCACCGCACACGCCCATCCAGAATCAGCGCGAAACAGACATGCTCCACATAAGTCCAATTCGGGCGCGCCAGTTAGTGAGGAGGTAACTGCCAAGCGTCCGATGGCTCTCTGCTTGAGATTGGGGAGTGAGGGGGGGGGATGGGGGGGGCAAGGGAGGTGGGTCCGACGGCTCTCTGCTTGAGATTGGTGGGGCGGGAAGGGGGGAAGGTTGGTCCAACGGCTCTCTGCTTGAGACCAGTGGCGGGGGAGGGGGGTGGAATCTGCTGCCACTTTACCTGAGATCAGTGGGGAGAAGGGGGGAGGAGCCTGCGATTGGTCTGGGTGGTGTGGGTTGGGGGGATAAGGGGGCCAGTAATGTTGTGAGGGTGGGGCAATGTCTGTGGGGGACAGGGGGAGGCATTATCTGGCCCAGGAGCGATGTGGCAGGGGATCCGCATTCTATCATTTTTTTCTGCACATGCGCAGTTGGAGGCACCAGTTGGAGCTGCAGGGTTTCGGGTGCGATAAGCCCCACCCACAGGCTTGTGCAGCACGATTCGGAATCGCTGATATTTTTGCAGGCAGAGTGCGTATGGGGGCGCCTCAGAACGGGTTTAAAAGTCGGGTCTGAAACACTCCCAGTTTCAAGTCCGCACGTAGAATCAAAATGGTAAAATAGGGCCCATCATATATCAAAAATAGCCTCAGACATTAACAAGTGTGATCATTTCCTCAGTCCTATTCATATTGTAGTAAGTACTAAAATGTTAAATCTCGATGACTTATTGGCAGTGCAAATATTATATACAGTGCAGACACACTCATATATGTATATTTAAAATGTATGTGTATATATATTACATGTGCATATATAAAATGTGTGTATATGTTACATATGCATATGTATATCTATATATATATGTACTCAAAGAGAGGGGACCTTTGGTTGATAATGCTGTAATGCCCTTCAGTATATTGGAATCAATGAGTAATTGTTAGGTTTGTAATTCGTTTCTTAACTGCTTCTAAGGGTATTGCTGTAACCTCCCGTGGCCTGTCACAATCAACATGACATTGGGCCGGATTTTACACTATCCATTGAAGTGAATGGGTTGAAAATCATGGTCGACTAAGCGCAGAGTAGAAGCATTTCCAGCAATTAACCAGGCAAGGGCTCCCTCTGTTATGTGATATTAGCAAAAAAGTCAAATGTATTCACAATTCTGTATTTGCACGTTTATGCCTACCCCAGTACCAAGTTTTAACAGTGCTCACAAACTTTTTAAAGTGACAGGAAACTTATCTTGTATTATAATGAGAGATTGCTGAATAACAAAAATATATTTAATGATCTCTACCCTTCAATGAGTGACATAAATATCAGATAAATGCCTGGGGATCATTAACCTGCCTTGCGATGCTGGGATTGATTAGAATTCAATCCTCTTTCAATATGATTTATCATTGAACTTCATAGATTGTTGAAGTCTTTTGTGACTTGCACATTTTGGCAACTTTCCTTTCGATAAAATTTAAGTGCTTATGTCTTTAAATGTTTAAATTAGCCTTGCTATTTAATTAGAGTGATACATGTCTAACTTAACACTGATTTACAAAAACAATTTATGCCCTATTGAGTCAATTTTTTTGTTGATGTGAGTCAATTATTTATATGTTTATTACTTTGAATCAGAAACGGATTATTAGCAATTGAATGCTACAGGCACTTGCATATAGATGAAGGGTTTTTAGACTGCAGGAAGAAATTTGCCCAACAGCTATCTCTAGTTAACATGAGAGGAATTTTCACTAAGGTCTGCTTTTATTTGGCCAGGATAATTAAAATGTCCTCTCGCCCAAATTAAGCAGTTTGCAAGTCAATAACTTGCTTCATTTCCAATTATCAACCCATTTGCTGGCGCTTAGTAATAATGCATCCCTCAATTCTGGATTCATCCCCTTGCTGTGCATGAAAGCCACCACATGACACGCAATTTGAGGGGCAGAGTTGTAACTGAGTGGGTAATTTTACAGAGGGCAGTGATTTCTCCCAGGGCCTGATGCTTGATCAATCTCTAGTTCCAAAAGTAAGCATCGTCACCAAAGAAAGATTGCTTAGAAGAAAACGTTGAAAAAGCGACAATGTAATAGAGACTGAGGGGTTAGTGGGGCGATGTGAATAGCTGCATGCAGAAATTTTCTGCACCAATATGCCATTAACGCAGAAGACTGACTTTGCAATATCAGGGCACTAAAATGTGTCGAAATACGTTTTGTTTACAGGTTTTTAGCCACGCTGTTTCTTGGAAATGGGGAAATCACACCCTAAATCAAAATATATGAACATTTGTTTCAGAAATTTGTTCTAAAATAAGGTGGGAACTCCAATATATGCGCAAGTTTCAATCAAAAATCTAGTTTTTTCAAATTGGCTCATTTCCAAAACACAACTTCCTGGGAAATACACCATTTACTTTCTGTAAGCAGGACGACTGTACATTCTGCCTCACATATTGCTGCGATTTGAAAGACTTTCAGGCTGAAAATACCAGCCGATGCGTGAAGCGTTTTGCACCGCTAGTTCCATCTCGCTGCTTTTATCCATCGGCCGCTTGGTTGCCAGAAGGTTAGATCCCCGAACTAAAGATTGGGAATATTCTCCATGTCGTCGGTCACCTTTCTATCTCCGTGCCGCTTAATAAATTACAAAGCAAATCTCATCGTGAACGAAACAATCGAATTTGTGACATTTTCAAACCAATTAATGCTTTTGGCCATTGCAGCCGCATAGTGGATAGTTTCCAAGTACCAAATGCAATTTACGGGCACAATTTAAACAGCAGTGCAAGGCAAAATGCAAATGAAATTATTCCATAAGTATTCTTCATAAATTGCCCCGTGCCTCAAAGCGTGCAATGTTTTCAATATTTTGTTTAGCAATCTATGCGATGGAGGATCAAATTAAAATGAAACATTTATTACATTCAACTTATTCACAAGAAGACGAGCTGCAGACTTGAAACACATAAGCGTGGAATAAAATGTTTAAAAATCTCACAACTTACCTGGTAAGTATTGATGAAAAGCAGGATGCGAAGGAAGAGAGCCTGCATGGTGTGAATTGAGAGCACGAGTTGGCAGGAGCTGGGGACAAGCTGCGCATAAAGGCGTACCTCTGTCTTAAACCCACAGGCAACTCTGTTAGTTTTCATATTTCTATTCATTCCCAGCAATTCCCTATGACCTTCCTGTTGTATTTCCCATTCATAACATCTGTCCTGCCAGCAGCCATACTTTGGGCACGCATTTTCCTATTTGGGATCGCTTTAGGAATGCCATATAATTTTAGTTTAATAGGGAATATTACCTATCAATGTTTATATCAAATTCCCCAATGCAAATCTATGTACATATTAATCCAGACTAACTTGCACTTACACAACATCTTTAACACTTTACAAGGAGAGTAATTAGACAAAAATGGGCACCAAGCCAAAGGAGGAGATAATAAGATGGGTGATTAAAACTTGGCCAAAGGAGTTTGAAAGGAGAGAGAGTTGGAGAAGTTTAGAGAGGAACTTCTAGAGCTTAGGACCTAGATGGCTGAAGTTATGGCCATCAACAATGAAGTGAAGGAAAGGCGAATGCATGAGGCTCCAAAGTCACAGTAACACAATTGTTTTCCAGAAATATGGAGATCTGAGGCTTTGAAGGGATTTGAATACAAGGCTCAGAAATTTTAAATCTATGCATCGGTGAAGTGAGATCTAATGATTCGGTTGAACGGAACATGGCGTGAGTTGGGATGCAGGCAGCATAGTTTAGACTGAGCTGAACTTTATGGAACATATAATCCCATGGAAGTTGAGCATCTGGCCAGAAAAGCGTTCGACTAGTTAATTCTGGAAGTAATAAAAGCATGGATAAGGGTTTCTCCAGCAAATGAATTGAGAGAGTGGTTCGGGAGGGGATTGGAATTGGTGACAAAGGAACAGAGTTCTGGGTGGGGGCCAAACCCTGTAGCTTTGGTCTTCCCAATCTTTAACTGGAGGAAATTCTAACTGATCCAGACCTGGACGTTAGACAAGCAGTCTGACAACCCAAAGTCATTGGAGAGCTTGGGTGTGAAATGGCAATGAGATAGAAACTGTGCCATCAATTTACAGTCATGCAGTTCAAAGTATTTTCTGCATTTTCCAGACTTTTAAAAAATTCATTTATTGTCCATCGCTAATTGCCCTCCATTTCAGAGGACATTTGAGAGTCAACCACATTGCTTGGATCTGGAGTCACATGTAGACCAAACCAGATAAGGACAGCAGATTTCCTTCCCTAAAGGACATTAGTGAACCAGATGAGTTTTTATGATGATCGACAATAGTTTCATGGTCATTATTAGATTTTTAATCCCTGATTTTTAATTAGTTCAAATTTCAGCATCTGCCATGGAAGGATTTGAACCTGGTCCCCAGAGCTTGTGTGTGTGTGTGTGTGGGCACGCGCGGGTGTGCGAGTGTGTGCGTGTGTGTACTATTTTACTTAGGCTGCAATAACTACACTAAGTACAATCAGTTCTTTTTGTAAAATACAAAGAAACCTGTCTATTTGTGTATTTTACAGTCACAGCACATAAACAGTTAAGCAGTCACTGAATTGGCCAGTATATGCTTTTTTAAAAAATCCTGTTGCAGTCAAGCGTGGAGGATAAAAAGGGGAGCCATGCGACCCATCCTCACCTGATCGTAACATATCATATAATCTACTTGCTACTTGTATGAGTAATATTATATTGACTGTGGTTTATTATTTGTAACATCATTGTTACAAAATTTATTCATTCTGCCAGAATCAATGAACAAATTTTTCTGTGTATCAGTCAGTGCACATGCAAGTGAGTATTCGATCAGTTATATTGTTTATCAATGCAAGTGCTTTAAATTTTCTTTACTCTCTCCTTTGAAATTACTTTACGTTAATATTTGTCACCTATCCCAAACGTTTTCTTTGCTCATGAAGACCTTGTTAGTAAACGTCTTCAGAAAAGAACAGGACACAAATATGGTCATGAATAAGATTAAAGCTATAGGGTAAGTACAAGTGATGAACGCAATCCTCATTGTTCATAAATTCTCCCATGAGGGAGTTGCATAATATTTAACTTTTCTAAAAAAAACTTAACAATCAAAGTATATTTCCTTAAACTGTGCACCTGCAGTTTAAGCAAAGGGATTATTTTAGAAGATTATGCTCCTCCATAGTACAACTTTGGGCATGTTTTTGCAGTTTTTTCTGCATTTATTTTGAAAAAATACTAAATACCAGGTTGTGTCTTCAATATAGATGGGTTGTGAAGGCACATAGGTGAAATTAACACATCTTTCTTTTGGGACAAATTGAGTATATAAATGGTTTAAAATATTTTCTTGCATGTGACAGTGATAGTGTAGATATTGACCAATTCATTAATGGAAAAAAGCATCTTAGAAATGATAATCATACAAAATCTGTACAAATTAAAGATAAAACTGCTTGAAATGTCATAATTTCAAAATTGAACAATGTTGAAATAATGCTTAGAAATAATTAAATAACAAATGTTAGGGATGAAATTGGACAGTATTGCACCCATCTTCCGGGCAAATAAATGGGTGCAAAGCAATCCAAATTATAGAGGAAGCTGACACCCCCCCCCCCGCCGCATGGACAAATAGTGTTGATAATAACTACATGTCGGTTCCAATGCTGCAGCAACATCCTTAAACAGGTGTTAGGTACATTAAATGTGCGAACAAGGGGCTTAATGCATCTTTAGGACACAAACTGGAAATTGTTTTACCTTGAATGTAGCTGGTGTTGGGTCTTCTGAACTCAGATATGTCAGGTCCACATGTAGGTTGGCCAGAAACCATTGGAGGCAACCAACAAAAAGGTATTTTTTAAAAAATTCTGAAGCTGAATGTAAAGCTATGAGGAATGAAAAAGTTCTTCACAGCTTCACATGAAAACTGCACATATCGACAACCACCTCCTACCACAACCCTGCTCAGTTTCCAACTGCCTCCCCCCACCTATCCCCATCCCACCTCCAGATTCACATGAGACACTCAGTCACCATCCCAACCAGTTTAATTCACTTTTCCCACAATCGGCATTCTGATTCTGGTAGAGCAACTGGCACCTGCAGCTGACCAGGACCTCAATAAAGAGGCCGGTGGGCCAATTTGTCCTTGTCAGACCATTGGCATCATTAGGCGCAGTGCTCATAGATCATAGAATCTATACAGTGCAGAAGGAGGCCATTTGGCCCATCGAGTCTGCAACCAACCACAATCCCACCTTATGCCCATAAACCATGCATTTACCCTAGCTAGTCCCCCTGGCACTAAGGGGCAATTTAGCATGGCCAATCCACCTAACCCACACATCTTTGGACTGTGGGAGGAAACCGGAGCACCCGGAGGAAACTCATGCAGACATGGGGAGAATGTGCAACTCCATACAGACAGTGACCCAAGCCGGGAATCGAACTCAGGTCCCTGGCGTTGTGAAGCAGCAATGCTAACCACTGTGCCACTGTTGTACACCGAAGCAAATTATGCCCCAATTTGGGCACGATTCCACTCTAGGCTGACATATTCAAGAGACATTTTAAGAAGTCTATCTGGAATTTCCTTGCGGATCCTCCTGTTCAGCCACTGTAACTTCAGTGGGAGATCATCAGAAATCATGTTTACATTGGAAAGTAGCTACATATTCAAAAACGCAAGGAAATTCCCAGTGATAGTACTTTAGCAAGTGTAAAATAAAAGTCATTTAGAGGTTAAATTCTGATTTTGTACTCCTAGCTCGGAGGCTCATATGCTTAGAGCATGTGTCAAAAATTCAGCCACAAACTGTAGATGAAAATCTTGTGCTTAGGACCTGCTAGAATTTCTGATACGTGCTCTTGGCAGAAGAGGTTTCCTGCCAGCCTCAGGAAGTTGGTCAAAAAATGATGTGTGGTGCGGTGCGCAATGGAATTTCAAATATGCCCTATTTGTCGGCAAGACTCACTACCAAAATGTGAAGCTGGAAAATGAACTCTTGTAAGGTATGCTCCTGTACTCAGAATTACTAGATTAGTAAATGAATGGGTCCAGGCCCTGTGAATTTGTACATTTGATAAAGTGCTTTAAAGGGGAGAACTATTCTGAGTTCCTGCATAATCTCCAATATCCATATTGGAGAAGAGAAATCAGTAAATGTATTGCTATCTCTGTTTTTGCTGAAAACCCATGTTGAACTTCCAGTCAGAGACATGAATTGGGGAAGTGGCTTTCATGCTTTTACTATGGAAGGTTTACTATGTTTGCAACTAGCCTTCAATCAACCATTCTAAATGTGTACAATGCAGTATCAACAGTGCACTAAGGGAAGTCAGTGTAGCTTTTAGGAAATATTAAACTACTCAATAAAATATAGTTCTGTTTTAATGTGCCTGGCATTCCAATTTTCCTGTGCAGGGATTTTTATGATTGGGATGCATTGAGATGGTAGGTGATTAAAACGCTACTGAGTTTAACTTTGCTTCTTGTTCTAGTTCTCCAGAATTTGGTGGATTATTCCATCTAGTTCTGAAGACATTGGAGCCATCACACTGTACAGTACGGTGCATGCTGTCATGCAAGGAGGGGTAACTGTGAGGAACTTTGGTGGAAAGCCAATTTTCCCCAGAATCTAGTAGATTCCTGCCCTGCTGACAGTGTTGAATGCTTTACTGAGACCTATGCAAGTAAAGAAGTGTACTCTGTTACTTACATTTCTCTTGTAACTGGCAGATGGAGAAGATCATGCCCATTGCAGATCTGGTGGCACAGAAACCAAACTACACTTCCAGGTGTCGGTTTGCAAGCAGATAGACTTTAAGTCCATCCTAGCAAAGACTTTCACCGCTACAGTAAAGAGTGAGATGCTCCTGTATTTGTTGCAGTTTCCTCTATTGTATTTGTTTTGCATAATGTGCTGATTTTTCATCACACATCTCCTATGAGATGAAGCCTATTTCCAACAGGGAAGGAGAACATTGTGTGACTATAGATGGAAATTTCCATGCTTGAGCTGTTGGACTGGGATTCAACCCTTGCTGGCTGTCTCTCTATTTCTGAAGCAGTCTATTGCTTTCTTCATCTTGATTCATAAGGCTTCTTCATCTAACTCATCCAGAACAAAAAGCTTTTGAAGTACTTCAATTGTTGATTGCAACATTTCATTTTTGTGCTCAGCCTAGTGGGACATCTGTTTACTTTTATGTTGTGTATCATGTAGGCTTTGTTTTTTGCATCAATAACAGATGTAATCTCAGCTGAGTAGGTCTCAAACCAATCCTTGTTGCAGGTTCTGCCTTTACCAAATGATGCTACCGCATCAGCCAAGCTCCTTGCTGATGGCTTTGCAATTTGTAGGCCCATCTTGGCAACTGCTGTTTAAGTCACTTAAAATGCTGTTGTTCAGTCTTTTTAAACTTCAGCCCAATTCAAGCCCAACCAGTGGCTTCAGCCCAATCAATAAATGGTCAATAAATTCAAATACATAAATTCAGTTTCAATATAAAACATGATCGTTTCCATCCCTGACCCTCTCACTCACTGCCTTCCTCCCACTCGTTGGCCCTCATGCTCTCCAATCCAACCCCACCCCCATTCACCAACTCTCTTCTACTCACTGCTTCCCTTCCAAACAATCTCACTCCTGCTCACCGACTCTCAACCCATTAATGCCGAGCATGGCAACCTATTGTTGGAGCCTCTGCCATTGCTCTTCAGTCATCCACCATTTTATTAAAGGTGATAATTAGGTTGTTGACTAATCGTGGTAGTAAATCACTATTAATTGTCTATAACAGACAAAAACATAAAAACCTCTTGCTGAATTGTGATCCAGTTGAACGAAAACTGATCCAAGTAACCATACTGTTATATCAACCTCAGTCACGAACAATAGGAAAACAATTGAAGTGCCTGCAAAATTGGAAATTACAAAGTGCCAAAAAATACTGACACTGCAAAATGATCTTTCCAGGTCAATGCCCAGAGACACTGATTAACAGGTTCTTTCCAGTGCTAAAATACAAGCAGTTGGAATACAGGCAAGTGAACAATTTGCAAAGGATCACTCAAAACCCGCTGAGGAATATTTATTCACAGGAACAATTTCAGAACAGCATTATGGGGAGGCGATGGCTTAGTGGTATTATTGCTAGGCTATTAATCCAGAAACTCAGCTAATGTTCTGGGGACCTGGGCTCAAATCCCGTCATGGCAGATGGTGGAATTTGAATTCAATAAAAAAAAATTTGAATTCAGAATCTACTGATGACCATGAAACCATTATCGATTGTCATAAAAGCCTATCTGTTTCACTGAGGGAAGAAAATCTGCCATCCTTATCTGGTCTGGCCTACATGTGACTCCAGACCCACAGCAATAAACTCTCAACTACTCTTGGACAACCAGGAATGGGCAATAAATGCTGGCCTGCCAGAGATGCCCAGGCCCCACGAATGAATGAAAAATAAAACTCCATGCCACGCATCTCCTCTTTCATTTTCTCCAATTTGTTTTGAAGTCCAAGAGCTCATTGCTCTTTTCATGATGAGGTTTAAACAGTTCATCAATTTTGGTTTTTAATTCTGCATTCAACCAATTATTCTGATTTACCAACAGTTCAAATCCTCAGTCAAGTGTTCTACTTTCAGTGACAGATTCTCAACTGTTCTCACCAATTCCTGTTTTTCACCAGCAAACTGCTTGTGAAATTTGGTTTTCTGTGTTGATCAGGTTTTCCTTCAATTGCTTGTTACCAGCAATAAGTATTTCATTTTGGCCACAGTAGCTCTCAGGAGTTGGTTCGGATCTGCATGGTCTACCACGTGCTGCAATACAGTTGTCAACACATTACTGACTCCATCAGCTCAATCATTACCCAGAATAAAATCTATCCCTTAAATAGGTGATTTAGGAATAATTCCCACCATAAAAATTCCAGTTACGAAGTGACTTTGTGAATTGACATAATACAAAGAAATGGGTTGGTAAATTCCATTAATACCCTTAGTAAAACTTCTTCATTCATAAAACTGTCCAGAACATAGACTGTATCATTGTATCAATGATTGATCTGCCCCAGCATCTCTCAAAATGTTATTTTGTTCACATATATTGTTGGAGGAGTAAGTAACACTTACCCTTTGAGAGAAAACATCCAGAACCTCTAATAGCCTGACTACTTACTCAAAGAAAAACTCTCTAGGCTATTCTGAACCATATCCCTTTTTCTCATAGGTTCTGAGAGAACACATTTCACCTGTACCACTGATATGGTTTTAACATCCATTTCCTTTTCTGGTGCAACCTTTCCTGAGGTTCCTGTTACTGTGATTGGTCACTCATTTAGTTTCCAGCAATCTGAAGATGTCTTATATTGTTACAATGGAAACACTTAGACCTCTGAGTCTCACTTCCACCCTCAGCATACTCCTTTCTGGTCTGAAGAGCAGTTTCTGGGGAATTCCCAGCTGTTCCTTCTCTTTCCTGGCTACCTTCCTTCTTTTCACTTCCCCACAATCTATCATTCTTGGGTTTGTGGGGGTGACAGATAAAGGGTTTTGATCTATGGACTAACTCATAATTGTCAACAATATCCATGCCTGTCTCAGCCATTTTAATTCTCTGGTCTTCAACATGGGTTCTAACTACTGGAGGAAGTGAATCTTTAAATTCATCCTAAGAGTCTCATAGGTTGTCTCTACCTTTAATGCCCACATCCAAAGGTCAAAATTACTTTTTTTACCCTCTAAAACTCAATATAGGTATACATATGTTGTTTCCTTGTGGTTCAAAATTTGACTGTACACCTCAGAGAACAAGTCCGACACACTAAGATTAGCTCTTTATTTACTGCATCATAATCCACAGTTACGTAACCACATAAAGATAGGTAGGAGCATAAGTTATCAAGAGGACATAAAGGGCGGGATTTTCCAACTGCGCTCGCCCCAAGACCAGAGGATCCCACCCATGGTCACTGGACCTTTGCATGGTTCGTGTCCCGCCCGCTACAATTCCCGTGGCGGACAGGGTGGGAAAATTCCACCCAAAGAATCTACAAAAGATTTAGATAAGTTAAGTGAGTGGGCAAACATTTGGCCGATGGAACATGAAATGGGAAAATATGAACTTGTCCAATTGGGCAGGAAGAATAGAAAAGCTCTATATTATTTAAATGGAGAGATTTGCAGAACTCTGAGATACAGAGCGATCTGAGTGTCCTGGTATATGAATTACAACAAGGAATTGCAAGTGGTTAATAATGGATGTGAAGAGTCTTCAGAGGGATTTAGATAAATGAAGGGAATGGACAAAGATTTGGCAGATAGAACATAGTGGGGGCAATCTTACTATTGTGCTATGCTAGCTGATGGGCAGGGCGAGCCAAGAAATCAGGTTCGCGCCTGATTTCTCACCTCACATGATCTTACCGGCACCATATGTCCGTGCGATCAGCCTCCTGCCCATTTCCAGCGAGAGGCTGAATAAATTATTTAAATTCAATTTGCATGTGATTTTAATGGAATTAGCGAGCCTGGGACGCTATTGTCCAGGCCCACTTGCTGTGTGGCTTCGCCAGGAGAGGTTCTCTCTGATGGGAATCACAGCTGGTCCCCAGCAAGGTGGACCAGTCATGATGACCTCGTCGGTAGAACCATTCAGGCCCTCCCCCCGGGAGGTCAAGGGCAAGGACGGGTGCCCCTTGGGCAGTGCCAGCCTGGCACGCTGTGGGCGATCGGTGGGAGAGAGAGGGGTGATCGGTCGGGGCAGGGGATGGGGTGATATTTCTGGGCTGGGTGGGGCTCACTAATAGCTGCGGGCCCCCACAATGGCTGGAGAGGGCTGAGTTGAGGCTGGGTGCAGCAGCAGAGGCCTGACAGGTGTCTCAGATTTGTCAGGCCTCTGCTGGTTGCCATTGCGCATGTGCAGCCATAGAGGTCTACTTCTGCAGCAGGCTTGCTGGCGATTTAAGCCCTGCCCCCTTCCCGATAAGTGGGAAAATGGTTTAGCCCATTTTCTTCCTGCACTAAGTGGATAAGATACTGCATTTGAACTCACCCAAAAACGGGTCAGAAACTCTCCCATTTTCACACCCGTCCTGGGCTTAGAATTCTTTTGGTAAGATCAACCCCAATGTGTCTATTGCAAAGGGAATGGATTATTAAAGTATGGAAGTTATATAAATTCACTGGACAGCTGATTAGTGATGCAGAGTGACGCCAACAGCGCAGGTTCAATTCCCGTACCGGCTGAGGTTATTCAGGAAGGCCCGCATTCTCAACCTTGCTCCTCGTCTGAGGTGTGGTGATCCTCAGGTTAAATCACCACCTGTCATCTGGGACTATAGCAACTGTACCTTAATTTGTGACTAAAAGACCCAGAGCATTTACCTTAGCTATTCCACTTAGCCTACACACTGGGGCAATTGAGCATGGCCAATCCACCTAACCTGAACATCTTTGAACTGTGGGAGGAAACCCACGCAGATATGGGGAGAACATGTAAACTCCACACAGTCACCCAAGGCCGGAATTTAACCCAGGTCCCTGGCACTGCGAAGCAGCAGTGCTAACACTGGCCATATGCAGTGAACTTTTCATCTGCTCCATGGACACTAATCGTGTCTGCAGTTCCCCCTGTAGCCTTGTGGTATAGTCACCGAGCTAATAAATCACAAAGGGCAATGCTGTGGGGTTCTAGGTTTGAATCCCACCACATTTGATAGTCAAATTTGAATTTCATAAAATACATTTCTCTGTCCTGTCATCAGTCTGACCCTCAGTAGTGCTTCCCTTGGTCTCACAGTGATAGCTGCAGGTCTCCATTGGATTCAACCTCGATACCCTGTATTCGTGCTGTCCTTAATTAGACAGCGAAAGAGCAACTGCAAGGCATACAAATCAGTCTGCATTTGCTGATGCTGCAATTGGAGATGGTACACACCCTACACATGCAGATTTAGTGCCTGTGGCCTCACTGAGAGCAATGCTCAGGTAACTACCTGCATCAAAGATAGCACAGACCAACAAAAAGAGCATGCATCACTGTTCTTGATCCTTCCTGCTCACTGCCCCCTCACTCATGTTGTTCCGCATTGTCTGTCTGCCAATCTCTGCTTGACTGGGGAGTGGAAAGGAGTGGGATGGAGCAGCAAAAGGAGTGGTGGTGACTCTGGTGATCAGTGGGGAATGGGATGGTATATCAAAAAGAGGAGAGGCTAACAGTGGAAGGAGGCTGACAAGGTGCACTCTACAATGGCTCAAATTACCTGGTATCCAGATCATTGGAGGTTGGATGGAAGTTGCCGGAAATGTGTCAGAACCCTGTGGAAGTCCTGGTGCACACATGTGCTGAGATTGCTTGGGAAGCTTAAACTTCCAGTGGGCTGGTTTCTGCTGTGTGGGCCCCTCTGTGAATGTCTCAGATGCTGAGTTAATTATCTGAGACTTGGACCAGATGGGTAAGACCTGCCTGAATCCTTAGGAAATGTTATGCTGGTCTGATTAATTCTTAGCCTACCTTAGGAATTGGCCAATGTCCCTGAACTGAGCACCACGCTACATTGTCCCAGTAATTCCCCCTGACTTGACTATGACCCTTAATCTGATGAACTAACCACCTGACTAACTCCCCACCCAACTACACACCCACCCCAGCTGACTATACCACCAGCCAGACCAGAACATACTCCCATGGCTAACTATCAACTCACCCACCTCACTCATCCCATCCTCTCACTAACCCACTGAAAGATTTGGGCCTTTAAAAACTTACCAGAACACAGTAGTTACTGTCACAAAACATGGGCTTGTCCTTTCTTTTTCCACTTTTTCTCACACTCAATATCTTCACTGTGGATGCCTGCGCTGACCCATCGATGCTTCAGCCAGGATTGGAAAACCTGCCTGAATAACCCTGAAAGGATTGGATCACGGATTTCTTCACAGACAGCATCAACGTGCGCAGCAATGATGATTGGGAGATCTGGGTCATTGATGTCAGTGGTGAGAGAAACTGAGCATGTGGCAAATGGGATCAAAGGTTATGGGGAAAAAGCAGGATTAGGCTATTGAGTTGGATGATCAGGCATGATCGTAATAAATGGCAGAGCAGCCTCGAAGGGCCAAATGGCCTCCTCCTGCTCCTATCTTCTATATTTCTATGTGCCATTAGCAGAGTGGATGCCAAGTTCCTGTTTGACAGCATGAAAGAGAGAGGACTAGTTGATTGTGATCCTGACTTGAAACTGGCTTCATGGTCAGGGATCAAATTGCCAAGATTCCACCCATGGTTTGCACCAATAATGATGAATTTAAAGGTTCAAGAAATTATAAAATAATCAAATCACAGAACATACAAACACAAGTACATAGAAACACACAAACAAGGAACGGGAATAGACCATTCAGAACTTCATACCTGCTCTTCCATTTCAGAAGATATTGGCTGACCTGATAGTAACCTCAAATTTGCAACCCACCTACCTACCTGCTTTTTACCAAGCATCTATCCACTTCCACCTTAAAATGTTCAAATACTCTGCTTCCAGCACCTTTTCAGGAAGAGAGTTCCTAAGACTCATGACCCTCAGCCCCTTATTTTTACACAGTGATCCTTAGTTCTAGATTCTCCAACAAGAGGAAACATCCTCTCCACATCCACCCTGACAAGACCTTTCAGGATATTACATGTTTCAATCAAGTTGCCTCTTGCTCTTCTAAATTCCAGTAGATACAAGCCTAGCCTGTCCAACCTTTCCTTATGAGATAACCCACCCATTCCAGGTATTAGTCTGGTAAACCTTCTCTGAACTGTTTCCAACACATTTACAGCTTTCCTTAAATAAACAATGCTGTACACAATCTCCAAATGGGGTCTCACTAGTCCCTTGTACAACTGAAGCATAACCTCCCTACTTTTGTATTCAATTCCCCTCACAATAAATACTAACATTCTATTAGCTTTCTTAATTACTTGTTGTATCTGCATTCTAGCCTTCTGTGATTCATGCTGTAGAATACCCAGATCCTTCTGCACATCAGAGCTCCGTAATCTCTCACCATTTAGATAATATGCCTTTTTTTAACTCTTGCCAGAATGGATTATTTCGCATTTACCCACATTTTGGCCGCGATTCTCCCATCGTGACCCGCAACTTTTTTGGCGGGTCGCAGTGGGAGATGCGCGTCGCCAGCCTTGTGCCAGGATTTGCACAGACACTGGGAACGCATGCACATCTCCCAGAGCCGGCAAACAGTCGCCAGTCAGACCATGCTGGAAATCGGCGGGAAGGCAGGTAAGTAATTTGAATCTTTCTAAAATGTATTTTAAATATGTTTAGCAGGTCATTATTGGGAACTTTCAGGTCCCGATCGAATCTCCCACCCCGCCAGGAGTACTTCATTCTGGCAGGGTTCAGACTAGCTCCCCACATTCAGGGAACTAGTGGAAGACCCCACCGGAATGAAGGGGGGACAATCAGGGCCCCCAGGGGGTTGAGCAGCGGGGGTGGTGCCCCATGGCACCCTGGCAGTGCCAGCCTGTGCCCTCTGGCACTGCCCAGGGGCAAAGTGCCCATGCCCAGGGGGCACCTTGGCGCTGTCTACCAGGCATCGGGCAGTGCCAAGAGGGTGGGGCCTATTGTGGGCAGGGCCTAGGGACAATCGGTGGGGGTGGGGGGTCCTGCTGCCACTCTGCAGACAGAATTGGTCTGGGATGAGGGAGGGCAGCGATGGGGTGGCTGGGGGGTTGTCTGCCAGGGGGGGCCTGCCTCCTGGGGGGGTGTCAGTGGAGGGGGATCTGCTGGGGTTAGGGGGGTGGGGGATCGCCACTGCTGGGGGCGATAGGGCTGGCCAGCAAAAAGGGAGTCTGACAGATCGGGACCACTGCGCATGTACAGAGTTCCAGAACTGTCAAACTCCGGCACGAATAGGTCCCACCCCCCTGGGTTTTTAATGATAGTAAGAAGTTTAACAACACCAGGTTAAAGTCCAACAGGTTTATTTGGTAGCAAAAGCCACACAAGCTTTCGAGGCTCTGAGCCCCTTCTTCTTTCTCACCTGAAGAAGGGGCTCAGAGCCTCGAAAGCTTGTGTGGCTTTTGCTACCAAATAAACCTGTTGGACTTTAACCTGGTGTTGTTAAACTTCTTACTGTGTTTACCCCAGTCCAACGCCGGCATCTCCACATCATTTTTAATGATATTCATGACTGGGACCTCTGCAGTGCACAGAGTGCGGAGATTCAGGTGAGAAGCTGAACTGACAAAACAGTCGGGGTTTAGAACAGTTTTCCTGCCAATTCAGCAATTTTGGGAGAACCGCGGCCTATATTCCATTTACCAGATCTTTGCTACTCATTTAACCCATCTAGGGGCGGTTAGCACTGCTGCCTCACAGCACCAGGGACCCCGGTTCAATTCCGGCCTCAGGTGACTGTGTGGAGTTTGCGCGTTCTCCCCATGTCTGTGTGGGTTTCCTCCAGGTGCCCTAGTTTCCTCCCACATGCTAAAGATGTACAGGTTAGGTAGATTGGCCATGATAAATTGACCCTTAATGCCAGGGGGATTAGTAGGGTAAATACTTGGGATTACGGGGAAAGGTTGTAGGCCTGGGTGGGATTGTGGTCAGTACACACTCAATGGGCCAAATGGCCTTCTTCTGCACTGTAGGGATTCTATGATTCCTTATGCCTTTTTCACAACTTACTTTCCTACCAATGTTTATGTCATCAGCAAAATTAGCAACCATCCCTTCAAGCTCTTCATCTAATATGAATATTATATTCATTGATATACTATTAATTATATAGTATAATTATAATATTAATTATAAATAAGGCCAGAGATGGAGAGAAGAAAAGGTTTGAGGAGAAAAAGTAAGTAATAATGGGAGAAAGGCAGGTTTCAGAAACCAAAGCTGTATTAAGGGATAAAGCAATGACTCACCATGGTATTTTGTGGAGCCAGATGGAAAGAACAAACCGGCAAAGTGAAAAGTAGATACAAAATCAATTAGCAAGATAGGAAATGAATTCGAAGTATGTTGCTTGCTCTTTAATTTGCCACCTGCGATAATCTTGTGTCAGAACACTGTTCCCATGAAAGACAGTATTACTTTGCCTTTCAGCAGTGTTTCCGTAGAAATTTTTAAAAAGTCAGTGATTTGTTGATTCTCTCTAAGCCGCTCTCTATCCTTGTACAATGGGTTCAGCTATCTACGGCCAGATATCAAAACGCATGATAAACACAAATCTGAAAAGCACAATCAGAAATGATTGTTCCCTCCAGTTAATCATTAATATATATATTTCTTTTTGGGGGTGGGCGGGGGGGGGAGGAATCCGCTCTCCACGTTTCCTTTAAATGATAAATAAACGTGATTCATCACCAGGACGTAACTGTGGGTTTAATTAAGAAGCTTGAGGTACTCACCTTCACAGTAAGAGCTCCTCAGATCAAATTCACCCATCTGCTCGTTAGTGCAGACTTGGTTTTTGATATCTGAACTGAGCAAACAAGCAGCCGTGCTAGGAGGAGTTTAAATAGTTATTGTGACTGACTGTGCACCCTGCTTTACACGTTATTCACCTCGGGATGGTTCACCGCACCGGAGCAGCTTCGGTATAGCCACTGACTGGAATGATCCCAAACTGATGAAACCCAAGTGTTTTCCGATTGGAATATTGAGGATCGGATTGAGGAGTTTGTCATCGGATGTTGTGAGGACCTGGAGAGGGATCAATTTATCCTACCCTTTCAGAGAGATCATGAGTCTTTGATTTGATCCCAGCGGCTCCCCATTACAAAGGGACGGGGGAGGGGGGAAGGGGACTCGGGCAGTCCATAGTGTCCTTGACGTTCGCCATGAAGATGCCCATGAAGAGGATGCCTGAATCCCAGGGGTCATCCGTGGTTCACCTGCAGCCTCCGCACAAGCTGGCGGCTCGGGTTCCAGACGAACCCTACATGACTCTGATCGGCGAACACTTGGCTTCGTTCGCGGAAGATTGCGGCGGCAGGGAAGAGCTGGGGAAGAGCTCGGTGTCATTGCCTGCTTGTGGAGAGGAGGAGATAGGGACTGAGCTGGGCATTAAATCAGGTGGGATTCTATCAGCCACACCAACAGCCTGCGGTAAAGAATTGTGTTGCTGTACACACATCAGATAAGTTGTTGGAAAAAGGGATTATTTAGAAGCGCTCTTCATTACTTTGAGTCAAGTGCACAGAGTGTGAAGTTACAATTCTATTTAATCCTATTCTAATTAATCACACGACCACTATTTAAAAAATCAGTAAAATAACAAACAAGAGGAAGAATTCAACCTCGATATGTAATTGTGTTAATTTTATAGAAGCCTGGAATAAACCCGAATCAAATTATCTGGGCCAAATCCATCCATTCCTTGAAGTAATTTTTAAAAAATAATTAACGGTCCCAATATTGTATAATTCTGTGTAGTCCTGGTAAACGAAACATCAAAAAGGGGCCAATTGTACTCTGCGGTTTAAGGTTTTGAATAAGAGACAATTTGTTGTGTTTGAATAGAAGCGACATCCATAGAAATTGATGGCATGTGGATATAACGTGAAGGAATATGATGAAGGAAATCTGCACACCCAGCAAACAATGTAAAATAATTCAAACCGCGGTTCATACAGCAATGTTGAGTCAAACTCTAAAATGCCGATGGACACGGCAACTTAATGCTGTTCGTAACACAAACAGTGAAACAATTAATTGTAAGTAGATCGAATTGCGTCAAAAGGGCTCTCTGATCGTTCGCTGTTCCCACCAGAATCAGAAAACTGTAACGAAATCGCATCGTCCGAAGAAGAGGATGGGAGTATTTCGGAAGGAAAGGCATTCTTGAGCGAGAAACAACAGTGTCAGAAGAAGACCATAACTCAGATCATCCGGGACAAGAAGAAGCAGACACAGCTCACACTGCAATGGTAAAAGACAGGGCACCGGGCTAACAGCAGAACGTTTACTGGATCAAACCTTCTCGGGTGCCCTGCTTCAGAGCTGTGGATAATCCAATGTGAACGAAATCGCGGTATATTTTATAAATAGCTAATCGGTCATATTGCTGGCGAGTTCGTTAAAACAATCTGAAGCAAATGACTGTTCACAATACATCGGATTTGATTTTCTTTGGGCTAGATATGTCGCTGAACGTGCTTAAAGCTCCTAACTAACATTTGTTAATGTCCTTTTGTCAGGTTGGAAGAAAACTACATCGTGTGTGAAGGGGTCTGTTTACCCAGGTGTATCCTCTATGCACACTATTTAGATTTTTGTAGGAAAGAAAAATTGGAACCAGCCTGTGCAGCCACCTTTGGCAAGGTAAGGCTTGTTTATTCATCCACATTTATACCAGTGCTCGATTTTAATGGGAAACTGTTAGTACTCGCTCTCCACAATTAAATTTAAACTATATCGCCCTCACCAGCCGACTCTCCCCATTCTCCAGTTTGATCCCAATTCAGCTGATTTGTATAACAAATAGATTAAAATAAATCAACTACTTTTCAAACCAGCTGTTTTATATAATGGCAACGGGCAAACAACTTCCCAAGTCTTCGTTTGGACATCCTGCAACGAGAGAAGACATTTTAATTTCTTCAAAAATAAACTTTTTAGATCATCCCATTTTTTTTTCAGACAATACGCCAGAAGTTCCCGCTCCTCACCACCAGAAGACTTGGGACAAGAGGACACTCAAAGTAAGTCATTTAGATATCACTGTTGGGTGACCTCCACTTCTTTCAGTTGCCAGTGTTATCAACTTCATTGGTTGTATACACTTTTGGACTTGTCAAACCGGGAAACGCTCTGGAAAGTTATCGTCTGATTCACATAGCGGCAACTTGCTCGAGTTATTTTTACATCAGTCTATCGATGTTGTCACCAGCTTCTGTCAAAATGAACCCACTGTAAATCCTGATCTTGGGGCCACAGAGCCATTGTTACCTTTCCCAGTTCCTTATTTATCAATGGAATAAGATCGTGGAAAGGCTCAGTCACACAGGCCAAAAGGAATTGCCGCAAGCCATCGCTTTTGACCGATATCGCAGTAACTTGTTTTCTCATTGCCTTAAAACAAAGGTAACTTAGAAATCGTGGCACTGTCTTGCAGATATCACTATTATGGAATTGGCATCAAAGAGAGCAGTGCATATTACCATTCGGTCTACTCTGGTAAAGGCTTAACAAGGTAAATTTATCCTATATAACATATCAGTTTAACATCATTTCCCTCTTTCGTTGAAAATGATTATTAGTGTAATCAGGAACTTGCTTTATTACTCATCTGTGTCCTAACGTAAATTATATTTGCCAAGGTGAAAGCTAACAGGATTAGTGCAATAACTGTGACATCAAACAAAGTCCAATCTGTTTCTGGGCTGTGAGAAACCCTATTCTCAGAGATTGGAGGAACACTCTGCAGGTGAATGACACAGAAGATCTAACAGACTGCTTTTAACTACTTTTGTGATACCCTGCATTACTAAATCAAATGTTGGTTGCTCTGCGCTGGTGGTACAAATAAATGGCACTCAGTTAGGGGGACAATTATACTGCCATTAACGGAATGTCGAACAGAGGAATAGCCCAATGGACCCAATTGGCGTTTCAGCTCCACATAGCATCCTCCCACCCTACTTCACCCAACACTATCAGAATAACATTTTAGTCCTTTCTCTCTCTGGTGTATTTGTTAGCTTCACTTTAAATGCATTCATGTTATTTCCCTCGACTACACATCTAGTGTGGCATGTGGATATTCAAGTAGTGACATAACGTGAATGGCAGATTCACAATCTAACTGGGAAGTAGTGAAGCAAATATCACTTCTGCTAAACTGATGGACCCTCATCAGGCTTTTATTATATTGAGTTTAACTCTTAGCTGGTGAAAAATCACAGATTTCCAATCATGCAATTCACTCTCTTAAGAAAATCTACAACCGAGCCCAGGGAATCTGTAACTCTGGGCAAATATGCATTTAAATGCTGTACCCTGTTTCACCTGCTGAACTTTTTAATAATAGTGAAGAACTGACAGCCCACTGAGCTCTTTATTAAATATTAAAAAGCAAAGGCTGGCAGATAAGTAAGATTCTTCTTGAAGTTTAACATTGTATGTTTTCCTTTCTAATCTTTTCCCTTTAATCCTCTCCCCTCAACAAGACTTTCATTCTTTATCGGGGTGTGGTTTCGCAACTACCATTTGTTACCTGAGATCTTATGCAAATTGTCATTACATAAGAATTGACACTGAGTGCCACCAGCTTATTTTCCCATGTGAGTTTGCACATGAGTTGGTCCCTATTCTAACATTTATGTTAAGACATTCACAACTATACACTTTCTACTAGATTGTATTCCAGAGCAGCAGCTCTGGCTGATTTTTCCTTCCTTGGTCCAGAGGCCAATCTATAGCTCTGCATGAGATCAACTAATTCAGCATAGTCTGAAATTGAATGTGGATCTTTCTATGCCAGCGAATCGAGTGAGGAGAGAACCATTTAAATTAAAAGTTATATTGCAGTCAGTGTGAAATTCAGCAATACCTACTTGAAATGTTTTTGTATCACTTGCGCCTGGCACAGTGGTTAGCACAGCTGCCTCAACGTGCCAGGGATCTGAGTTCAATTCCGGCCTCGAGTCACTGTGTGGAGTTTGCACATTCTCCCTGTGTCTGCATGGGTTTCCTCCGGGTGCTCCAGTTTCCTCCCACGGTCCAAAGATGTGCGGGTTAGGTTGATTAGCCATGATCAATTGCCCATTAATGTCAGGGGGACTAGCAGGATAAGTACGTGGAATTACGGGGATAAGGCCTGGGTGGGATTGTTGTCGATCCAGGCTCGATGAGCCAAATGGTCTTCTTTTACGCTGCAGGGATTCTAAAATTCTTAAGTGCCCTAAAATTAATGATATAAATGACTGTATAAACAATTACTTTCTCCATGTGGACTGGTTACTTCAGTGGAGAAATCGCAATACAATTGACCTATAGGGCTGTTGATCTCCTGAATGTTCTCCTATTTATTTATAACAGCAACAAAATCAAAAACTTTCATTTGTAATATCCATTTCATGTAGAAAAATGCTCTGACGTGTTTCGCAGAATTTTAAAATCTATCTGAATTGGAAATGTTATATTTATGGGCACACAATTGCTAATACTTGAATGTCATTGAACTGTCAAGAAATTTGGGTCAATTCTCTCCTGCTCCTGCATCTCACTAACTTACAAATGTATGTTCGAATTAATAATGCTATTTATATGTTTTGTTGGAGGTTTCCACGGTGAGATTTCTTAATATATTGTGTTCTGAAAATGCGAATCTATTGTAGAACATTACGCAACATGAAAGGTAAATATGCAGGGTAGAAAAAAGAATAAAGTGAGAAATCTTCAATGAGACAGTGAAAAAGATCAGCCTTGGGCAGCAAGATGGCACAGTGGTCTGGGCAGCACAGTGGCACAGTGGTTAGCACTGCTGTCTCACAGCCAGTGACCTCGGATTCAATTCTGGCCTCGGTCACTGTCTGTGTGGAGTTTGCACATTCCCCCTGTGTCTGTGTGGGTTTCCTCCAGTTGCTTCGGTTTCCTCCCACAGTCCAAAGATGTGCGGATTAGCTTGACTGGCCGTGCTAAATTGCCACTTAATGTCGGCAGATTAGCAGGGTAAACACATGGGGTTATGGGGATAGGGGCCTGGGTGGAATTGTTGTCAATGGGCCGAATGGACTCCTTCTGCACTGTCGAGATGCTATGATTCTATGACCCCATTCCCCTTGAAAAATTGACCAAATGTTAATGAAACAAAGCATTTTTGTTGGAACTAAAATAACACCTGTGATTAAGCCATTTGAAGAAGTCAGGTTTGTAAGACTTATCTAATTGATCTTGGATAAAATACAAATTAATATTTTTCATTATTTACAGGTTTTCAGGAAGCAAGCTAAAAAGTGAGGTATGTATCATTAAAGCCACGTTAAGAACCTTCAGATCTCTTTATTCTGAATCATCTGTAAATGGACAGCTGCATTATTGTTAAGAAAATAAAGGATAATACTGATGGAAATAAGACTTTCCACACAGTGTTCACTTCTCTTTCTCAAACCATAGTATACAACCAGATATTGATTTCACCATGCAGCAATTACTGAGCTTGATAAACGGCCAAAAAGCAACGACTGTAAATAATGAATTTAAAACATGTGTGGTAGTGCTTGAGCAAATATTACACAATGTTAATGTGCAATGAAGACTTTAAAGGTAAACAATTTTTCATCAAAAATAAATGATTGCCACATTCTGTCTGTTTTATGTTTTATATATAAAACAACAGATGGCTCAAGGTCGGGCGAGGGGGTGGGGAATTGTGCTTTACAGGCACATATGGTGTTCCATGAGCATGATATAGTGCCATAAGCATGGGTGCATATAAAAAAATCTTTGAAACAAGAAGGGGGTCAACATCTGCCTATACATTTCGGGACCAGTTGCATTGAATTAATATAAATGATGTTTGTATTGTAAATAAGGGGCTACTCTTTCATTTTCACAAACCCAATGCTATATCAGGATGAGTTAATTGTGCAGGGAGAAACCATAGGTAATAAATAATAATGGGTGTTTTCCATCATACTAGTATAATGTTTGCTTGATATCAGGAAATATGCAGGAATGTAGAATATAGGAAAATACATTATTGGCAAGTTAAGGGCCACTGAATCATTTCTTACCCCTGCTGCTGGTATTTTACTAGCAGCAGTGTTGCATATGTCAGATACTTAGGCTGCCAGGGCGTACCCCTAGGTGCTTGATTGCAGGTTTGGGGCACCCTCCTGTTCAGACAGCCTCTAACTTCTGGTCATGGACTGGCTGCATTCCCAATGATGACCACTGCTCCCAGTGATACTGCTAGCTCTGAAGAGCTACCAGCTCTCTGATTGACTGGGAGCACTTGTGGTACTTCTTGCCTCCTGCCTTGAGGGGGTGGAGGAGGGGTGGACACCATAACCTGTCAACTGCAAAATCTGGTCATGATTTCCAGGATTGGCAGCAGTTGTCATGCTCCCAATGTTTTGGCTGGTGGATGGAACCACCACCTTTGCTTAACTCCTGGCTCATGTATTAATAGAAATGAAATTGAAATAGGAATGTCAAGACGATGAAGGAGAATATGTTGAGCCTTTCCAACACTCTAGTATTTCTGGGTTTTATCTATCACATGATTGCTAACAAATAATGCTGTACCACTTACCACCATATAATTTAAGGGACAATTGATTGATTTTTAACTGGCTTTAAAAATGCAATTGATTGAGAATGTGTTTTGTAAACACTTCTGCTCACTCATAGGAACAGAGAAGATAGGAGCAGGAGGAGGCCATTTGGCCCTTCGAGCCTGCTCCGCCTTTCATTACGATCATGGCTGATTATCCAACTCAATAGCCTAATCCTGCTTTTTCCCCATAACCTTTGATCTCATTTGCCCCAAGTGCTATATCCAGCCACCTCTTGGATACATTTAATGTTTTGGCATCAACTACTTCGTGGTAATGAATTCCACAGGCTCACCACTCTTTGGATGATTCATTCATATTACTTTTCAACAAGTATTCTGCATAATTTAAAGGGGGGAAGGATGGGGCGATTCTCCCAAAAAAATTCTAAGTGTCGAATTTGCATGAAAACTGGAGTAAATCACATCGGATTTTTCAGTGGAAGTTTAGAGAAGAATCTCCTACACTGTGCACCGCAGAGTGCACTAGCATGAATCACGTAAAAAAATCAGGGGCCTATTCCCACTGGAGAGGCTGGCAGCATTGCGTTGAGTGGGCTACTGTGCCTGCACTGATCTATCAGCACCGACTTCGGCGCATGCACAATGGTCCCTGTCTGCTGGCCAGTTAAATCTCTCCCACCCCCCCTCAGAGCCTAATCGCTGGCCCCCCAAGCATGCCCGGGTCCAGCTTCACCCCCACCCCCCCCGCCCCACTCATCACCTCCTCTCCCACAGCCCTGATCTCCCACCCTCTCCAATTCCCCCTCCTGCAGTGCCGATCCCCCCCCCCCCCCGCTGCAGCCCCGACCCTCCCAGTAGGCACCCCCCCCCACACCCCAATGGCCAACCCCAATCGCTGCCTTCCTTCCCACTGATCCTGACTACAGAGTGGCAGCAGGAGCTCCCACCTCCACTGATTGCCTCCCATCAGGCCCCACCCCCTTGGCACTGCCCTGTGCCCAGTGGGCAGTGCCAAGGTGCTCCCTGGGCATTGGCACTATGCCCCTTGGCAGTGCCAGGGCCTAAGTTGGCACTGCCAAAGTGCCAATGCCCAGGGGGCACCCAACCCCACTTCCCAACCCTCTGGGCAGCCTCGATTGCCCCCCCTTCATTCCAGCAGGGTCGGGCCAGTAGCTCTCTGCAAGTGAGGAGCTATAGTAATCCCCGCTGGTGTGAAATGCTCCTGGCAGGCGAGGAGAGGCTAGCAGGCCTGGAGACTTCTGTCCTGGGCCTGCTAACGCCATTTAAAACAGATGCAAATGAAGGGCTGCATATATAATGCAGCTCTGCGCCTATTTCTGGTGCGGAGCTGACGGCACTGGAAATCTGGCGCTGGGAGATACGCTCGGGGCCGGACGCCCAGCATGGATTGCGCCAATCTGGTGCTGCCTAAATCTCCCAGCCTGCTAAGCTAAAAAATTAGCACAGCGGGATGGGAGAATCGTCCCCTAGATCTTTAGCCTTGGTGATATCATAGCGTGAAGACCCACCTAAACAGACCCAACTGCAAATATGATGTATATAGTAATGTCTTAAATAATCAGTAACAATTGTACAAGGCATGCCGTGTTTGTGAACCCAACTCTCCACTCACCTGCTGAAGGAGCAGCGCTCCGAAAGCAAATGATAACAAATAAACCTGTTGGACTTTAACCTGGTGTTGTGAGACTTCTTACTATGCCCACCCCAGTCCAAAGCTGGTGAGGGCCTGGGTGGGATTGTTGTTGGTGTAGACTCGATGGGCCAAATGGCCTCCTTCTGTACTGTAGGGGTTCTATGATTCTATTTGTCTTCAGGGTAGAAAACATAAAAAGCATCCCAAGAATACTTGAAAATCAAAAGGCAAGAGATCACTATCACTGGAGAAAAAATACTACGACAATTAATGGGACTAAAGACTGACAAGGCCTCTGCACCCAATGGTCTGCATCTTAAGCTCTTAAAACAAATGGCTGCAGAGATAGTGGGTGTCTTGGTTGTAATCTTCCTAATTTCTCTAGATTCGGGAAAGGTCCCATCAGATCAGAAAATTACAAATGTAACACCTCTTTCATGAAATGGAAGAAAGCAGGCAACTATAAGCCAGTTAGCCTGACACCTGCCACTGGTAAAATGCTAAAATCCATTATTAAGGAAGTAGTAGCCGGAAATATAAAGGATCATCGTACAATCAGATAGAAACAATGTGGCTTTATGAAAAGAAACTCCTTTTTGACAAATGTATTAGAGTTCTCTGAGGATTAACAAGCAGGTTTGATAAAGGGTGACCAGTAAATGTAGTGTATTTGGATTTCTAAAACGCATTCGATAAGGTGCCACATAAAAGGTTATTACACAGTCTAACAGCACATGGTGCTGAGGGTAATACATCCGCGTGGAAAATGTGAGGTTGTCCACTTTGACAGGAAGAACAGAAAATAATATTATTTAACTGTGGAAAGATTGCAGAATTATTTTGCACAGAGAGATTTGGATGTCCTTGTACATGGATCTCAATTAAAGATGGCATGCAGACACAGCAAGTCATTATGAAGGCAAATGAAATGTTGGCCTTTATTGTCAGGGAGATGGAGTATAAAAGTATGAAAGTCTTGCTGCAACTGTGCAGGGCATTGGTGAGTCCACACCTAGAATACTGCATACAGTTTGGTCTCCTTATTTAAAGAGGGATATACTTGCACTGGAGGCAGTTCAGAGAAGGTTCATTATGTTGATTCCTGGAATGAAGAGTTTGTCTTATGAGGAAAAGTTAAGCAGAGTGGACTTATATTCAAAGGAGTGTAGGAAAATAAAAGGTGATCCGATTGAATCATATAAGATTCTAAGGGGCCTTTACAGGGTTGAGGTCGTGATGTTTTTTCCCTTTAAGGAGGAAATCTAGAATTAGGAGGCATAGTTTAAAAACAAGGTGTCTCTCATTGAAAAAGGAGATGAAGAGGAATTTATTCTATGAGGGTACTTAATCACTAGAATTCTCTTCCATAGAGAGCATTGGAGACTGGATCTTTAAATATATTCAAGGCTGAGTTAGGAAGATTTTTGATCTACAAGGAAGCCAAGGGTTACGAGAATGCAGTTAGCAAGATGGAATTGAGGCCATAATCAAATCAGCCATGATCTTATTGAATGGTGGATCAGGCTCAATTGGCTGAATGGCCTACTCCTGCTCCTATTTCCAATGATCTTATGATAATCAACATATTTGCCCTCAACATTTGGAATGCTGCCACACCCAAAGTTGTAACTTGCTAAGAAGGTTTACTTTTTAAATGGTCTGTAAGTTGAGTTCAATTAATTGTTGGAAAATTGATTGAACACTAACAGTATGACACAATTAAAATATTTTTTTTAAAAAGGAGGATACCGACTTCATCTGCCTTAGAGGCAGCTTGCCAAGATGCCCATAGTAGCAACATTCCCATCAGTAACATGCACATACATTACATGCAATGTATATATGGCTACATTACATAGTGTATGCTTTTAATCCTTATTTTGTATAAAGCTTGCAGCATTTCAGTCGCCTATTATTGCCCTCAGCTTGTTGGTCTTTTAGCTGCTGGTGTAGTTAACCATACGTCTTATGCTATGTGTTCTAACTGATATATTTACTCCTAGATGCACCACATTTCCATATTCTCTAGGTTGCCCATTCCCATATCTTTCTGTTCATATTTTATAAAAGTAGTCATCCTAACTTTGGGTGGGAGCTAAGATTTTCTCTGGTTTCTCTGTGTCGTGACATTGTAAACAAAGCAAAAAGATTCCATATGTTTTATTTCTATTTTTATTCTTAAAATATTTGCAGTTTTAGTAAGCATGAATAATATTTTTATACTGCTTTATCATATCTTTCAGGATGTTCCAAAGCACTTCACACACAGTGAATTACTTTGTAGGACTACCTCACTTGGTGCCAGGTTCCAGAAACCACATTGACATTCACAGTTAATTAAATCATTGGTACCCATGTTGGTTGAAGAGAATGTTGGCCAGAGTTCCTTGCTATCTTTAAACAGTGTCATAGTATCATAGTATCTTTCATGCCCATTGAAGCAGGCAGACAATTTATACACCAATTTTGAATCTTCTCTTATTCTTTCTTCATTTCTCACCTTAAAGCATTTGCAATAGATTTATTGAGCGCATTGATGCATTGCCAAACAAAATGAGATTAAAACTAAAAAAAAATGTTGTCTCAATTTACAAACTTCACAGGATCAGCTAAAACAACTTCATTTTTGAAATTGAAACTATAAAATTTGATCACAGAAAGCAAGTTGACAAAAAAGGATTTTGATACAATGTACAATGTATTTATCTTTTCAGCCTCACCTTTCTATGGGAGAAAGGAACCTTCTTTAGGATGCCAGCAATCTTGTTTTCTGAACAAATTTGTTAATTATTAAAAACTTCACGGGTAATTTAGCAGATAATATTGCAATCATTATCATAATGTTAAATGGTCATTAGAAACAGATGTTCCCAGTTATAAAAGGAATTTTAGAATATTTATATACAAATCAGAAAATGATGCAGAAATGTTCATAATGCACATCCATTAACTTGATCTAAATTTTATTAATATTAGCTTTTCACCAACAGAGTGACTTAATGCAACTCACTTTATCAAAGCTTTATACCCACTCACATCATCACAATATGTTGGCAACCAGGGTAGGCACATACTAAAAGTTGGACAAGCTGTTATAATTGGACTTGGCCATGATATTTGTGTTACACTAAAATAAGAAACTTATAAACAAATGCAATTAATGTGCTAACAATTATGGATTAGAACTTGATGCATCAAGGTTAGTCCAGTTATATTTCAAATATTAGTTGAATCAAAATGGGTTATCCGCACATCTAAAATTATTGATATATAATTTTAAAATAATTGCCTTTATTTTGGCACAGTTAAATATTGATTTTGAACAGGTGGCAATAATAAATGCTTCAGCATTTGATCGTATATTTAGAAATCTGTGTGCTGTCACAAAATTAATTGAACATTTTTGGTATGTTTACAGGGAGGCTTTACGCGGAAATATTCGCTCAGTTCAAAAACTGGAACCTTGCTCCCCGAGTTCCCCAATGCACAGCATCTTCTTCTTCATGGACCTATCTCAAAGGAGAAGGTAATATTTTTAAAGGAGGTATTAACTTCAATTATTTCACAAATAAATATAGGACAGTAAAGATGTATTATCATGAGAACCCAACTAAACTATTGATTAAATACTGAAGTATGGGAGATTGGGGGAACTGGACAGTGTTGTACATTCGAAAAGGGTGATTTAGGTTTAAGGACCTAAAGGTTTCTATCAGTTTTTTTAAATGTGCACATATATGCCTAGAGATTTAAGTACCCATTGATGATTTTTCAGCTTCCTTGACTGCATAGGAACCACCCACCACGTTGGGTCAGACTGCCCTATTTTTGTCCAGGGCATTCTCCAGAATGACTCAGGAAACTTGTTATAATATTTAAATAAGGTACTTTTGCTGGCTGTTACAAAAAGTTCTGCACCTAACTTGCCATGAGATAAACATGAGCAGAAACTAATTGTCAGCAAGACCTGTACAGAAGCGCTATTTAAAGGCTCACCCCCTTCATATATGTTAGCTGCTCTTCCTTTCCTCTTGGGCTGCTGGTTAACTTCTGGGTTTTCTTTTGCACTTTTACAGCTATCTCTGTCTCTGGTTTATGATCTCCGGTCTCTCATGGGGCAGTGTTATGGTTCAGGTCAGAAACTCCAGAATGTTGTACAGAGCCTGCCTGAATCATAAGTTTTGCATCTTGAATTTGGCTAGGATAAGCATGATAGGTGTCACTGCAGATATGACCCACTAGGGAGCTTTTTTCAAACAAAGTTTATCTAAGAATACAGTTAACACGCATAGTAAGAAAATTAGCAAGAACTTTTATCAATTACAAACAAGAAACAAAATAACCACTATAATGTATAACCCTTAACAAATATATCTAATGTGTTCCAATCAAACCAAAACCATTGCCATAGGTAAAACCCTTTAAACTGGTTCATTACAACAAAGTCTACTGCTCTCGTGATACTGGGATTGAGGTCGTTAGTTGAATTCTGCAGTCAAATGCTCCTGAGACTCAGAACAGTTTGAAGACAAGACAACTTCCCAAAACACCAGAGAGACTCTGGTCCAGCCCCCAACAACAACAGATTTTCACCCTTCAGAAAAGCAAGATCTTGCTTTCAGCTAACCAACAGAATTTCCAAAGGAAAAAAACAGAGGGAGAGAGAGAGACTTCTCTTTCAGCTTGATGCTTCTGACAACACTCCAACTCCCAAACTGAAAATGAACTCCTGTCACCCGACCTGCCCACAGTTTCTTTCCTCCTCCCAACAATGACATCACCTAAGGCTGAGCATGAATTGAAAAAAAACCTCTTAAAGGTACACTAAAGGCCTGTAGTTTCTTGGATGATTTTATTGCTTTAAAATTCATGGGAATTCCTTGTGAAGTGAAGGTTCATAGCAGATTGTGAAGTTTCTTGTAGTCACAGTTCTAAAAGGTTCATTCACAAATGTACTTTAACTGGAACAAGTTACATACTCTGGCTTCCTGATGTATCACAGTTTGTTCCTAGTCTGGTACATCGACTGTCTGAGCTGATAGGTCAGTGGCTTTGGTGGAACTAACTGTGAATAGTTCCTAGCTAATCAGTCAAACAGACACAAATAATGTAGTTCTTTCCATGTGACTTTTCCCAAGTTCAATTTTTTTTCCAAATAAGGTGGCGTGTTCAGATTGATTACACATCCTGTGTTGTGGTTTAAGACCTCTGATTATTTGAGACTGTCACTGTTATGATTTTAGGGTGACCCATTCAAAGCAGATAATATCCTTTCAATTGGTTTCAGGCCAGTTGGTCACTGCCAGTGTGCCGGGGTAATGCCAAGGGGGTGGGATCTTATCAGGGATGGGCTTGATTGGGGGCTATGCAGGGAGGGGTAAACAGGGGTGGGGGAGAGGAGGTCATGCAGGCCTGGGGCACAAAGGGGACATGTTGGGGGCCATGATGGGGGGCATGTTGGTGGCCAGATTGGGTGACCCATTGGGAAAGCCCTGATGCTGGCAATCCATGTTGGGGAGAGCATAGGGAAACATGCCACCAATGGGAGGGGGGTGCCCCAATGATCATGGGAGGAGGGACAGGGTCTTCCAGTGCAGTGAGATTAGGGCACCTTTGTTCAACAGTGCCTGAGTACTCTGGCTGAATAGGCACCGCCAATGTCCACAGTTTTTTTCCCCCTCCCAACAATGACATCACCTAGGATTGTGAGCATAAATTGAAAAAAAACTCTTAAAGATGCGCTAACATCACAGCAGGCCTGTAGTTTCTTGGATGATTTTAATGCTTTAAAGTTCATGGGAATTTCTTGCGAAGTGAAGGGTTCATAGCAAGTTGTAAAGTTTCCAAAAGACAAAAAGTGACTGAGTGTGGGATGATTGCGGTCCAGAATGTGCCTGATGGACAGGTGCGGACCGCTCCAATTTTCTAGCTGAGGTGTTTTTGGGAAAATTCCACCCATCATTTATCTACTTAATGACCAGGTGGTGGTCTGGTTCAAGAGAATGCTGGTGACTAAGGTCTAAATCTTCCCGTCCCGCCTGCCATGGGATTTGTCACGGGCGGAATGAAGAATTTGATGGACAAACAAAAGGTCTGTTGACCTCCTGGCAAATCTCACTCTTAATGTCAGGGGAGATGGGTTGATAATTGGTTGGAAACTCTTTGTCAGGGCATAGTGCTGGTAGCGAAGGTGGGGTTGATGACTTTCATCATAGCTTGTTGTTCCTCTTTTCGAGGCAGGTGAACTTAATGAATCTTGCTATTTTTTCTGAATGAATTTTAGATCTTATTTGGAGGCTTGCTGCATCAACAATTCCTCTCATTTTCTAACCTACTTCCATGGGTGGATTTCCCATTGTCTTCGCTATTCACATTATTGATTCTTAAATGTCTCAAGAAAAAATCCCCATTCTCTTGTCTGAGACTTTTTATTTAATCAAAGTTTTTGCTTTTCCTTTCAACACACAGTTTCCCTTTCTGTGCTTTCACCATCTGTTTGCTTTTTCTTTCCCCTTTCTTTGACTTGAGTAAAACGTTGCCTTATTTTTTATATCTGAGGAAGGCTCAGGGCAAAATCATTGACCTGCTTGCTCTTCCCAGCTGCAAATAGATAGTTTCCAATATTTTCTCTTTCCACTTCAGATTTCTGTCTTTGCAAGTTTTGCTTTTTCTTTGTGTGTTAATAATTCCAATGCAGAAATAACTCCAAACAATTCTAAATTATACCACCACCATGCAACATGTTTATTGAATGAATGTCACTCACTGGGATTCCTGGGTTCGCTTATATCTCTCTGTGATAAAATTCAAGTGGTTGTAGAAGTGGGAGATCAGAGTCAGAACATAAGAACTGGGGGCAGGAGTAGCCAGCTGGCCCCTTGAAACTGCTTCGCCATTCAATAAGATCATGGATGATCTTTTTGTGGACTCAGCTCCATTTACAGCCCGCTCACCATAACCCTTAATTCCTTTACTGATCAAAAATCTGTCTATCTTAGCCTTAAAAACATTCGACAAGGTAGCCTCAACTGCTTCACCGGGCGGGGAATTCCACAGATTCACAACCCTTTGTGTGAAGAAGTTCCTCGTCAACTCAGTCCTAAATCTGCTCCCCCTTATTTTGAGGCCATGCCCCTAGTTCTAGTTTCATCTGCTAGTGGAAACAACCTCCCTGCTCCTTTCTTATCTATTCCCTTCATAATTTCATATGTTTCTATAAGATCCCCCACATTCTTCTAAATTCCAATGAGTATAGTCCCAGCCTACTCAGTCTCTCTTCATAAGCCAACCCCCTCAATTGCGGAATCAACCGAGTGAATCTCCTCTGCACCCCCTCCAGTGCCAGTATATCGTTTCTTAAGTAAGGAGACCAAAACTATACATAGTACTCCAGGTGTGGCCTCACCAGCACCTTATACAGCTGCAACATAATCTCGCTGTTTTTAAACTCCATCATTCTAGCAATGAAGGACAAAATTCCATTTGCCCTCTTAATTACTTGCTGCATCTGCAAACCAACTTTTTGTGATTCATGCACAAGGACACCCAGGTCCCTCTGCACAGCAGCATGCTGCAATTTTTTACCATTTAAATAATAGTCCATTTTGCTGTTATTTCTATCAAAATGGATGACCTCTTATTTATCAACATTGTATGAATGATAGGGAAATGCACATTTAAATAATTTATCCAGCTCCTTGCTGATATCTGGCCCAGTGCTGACAATGCCGGAAATCCAGTGGCCGGACACATGCGGAGGCCGCGGTGCCCAGCAGGAAGCCCACTAAACGGCCTCCGCTTAAGTCTCCCAGGCCACTGTGCTGCCCACCCAAGGCCATAATTGAACCTAGGTCCCTGCTGCTGTGTGTTAGCAGTGCTAACCACTGTGCCACTGTTTTCGACAAATGGAGAGTTTGACACTTCACATGGGTTTTTACACTCGGGTTATTTTATCTGATAGCAAATAGTAGCCCAATGTTGTTAAATCGAAGTAGAGAACAAACTCACTATTTGTTCTTCTAATAGGGGCCATTTTAATTGCCTCCGCCCAGAATATTCAATGGTATGGCCTTGTTTGTACTGACAATATCATTCTGGGTAGAGGCCTTTGAACTGCAGCTGGTGTCCTCTCTTTTCAACTACAAATTGCTGTTTTTTAATGCACTCGTAATAGTGGGTGCCATGAGTTCACCATTATTTTGCCAGCAATTTCTGTGTCATTGCCTGATCTGTCGTTTGACTAACATCAGCCGCCACAGGCAAAGCTCTATAGGCCGGGGCATGGGGCATCTTTGCTTTTGGCTCTGACAATATTTGCATCATAGGAGGCCAATGGAAGTTCATCTGATTTGCTTGAAAGTCCTGGAAACATCTAAGAATTGGTTCATTTTTGAGGTGGAACTTGCCGTGTCAGGCCTTTGAAGTCAACGCTTAAACATAGAGTGAGTGCAATGTGTTACAGCAAGAACTCCAGATTGTCATTCTAATATCATTTACAGTAATTTGTTTGAACACAGGTAGATACACTAATTATGATGTACAAAACTCATTGCCAATGTATCCTGGATAATGCAATCAATGGAAACTTTGAAGAGGTGAGATTATTTAAAAGACGTTATGGTCTTGACTTTCTTTATGCATGCCTAAGAAACATTTAAAACACACTTAATCCAAAAGGTATGATAAATGTATTGTGTCGGACATGGTTTTCAGATTCAGAACTTTTTATTACACTTTTGGCAAGGGATGCCTGACCATCTTCTTCCATTGCTGGAGAATCCTGTCATCATTGATATATTCTGCGTATGTGATTCCATACTCTACAAAGTGAGTACTGCATAAATCAATCAGAAATATATAAGAGCAGCAGCATGCTGTAAGTGTGACCCAATTAAACACCCCTGTAGCACAGGAGAACGTCAGAACCCAGTCCTCTTGTCTATCCATTTTCAGGGTTAAAGTTTCCACCTTGGCTCCAGTCAGCAATCTGGACACAAATTGGACATGGAGAAATGCTGTTTTTACCAAAAGTAATGTTGTGGTTCAGATATCTGCCTCAATGAATATGCATGATTATGGATCTAAAATCTTCCAGGACACAGTGCAATCAGTCAACAGAACAAAGTCATGTGATGGAATACTCCCTACTTGCCTGGATGGGTGCAGCTCCAACAACACTCAAGAAGCTTGACACCATCCAGGACAAAGCAGCCTGCTTGATTGGCACCACATCCACAAATATCCACTCCCTCCACCACTGACGCCCAGTAGCAGCACTGTGTACTATCTACAAGATACACTGTAGCAATTCACCAAAGATCCTTAGATGACACCTTCCAAATGCACAACCACTTCCAAACTAGAAGGACAAGGGCAACAAATACATGGGAACAGCACGACCTGCAAATTCCCCTCCAAGCCACTCACCATCCTGACTTGGAAATATATCGCTGTCCCTTCACAGTCACTGGGTCAAAATCCTGGAATTCCCTCCCTGATGAAATTGTGAGTCAACCCACAGCATGTGGACTGCAGTGTTTCAAGAAGGCAGCTCACCACCACCTTCCCAAGGGCAACTAGGGATGGGCAATAAATGCTGGCCAGCCAGCGACACCCATGCCCCACGTTTGAATAAAGAAATGTTTTGTTCCTTGCATTAATAAATATTAATTGATGTACTTAAGAGTGATAACCTGGTGCAATTATATTATCATGCCTTAGAGTGGATTTATCACAAAACTATAAGCATTTTAATAAGAGTGTCTAATCCAACACATGAGAGCACCCTGATTTTTAATTACAGATAATTACTTCAAACAAAATTGTACTGACCATTTACTGGCTTAATTGGTGTTCACTGGTCAGTTTCTTAGTAAATTTTTTTTTACTATTTGAAAAGTTTTAAAATGTGCATATGGTGCCTTTGTGGCTTTTAAAAACCGACTTATTTCGAAGAGTTTCTCAAACTGAAGGAAACGGGTACAATTAATGACAGTTCACATGCTCAAATTTAAAAATAAGAGGAAAATGGCACTCAGTCATACAGAAGAAAATGAGATCAATGCAGTCACTGAAGACTTCTCCCTCACATATTGAATTAGGTAGTAGAAATACAGGGCCATCCAGAATTTAGATCCAAGGGTTTGTAATTTTTAACATATCTTGTTAACTATGCATTCTTGGAATTGGAAGATACTTGATCAGATTTGCCGATGATCTCTAAAACTCACCTGCTTTGAGCAAATTAAAAGTGTCATATTCTTTAATATTTCCCCCAAGGTCCTGACAGATGTGCTGATTCCAGCAACAATGCAAGAAATGCCGGAAAGGTAAGAGTTCACGCATAATGGAAAAATAAATAGAAAAAATATTTTAGCTATCACAAAATGATGTATCAATAACGTGAATATGATAATTACATTACAAAGCTACATTCTGAAGAGAATTCAATGAGATGTTGACTGTGACCTTCCGGCGGTGTCGCATATGCCACAGAATGTGTTTGGGCGCAGCGGGGCCAGAGAATTGCATGTGAGTGGTTTAGTGTGTTCTGCGCAGGCACCAAACTTCGTCAGTATCTTCCCACCCACCGCTCCCGGACGGAATCTGGTTCCTGCCCAGTCAGGGAGCATTTACATATGCAGAGTCTGTTCGAGGCCGGATCTTCCCTGCTCTCAAGATTTTCTGATCATCAGGCGAGCGAGAACCTGATGAGAATCACAATTGGTCTCCACAATTAGGGAGCAGGCATGATGGCAATGCTGGGGGGGATGTTTGGAAGCCAGTGAAGCCCCAGTGGTCAGGGACATGGCTGGGCATTGCCCATCTGGCAGTGCCAGCCTGGCAGTGCCAACTGGCACTCACCCTGGCAGTGCCGATGTATCCTTTCTGGGAGCAATCTGGTTTGTGCCAGTAGAAAGGGACCGGGACGATTGCAAACCCTCTGGCACCTAGCGCAAAACCTGTTTTTAGGCCCGCACACAGTTTTCCAGGATTTGCATGATCTATGTCAGGCACATATGAGGCTGGAAAATTGCCCCCTTAGTCATTTTTTGGACAATTTGGCCCGTTTTATGTATTCATTAGTAAACCTCATCTGTGAATATTCATTGCAACAATTACAGAAGACCATTTGTTGCATTGTTAGGCAATGAAAGAAACATCCTTTTATAGACCTATTTCTGTTGGATTTACAAATTGGAAAATTCCAAATGAAAGCTATTCATTGCCACTGGAGCACTGAAAGCATCTTACAATCAATTAAGCAATTTTAAAGTGTTATCATTGTTGTAATGTAGGAAATGGAGGTAGCCAATTTGTACAAAGTCCCAGAAACAGCAATATAATGACCAGGTAATCTGTTTTCGATGTTGATTGATGGATAAATATTGGCCATGACACTGGGGATAACTCCCTGATTTTCTTCAAAAAAATGCCATCTATGAGCACTGGCAGATGGAGACTCATTTTAATGTTTTATCTCCAACAGTGCAGCACTCCCTCAGTACTACTCTGGAGTGTCAGCATAGACTTTTGTGCTCAAATCCTGTTGTGGGACTCGAATCTGAAACCTTGTGGCTCAGATGTGAGAGTATTATCATCTGACACTCTACTGAATTTTTTTCAAAGGAAATGTTAATTATTTTCTATCGTACTGTGGCTACAGCTAACCAGTTCATTGCTTTATGGCAATCAGAAAGAAAGATTTATTCACACTATCAGAATATGCATGTACAAACAAAGAGTTTAAGTTTATAATTACAGCAGTACTTCCAATGTCAATTAACGACAGAAAAATCAATGAGAGATCATTTAAAATGTAACCTTCAGAGATTTTGGGTATCTCAGTTTCAGTATTATTCTTTTAGGCCAAGCTAGTCTATACACACCTTGCAAGATAATGTACACTGTTCTACTTCGGCTCAGTGTCTCCGCTTTGTGATGTTAAGTACTGGAACTCCAATATAAGGTTGACACAAGGTCGGCACGCATCATTTTCCAGGTGGCTAATTTTTTAAAACAAGGATGCTGCACAAATAGTGCATTCAGATGTTGGTATGGAAAATCCTGGAATTCCCTCCCTAACTGCACTGTGGGTGTAACTCAGCGACTGCAGAGGTTCAAGAAGGCAGCTCACCACCACCTTCTCAAGGGCAAATTGAGATGAGCAACAAATGTTGGTCTAGCCAGCAATGCCTGCTGCAGTCCATGTGGTGTAGCTACACCCTATGGTGCTGTTAGGATGAAGCTCCAGGATTTTGACCTAGTGACAATGAAGGAATAGCAACAGTTTGGGATGTTGAGAGACATGGAGGGGATATTGCAGATGGCGGTGCTGCCATGCCTTTGTCCTAGATGGTAAATATAATTGGTTTGGAAGGTGCTCTCGAGGGAACCTTGGAGAGGTACTCCAGTGCCTTGTAGTACACACTGAGACCAAGAGTGTCAGGAGTGGAGGGAGTGAATGTTGAAGGTGGTTGATGGGGTATCAGTCAGGCTACTTGTCCTGGATGGTGTTGATATTCTTGAATGCAGTTGGAGCTGCACTCATCCAGGCAAGTGGAGAGTATTGCATCATAGTTCTGACTTGTGCCTTGTAGATGGTGGACAGGATTTGGTGAGTGAGGAGTTGAGTTACTCTCTGTAGAATTCACAGCCTCTGACCTGCTCTTGAAGCCACAGTATTTATATAGCTAGTCCAGTTAAGTTTCTGGTCAATGGTAATCTCCAGGATGTTGATAGTGGAGGATTCAGTGATGGTAATGCCACTGAATGTCAAGGGGTGATGGTTGTATTCTCCCTTATTAGAGATAGTGATTGCCTGGCACATGTTTGGTGCGAATGTTACTTGCCATTTATCAGCCCAAGTTTGAATGTTGTCCAGGTCTTGCTCCAAATAGGTACAGATGGTTTTAGTATCTGAGGAGTCACACGTGATGCTGAACATTGTGCAATAATCAGCGAACATGCCCACTTCTGATCTTATGATGGAGGGAAGGTCATTGGTGAAGCAGCTGAAGATAGTTGGGCCTAGAACACCATCCTGGGGAACTCCTGTAGTGATGTCCTGAAATGATTAACCTCCAACAATCACAACCATTTTCCTCTGGTGCTAGGTTTGGTGGAAACAGTGGAGAGTTTTCCCCCTGATTCCCTTTGATTCTAGTTTTTCTTTTTCTTTTATTTGTTCATGGGATATGGATCAACAAGGTAATCTATGTACGGATCCACAAGAGATGGATGAGATCCTAATTGAATATTTCTCATCAGTATTTACTGTTGAGAAAGGCATGGATGTTAGGGAACTTGGGGAAATAAATAGTAATGTCCTGAGGAGTGTACATATTACAGAGAAGGAGGTGCTGGAAATCTTAAAATGCCTCAAAGTGAATGAATCCCTGGGACTAGATAAAGTGTATCCCAGGATGCTGTGGGAGGCTAGGGAGGAAATTGCGGGTCCCTTAGCAGAGATATTTGAATCATCGACAATTTTGTCTTTTAAAAAGCATTTAGATAGTTACATGGGTAAGATGGGTATAGAAGGATATGGACCAAACACGGGCAGTTGCGAAGCTTGGTGGTAAAAACTGGGTGGCATGGACAAGTTGGGCCAAAAGGCTGTTTCCATGCTATGAACCTCTAAGTCTCTATGACGTCACTGGCTGGGCCAGCATTTATTGCCCATCCCTGAGGGCATTTAAGAGTCGACCACATTACTGTGGGTCTGGAGTCATATATAGACCAGATAAGAATGACAGATTTCCTTCCCGAAAGGACATTAGTGAACCAGGTGAGTTTTTTCAACGATTGACAATAGTTCCATGGTCATCATTAGACTTTTAATTCCATATTTTTATTGAATTAAAATTTCACCATCTGCCATGGTGGGATTTGAACCAGGGTCCACAGAGCATGATCCTAGGTCTCTGGATTACTCGTTCAGTGACAATACACTATGTCATTGCTTCCTCTTTGGCTTCATGATGTCATAGAAATCATAGAAACCCTACAGTGCAGAAGGAGGCCATTCGGCCCATCGAGTCTGCACCGACCACAATCCCACCCAGGCCCCACCCCCACATATTTTACCCGCTAATCCCTCTAACCTACACATCCCAGGACTCTAAGGGACAATTTTTAACCTGGCCAATCAACCTAACCCGCACATCTTTGGACTGTGGGAGGAAACCGGAGCACCCGGAGGAAACCCACGCAGACACGAGGAGAATGTGCAAACTCCACACAGACAGTGACCCGAGCCGGGAATCGAACCCGGGACCCTGGAGCTGTGAAGCAGCAGTGCTAACCACTGTGCTACCGTGCCGCCCACAATTGGTCACATGCAGTCCTCTATTACTACCTCTGGCAGCTTGTTCCAGAAACTCACCACCCTGTGTGTGAAAAAGTGCCCCTCTGGACCCTTTTGTATCTCTCCCCTCTCACTTTAAACCTATGCCCTCTAGTTTTAGACTCCCCTACCTTTGGAAAAAGATGTTGACTATCCACCTTATCTACGTCCCTCATTATTTTATAGACCTCTATAAGATCACCCCTAAGCCTCCGACAGTTCAGGTAAAAAAGTCCCAGTCTATTCAACCTCTCCTTATAGTTCAAACCATCAAGTCCCAGTATCATCCTAGTAAATCTTTTCTGCATTCTTTCTAGTTAATAATACCCTTTCTATAATAGGGTGGCCAGAACTGTACACAGTATTCCAAGTGTGGCCTTACCAATATCTTGTGCAACTTCAACATAACGTCCCAACTCCTGTATTCAATGTTCTGACCAATGAAACCAATGCAGTCTTGATATCAAGGGCAGTCCCTCTCATCTTGCATCTTGAGTTCAGCTCTTTTGTTCATGTTTGGACTAAGGCTATAATAAGGTCAGCAGCTAAGTGGCCCTGGAGAACCCAAACTGAGCATCAGTGACCAGGTTATTGCTGTGTAAGTGCCGCTTGATAGCACTGTTGATGACACTTTTCATCACTTTACTAATAATCAAGAATAGACTGATGGGGCAGTATTTGATTGGATGGGATTTGCACTACTTTTTGTTTACAGGACATACCTGGGCAGTTTTCCACATTACCGGGTTGATGCTGGTGTTGTAGCTGTACTAGAACAGCTTGGCTATGGGCACGGCAAATTCTGGAGCACAAGTCTTCAGGACTATTACTGGAATGTTGCCAAGGCCCTCATCCTTTGCAATACCAGTGCCTTAGCCATTTCTTGATATAACGTGGAGTGAATTGAATTGGATGAAGACAGACATCTGTGATGCTGGGGACCACCAGAAGAGGCCAAGATGGATCCTCCACTCAGGACTTCTGGCTGAAAATTGTTGCAAATACTCGAGCCTTGTCTTTTGCAATGATGTGCTGGACTCTCCCATCATTGAGGATGTGGAAATTGCTCCTGTTAATTGTTTAATTCTTCACCACCATAACTGGATGTGCACAGTTAGAAGTCTCACAACACCAAATTAAAGTCCAACAGGTTTATTTGGAATCATGAGCTTTTGGAGCGCTGCTCCTTCACCTGATGAAGGAGCAGTGCTCTGAAAGCTTGTGATTCCAAATAAACCTGTTGGACTTTAACCTGGTGTTGTGAGACTTCTTACTGTGCTTACCCCAATCCAACACCAGCATCTCCACATCATAACTAGATGTGGTAGGATTGCAGAGCTTAGATTTGATCTATTTGCTCTGGGATTGCATAGTTCTGTCTCTCTTGTTACTTCCGTTATTTGCCATGCGACTAGTCCTGTGCTGTAGCTTCGCTAGATTGATACCTCAACTTTAGGTATGCTTGATGCTGCTCCTGACATGCCCTCTTGCATTCTTCATTGAACCAGAGTTGATCCCTGGGCTTGATGCTAATGGTAGAGTGGGGGATATGCTGGGCTATGAGTTTACAGATTGTGGTTGAGTATAATTCTGCTGCTGCTGATGGTCCACAGCACCTCATGCAAACCCAGTTTTGAGTGGCTAGGTCTTTTCGAACTCTATCTCATTTAGCACGTTGGTGTTCCACAATACAATGGGAGGGTACCCACAACGTGAAGATGGGACTTTGAGTCCACAAAGATTGTGTGGCGGTCATTCCAACCAATACTGTATTGGACAGTTGCATCTGTAACAGGCAGATTGGTGAGGATGACGTCAAGTTTATTTTTCCCTCTTGTTGGTTCCCTCATCACCTCCTGCAGTCCCAGTCAGCAACTATGTCCGTTAGGACTTGGCCAGCTCAGCCTTTTATGGTGCTATCGAGCTACTGTTGGTGATAGACATTGAGGTCGCTCACTGATGCGTGATATAACTCACGAGGCTAGAGATGCTCGAGGAAATAAAGGCTTTTATTAACTACTACAATAGAGCTACCATATATAATACACGATCCCAGACTGAGGGGTCCCAGACAGAGCAGTGACCTTTATACCTCTCCCAGGAGGCGGAGCCCGACTGGGATGTACCATAATAACTATAATACAGGTAGAACAGCCCAACCCTAACCCCAACAGTAACAAGTAGAACAACCCAACCCTAACCCCAACAGTAACATGTAGAACAACCCAACCCTAACCCCAACAGCAACATATATACAGACTCATAGTACTGGCCAGACCCTGGCTCAGTACTACCTGGTGGGAACCAACGATGGTTCACCACATTCACCCCTCCTTTGAAGACAAAGGCCGGCGGGGTACAAAAAAAAGTACAGAACAATTGTTCATCAGTCTATAAGTTCAGACGGTCAGGGGGACCGCACCGTCGTTGTGACCTCCTCAACACCGGCGATGACACCGGAGTAGGTTCTCCCCAAGGCGGTGTCCAACTGCTCCTCCAATGTCTCACGGGCCGGTTGACCCCGAGGTGGTGACAATTCGTTGAGCTCGGACACGCCTTGAAGTGGCGACCATCTCCTGGACTCAGGCAAGCTGTACACGGGAGTAAAAGGGTTAAGTGATGGTTCCGATGCTGCCCGCGCCGTGTCAGGAGGGGAAACAGTAGTTGGGGGGTCTCTAACAGGAGGTATGGGAGCGACAGGGGTTTCCAAGCCCCCTGCTGGCACCAGGTCTCGAATCGAGACCGTGTCCTCTCGCCCGTCAGGGTATGCCACATAGGCATACTGAGGGTTGGCGTGGAGGAGATGGACCTGTTCAAGCAAAGGGTCGGACTTGCGGGCCCTACCATGTCACCGCAGGAGGACAGGTCCTGAGTACGTCAACCAAGACGGTAATGAGGTCCCAGAGGAAGACTTCCGAGGGAATGAAAACAGTCTCTCATGGGGAGTAGCGTTGGTTGCCGTACACAGGAGTGAGCGTATGGAGTGGAGCGCATCAGGGAGTACCTCTTGCCAATGGGAGACTGGAAGGCTTTTTGACTTCAACGCCAGTAAGACAGCCTTCCAGACTGTAGCATTCTCACGTTCCACCTGTCCGTTACCCCTACGGTTGTAGCTCGTGGTTCTACTAGAGGCAATCCCGTATGAGAGCAGTTATTGCCTCAAGTCATCGCTCATGAACGACGAGCCCTTATCACTGTGGATGTAACAGGGGTACCTGAACAGGGTGAAAAGATCACGAAATGCCTTGATAACCGTGGCAGCGGTCGTATCAGAGCAGGGAATGACAAAAGGGAATCGTGAGTACTCATCAATGATATTGAGGAAGTACACATTCCGATCTGTCGAGGGAAGGGGGCCCTTAAAGTCCACACTCAGTCTTTCGAAGGGACGAGTGGCCTTAACGAGTTGTGCCCTGTCAGGTCGGTAAAAGTGCGGTTTGAATTCCGCGCATACCCGGCAGCTTCTAGTTATGGACCTGACATCCTCCACCGAGTAGGGTAGATTCCGGGCTTTTACGAAGTGGTAGAGCCGAGTGACCCCTGGATGGCAGAGGTCATTGTGGAGAGCCTGCAAACGATTCTCCTGCATACTGGCGCATGTTCCACGCGACAGGGCATCCGAGGGCTCATTGAGTTTCCCTGGACGATACATGATGTCATAATTATAGGTGGATAGTTCGATTCTCCACCTCAAGATCTTATCGTTCTTGATCTTGCCCCGTAACGTGTTATTGAACATGAACGCCACGGACCGCTGATCCGTGATCAGGGTGAACCGTTTTCCCGCCAAGTAATGGCGCCAATGCCGGACGACCTCCACAATGGCCTGGGCCTCCTTTTCCACCGCTGAATGTCGAATTTCGGGGCCTTGGAGGGTGCGAGAAAAAATGGCGACGGGCCTGCCCGCCTGGTTAAGTGTGGCGGCCAGGGCGAAATCAGATGCATCGCTCTCCACCTGGAAGGGGATGGACTCATCGATAGCGTGCATCGTGGCTTTCGCGATGTCGGCTTTTAGTTTTTCAAAGGCCAAACGAGCCTCTGGTGCTAGGGGAAAAGAGGTAGACTTGATGAGCGGACGGGCTTTGTCCGCGTAATTGGGAACCCACTGTGCGTAGTAAGAGAAGAAGCCTAAGCATCTTCTCAGTGCTTTTGCGCTAGTGGGCAGGGGAAGTTCGAGAAGGGGACGCATACGGTCTGGATCGGGGCCAATGGCCCCGTTTTCCACCACGTATCTGAGGATAGCTAGGTGGCGCGTGCGAAATACACACTTCTCCCTGTTGTAGGTCAGATTCAGGCGAGATGCAGTGCGTAGGAATCTAAGGAGGTTGGTATCGTGGTCCTGCTGGTCATGGCCGCAGATGGTGACGTTATCCAGGTACGGGAAGGTAGCCCGCAGTCCGTTATGGTCCACCATTCGGTCCAGAGCATGCTGGAAGACCGAGACCCCATTGGTGACACCAAAAGGAACCCTTAGAAAATGGTACAAGCGACCATCCACCTCAAAAGCCGTGTATTGTCGGTCCTCTGGGCGAATGGGGAGCTGGTGGTAGGCAGACTTTAGGTCGATGGTGGAGAACACCCGGTACTGCGCAATCTGGTTGACCATGTCAGAAATGCGCGGGAGGGGATACGCATCCAGCTGCGTGTATCTGTTAATGGTCTGACTATAGTCAATGACCATCCGGGGCTTGTTCCCACTCTTGACCACCACGACCTGCGCTCTCCAAGGACTAGCGCTAGGTTGTACGATCCCTTCCTTGAGGAGCCGGTGAACCTCGGATCGAATGAAGATCCGATCCTCAGCGCTGTAACGCCTACTCTTAGTCGCGATGGACTTGCAGCCTGGCACGAGATTCTGGAATAGGGAGGGTGTGGTAATCTTAAGCATCGAGAGGCTACAAGTGGAGCGCGTTGGGCAATTTGGAGGCTGCAGTTCTCCCACTGAAAGCGGAGGGAGTGGCCCACCGTACTGTAGGGTTACACTCTTCAAGTGAACCATGAAATTTAGTCCGAGGAGTATTGGCGCACAAAGGTGCGGTAACACCAGGAGCTTGAAGCTCTCGTAAACTGTGCCCTGCACCTTTAAATTTACCACGCAACTCCCTAGCATGGTGACAGACCAGGACCTTGATGCCATCGAAATTGTCTGCTTGACAGGCTGGATCTGGAGGCCACATCGCTTCACGGCGTCTGGGTGGATAAAGCTCTCCGTGCTCCCGCTGTCAAACAGACAATAAATCATGCGTTTGTTTACCTGTATGTCCATCATGGACTTGTCGAGTCTGTGAGGCTTTGCCTGGTCCAGGATGATCGACGCCACCGTTGGTTCGTGAGCGCCACTGCAGGCAGCTGAGATGGATGATGACGACCCCTGCTGGTCATTCGCGGTCGGTGCCGACCAAAATGGCTGCTCCCATAGGTCGCACGTGGGCGATGGCGCCAAAATCAGCGACCCCTGGTGGTCGCGCGTCTCTTGCGACTCCGTCATCTGGAATGGCGGCGTCCTGGCCTCGCACGTGGAAGAAACCCTTGACGACACCGACGACGAAGAACCAGGTTCCGGGGAGTCACACGCCGCACTGCTGTTCCTGGAAGTAAATTTGGATCGACATACCTTCGAATAATGCCCCTTCTTGCCGCAGGCGGAGCACAACACCGCTTTAGCGGGACATCGCTGCCGATTGTGCTTCACTCCCCCACAGAAGTAACACCGCGGGCTGCCCGGAGCTGCTGCCGTCGTCAGGCCCGAGGGTGGGCACGCCATCATGCAGCTTTTCGGACCCGCTGGACGAAGTGGGGTCTGTGACTGCTCCTGCCACGCTGTCTCCACGTGGTCTTCGGGATACATTGCCAGGCTTTTGGAAGCCGTTTCTAGCGTATCCGCTAGCTCTATAGATTCAGTGAGATCGAGATTACCTTGCTCCAACAGCCGAAGTCGGATATAAGATGATCCAATTCCCGCCACAAACGCATCTCGAGCGAGGTCGTTCATGTTCTGGTCTGCCGACACTGCTTTGCAGTTACAGCCCCTGGCTAGCTGTAGGAGCTCGCACGCATACTGTTCCGTTGTTTCGCCGGGCTGCCGTCGTCGAGTGGCGAAGAGATATCGAGCATGCATCTCGTTTGGCGGTTTAATGTAGCGCTTCTTAAGAAGCTCGAGGGCCCCTTTGTAGTCGGTGGCCGCACGGATCGCTAGATATACAGCGTCGCTTACCCTCGCGTGGAGGACCCGGAGTCTGTCGTCGTCCGTGGTGACCGCTGCAGAGGCTTCGAGGTAGTCCTGAAAACATTTCAACCAGTGGTCGAAGGTGTTGGAGGCGCCCGCCGCACGTGGGTCCAGCGTAAGACGTTCGGGTTTTAACAGTTGCTCCATGCTCTCTGTATCGTTTTCTTTTTTTTTCAACGACGAGAGTTCAATTAGTAGTTAATAAAATTGATGCGCGATATAACTCACGAGGCTAAAGATGCTCGAGGAAATTAAGGCTTTTATTAACTACTACAATAGAGCTACCATATATAATACACGATCCCAGACTGAGGGGTCCCAGACAGAGCAGTGACCTTTATACCTCTCCCAGGAGGCGGAGCCCGACTGGGATGTACCATAATAACTATAATACAGGTAGAACAGCCCAACCCCAACCCCAACAGTAACATGTAGAACAACCCAACCCTAACCCCAACAGCAACATATATACAGACTCATAGTACTGGCCAGACCCTGGCTCAGTACTACCTGGTGGGAACCAACGATGGTTCACCACACTCACCCAAAGTACATGCTGTGCCCTCGTCATCTCAGTGCTTCCTCCAGTGCCATCCTCAGTGCAATATCTGAGACTGATTGGATGAAATGCAATGCTATATGAAGAAAGTGATGGCACTTAGAGAATTTTAGAATCTAATATGGATATTTTGACCACTGGTATTCATGCGTTTGTGGACCACTTCAAATAAATGTTGGCAACTAAGTTCTGAAAGTTTTGGGATCACCATTTATCAGTGTCTGTGAGATATAACATGGGGACCAGTTAGCGTAGTTGTTTAGATAACTAGCATTTGGTTCAGGAATAACACCAACAGCGTGGGTTTGATTCTTGCTCCAGTTGAGGCAGACTTGGAACCTGCCCTGAAGACATACAGCCACTGCCAAGACAATGGCTGAGGATGAAAAGTTAGCAATGGGCTGAATAATACGCAGTGAAAACAAAGCTGTGTCGTATTATTTGGCATGATGACCTTGAGTCACATTTCCTGATATCGTCACCCGAGAACACGATAATATGCCAGGTGGGCAACACTAGAAATCAGGAAAATGAAAGCAAAATACTGCGGATGCTGGAAATCTGAAATAAAAGTAGAAAATGCTGGATAAACTCAGCAGGTCTGGCAGCATCTGCGGAGGAAGAAACACTCGAGTCTCTATGACCTTTCCACGGAACTTTCTGTTGAACAGTCAAAGGGAATCGAAATGTTAATTGTGTTTCTCTCCACAAATGCAGCCAGACTTGCTGAATTTATCCAGCATTTTCTACTTCTACTACCGTCCACCTTATTCAAATTGATTTAAATTGGTTTGTTTTCCTTGTTAAAGTTACGTTTGACTGGAATAATATATGCTGGGAGTAATAAAACATTTAGAGTGTGAAGCATACCAGAGGGGGATCTCGTTCTTTTTGCCCTGAATGATTGTAAAGGCGGGTTAAAAGTCACCAGCTGTATCCTTTGTTTGACCTCAGCAGCGCAGGCTGCTCTGAGGACTGTTACCATTTGCTATCATTTTGTTATCATTTGTTGTGTTTCCAGGGGATCCCTTTGTTATTTTGAGGCTTCAAGGAGTGGAACCATGATTAGGCAGGGGATGAGGCAATCCCATTGCACTTGGGGTGTGCTGATGCCCGCAATTGTGGTTTGCCCAGGCTACGGTAGAGTAAAGGATCAGGGTAGCCAGTGAGGTTAAATCGAGGCTTTACATATGCAATTTTTCAAAGCTTTCTTGGTCTTTTGGCGAAGATGAAGCATTCGATCAAGCCTGGGAGGGGATGCAATGTCTCATCCTGTCAGCTTGGGTCTTGTTTGATCAAGCCCAAGATGGAATGCACAGTCTTGTCTTGTCAGCTTAGATCTTGTTTGTCCCTCATGCAGGGACCATGATAGACTCCATTAGAAATAAAGTACCGAAAGGTACCAAAAAAAGAGTCTGCAGAAAAATGCAGTTAGTGCCTCATCTGCATCTCAGCATGTTAGGTTGCAAGAACATAGGGATATTGGTCTCCATGGGGGACACATTCTCCAGTAAGGATGAAAGAAGGTTGAAGAGAAGAAGGAGGAGATTGAGAGGGAGAGAGTGAAGACCAGATAGTCAGAGGGAGGATGGTGCATGAGAGTGAGTGAGAGTAGCTGATGAAGGTGGGATACTGTAACACTGGAGGCACAGAGCAAGGACTTCTGATGCCAATCGAGCAGGGGTAGATTTACAATGAAACACACCATGCTCTGGCATGGGCCCCAAGCTGATGGGAGATGGGGTTGGGTGGAATGAATGAGTTTCAAAACATTCTCTCCTGTTAATTCTCGGAAACAGATAGAATTTCCTCCAAGCAGACACTAGGGGCCAAATGGCCTACCTCTGTGCTGTAACAATTCTGTGATTCCTCCTGAATTCGACCGGGAGATATTAACCGGCGAATGCAAGGTCTCTGACATTGCAAGTTTTCCCATGCAGCCATGGCTGACTTATTGACTGCTCTGTTGTTTGAAAAACACTGTGAAACCATACAGCGAATCACTGGCTGATTCCACCCTCCATTTGTTTCTGATAGGCTCACTAGGGAGCTATCAGCTGACGATTGGCTGAATAGCTCACTCACATTTTTCAAAGAGCAGTCTTGTTGCAAAGTCACTCAGCTCTCCAAACTCGGGACCCTGTTTGACTCTTTCCCATCGGGATGCTTGACTTCTACCGTTCCTCAATCTTCCAGCCTGGAATACTTGAGGGCTGGGTGCTTGCGCTGGAGCATGGGGCACAAACATGAAACTTTCATTCAATCGGAAATGAAACAACATTGAAAGTTAGCTATATGTGCAGAGACCAGAAAGGCGAGCCAAAGTCACCGTGGTGTTGGATCCAAGGGTCGGGGGTTGACAAAGAAGGATGGAGGCAGCAGGTAAATTCATGTAACAATGTGGAGTGTACACTAAATGGGCTAAAGAAATGAGAATCTATAACTGCCCTCTGCTTGGGAATCAGGCTCTTCCACAAAGTTAGTTCAGCTCATTCTCAGCTATTAATCTATAGCGGTGACTGCATGGATTTGGTTCGCACCAAATGATCAGTTAACTCTGATCTAAAAGGGACAGAGTAACTTTGCAGGTGCCTCATTGAGAAACTTGGGTGGGCCCTTCCCGCCGGCAGGACCTTCATTCTTACAAATAGAATAGAGATGCTGAGCAAAGTGATCCCCTAATCCACCTTTGGTCTCCCTGCTATTGAGAAAACCACACTGTCAGCAGCAAGCACAGTATACAGGGTAGGGAAAAGTACAGGTAAATCTCTTGTCTCACTCAGAAGGCATTTGGGGCTCTGAAAGATGGAATGGCAGGAGATGAAAGGTCAGGGGTTATATCACCTGCAATCAAGTAGGAAAGGAGCAGGTGTTAGAGATGATGGAGCAGGGACCAGGGTTTCATGGTGGGAATGGTCACTTCGGAATGCTGAAGGGAAGTGGAGGGTAAGATGTGTTTGATGATGCAATTTCCGTAAAGGTATCAGAAATGGCCGAGAGTTATCCATCAAATACAGAGACTTGTGGGGTGAAAGATGATAAAAAATTAGATCTCCCTGTAATAAACATTAGATCCCCTGTAATGATTCGGTGGGGGGTGGATTTTAAATATTTCCTGCCTAAATATGGAGGCATCACTTATCATGGAGCTATCTCAGGAAACAAATCCTTTTGAGACAATTTTCTGCTCAAATCGCAGTGTTAGAAAACTACTTGTGTCAGAATTTTCTTTGGAAGAAAATAACCCCAAACTCTGGCATTAGGTCTGGGGAGCTCTCTTGGAGAGAGTGAATCTGAGGGCCTCTCAGAGAGAAAGTTTACAGGGGAACTTATTCAGGACTGCTGTGAGGGATCTCATGTGAGTGACCTGAGAGTGAGCAAGATCTTGTTTAGAAAATGATCTGAGGGTTTCCATTCATCGAGTCAGTCAGGGTTCTTATTGAGAAAGGAGATCTAAGGGTACCTCGCTGAGTGCTTGGGTCTAAGGAACTTGCTTAATTGAATGAATGAGGGAAGTATATTGTGTTTAAAGAGATGACTTGATGTAGATCAGGATTATTGAAGAAACAGACCCAGAAGGATTTGCTGAAAGCGAGTGGTGGAATCACTGTGAGCAGTTTGGAGGGAATCAGATTGAGTGAGTTTGTTTGAGGGGAGCACATTCAGGAAACAAGCCAAAGAAAAGGCACATACTGAATTGTATTGGTTACTTGCATACAGTAAAGGCAAGTTCCATGTTCGCTCACACCACTTCACAATATTTACCGTCTTTACCTTCAGTCAGACAAGAGGTAAGCTTGAATTTCAACAGGATAACTTTCCATACAGACATGTTTCTACAACTGACGAAGCATTGATCAATTTGTGAATATTTGTTGCTTTGGCCTTTACGAGACCTGGAGGGCAACCAGAAATGAAGCTGAGCACAGAACTCCACTAACTGTAAATTTGTCACTGCAATTGAATATAGAGGCAGAGAATGAGTTACCTTCAACTGTCACTAACAGTGCTGGAGGGGACTCAGTCACTCTCAAGCCACAATGATCTCTCTGTGAGGTGTTTAAGGGGAGATGACTTTCAGTTGTGTATGTAGTTAACCAAAGCTAATAGCTGTAAAGGTGACTTGCATTGAATTTTTTTGCCACTGGATCTTTCCAGGCAGTCTGTGGAGACCTCAATGGCATCATGCAGCTATTGCCCACCATTGTGTTAAGGACTTTCCCAATGCAATGTTATGAAGGGCAGGTCAGTACATCGCATTTTCCATGGACTGCCACATTCAAATTGAATGAGCCAGAGATATTGCAGCAATAGTAGGTTTCCCTTGGCTTCAGGGAATGATAATGATGCTAACAGACCAGCCCTGTACATTTGGTATGTGAATTGGTATGTGCTCGATACCCATGCAGCATTCTACATTTTCCGGAGCTCACAGGTGGCAGACAATTTTTTTGTTATTCATTGGATATGGGCATCACTGGGCAAGTATTTAATGCTCCAATCTAATTTCAGAAGGCACATGTAGGCTAGACCAGATAAAGATGGCAGATTTCCTTTCCTAAAGGATATTAGTAAACATTAGTTTTAAATACAATCAATAATTATGACTTTTATAGTCCAGACGTTTTAGTGAATTCAAATTTTGTAATCTATCATGGTGATACGAATCCTGGCCCCTAAATTTTGCCCATGGATTACATGTCCAGTTACAATATCACTATGCCACTGCCTTCCCGGATGGATCTGATGACTTGGATGGCTGGTTTCTGGGTGACAGGGGTAATCCTTTGAAGAGATGTCTAGCAGACAATTGGGCTGCTAAAGATAAGGTTCTGATGCCTGGACAGATCAGGAGGAGCATTGCAGTACGCGTCATCCAGAGTTTCACTGGTGGACATTGTGTGCTGCACTCTGCGTAACCAAACCATTGAGAGAAGGGCTGGGCCAGAGAAAGATGGCAGTCATCCCTCTGATGATGAGGTTAATGAGAAGGTGAGGGAATACCGTGATGAAGAAGTGTAAGGGCTTGCACAGGAGTGCATGAATGGCCATGACACATGGAAGACCATAATAAGGCAGAGGTTTTATTAGTTCAGGCATTCTTGGCCTCTGAGATGCGATCACTGCATGTGTCTCAACGTCATTGTATCTACACTGCAATCTTACTGAGGAAGTCATGTCAGCATATTCATTTTCTCGATACCTGCTTCTTGACCAAAGTTCACCACCGACAATTCAGGAATCTTTTCTCCTGACATTTCAGAAATCGATTATAGATAAACTCAATCTCTGCATGAGGGATAATACATAGAACGTTTATTAACAAATGGGCAATGGTCCTTCTCATGAGAACATCTACAGAATGCACCCATGCAACCTGGTGTGTGGTCACTGTGGAGTTTTCTTAATTCTTTTCCACATGCTGCAGCACCGTGCTTTGCCCTCACTTACTGCCACATTGCAGAAAGCCTGCTGATCTGCTTGTCCCCTTGCCCTGGATGACTTTGGCGGAATACTCTGAGGCCTGAAGGACACCAGCATGTTAGAAGATTCGTGCTGAGTGGCAGAAGCTCCTTCTGTCATTGCAGCAATCAAGGAGGATAGTGCCAGTGATAGAGGAGTGGAGGAGAGGACACCCTCATCAGAAGTGTCCTGAGAAGTGCTTCCAGATGACAATAGTAACTGCCCACCCTCTGCCACAAGGACTAGCTGTTCCTCGCTGCCTTCTCATAAGTTCCCAGGAGCTGATTCAGCATCCCGGCTCCCAGACCCTCTGTCGCCCTGATTCTGGGCCCTTGAGCTCAGAGCCAGGCCGTTGGTATGCAGGTCAGAGCTGGATTGATTGCATCTGTGATGCACTCAGTTTGTCCCCACAGGATTGTCACCAGACTGTCCACGGAGGAAGCTTGGCATGCTGAATAGTGGATGACTGCAGTGCAGATAGCTTCAAAGAACATCTCCACAGTCTAGGACACGCAATCTCTCTGGTACATCTGCTAAATCTCCATGCATCTCAAGCTGGACATCTGCTTCATAGTCACTTCGGGACATTTTTTTGCCCAGCCTCAATTTTTAGGCTGGTGGGCACAGGTTGGATCCGGGTGCCAAAGAGAAAGAGTCTTCACCCTTGATCTCAGGCAGGCAAGTGAAGGGAGGTGGGGGGTTTCAGATTTGGGACGCCCTCCCCACAGTGACCTGGGAGATCCGTCCCTCCCTTCCACCCCTCAGCCTACATCCTGACACTGAAATTACTCCCTTCCCTTCCCCCATGACCCCCCATGGCATCTCCTACCCTCCTGCCCCTGGGACCCATGGTAATTAACTGAAGTGCAGTTGCGGGACTTAATCTCAGGCATGGTGCTGCAGTATCTCTTCCAGCCACTGCAATGCTGTACCTGGAGGAACTGTTGAGCTGTCAGCCAATCTGATTGGCCAACATTTCTCCACAGCTGGACTTCCATCCAAGGGCAGATGAAAGTCCCACCTGCTGCCAATCAATGCTTATTTGAATGTAAAATGGCAGCAGACCTGTCAGAGTTGGTGGATGCCAAGCTCTCACCATCCTGCAAATTCAGTCCTTTGTGTAAATATATATGTGCACAGTAAGCCTACCTTGTGATAAGTCCTGTAATTTGAAGTATAATTGTTTTTATTTGCTGGTTATGTTTGAGAGGATGGTTGGAAGTCAATTTGTGATGGGACACAGCTCTGCCCATTACCACTTACTGAATTATTGCCTGGTGTCTGATATCATGCTTGGAAATAATGTAGCCTGTATATTCTGGTGAAAGGTACTCTCCTGGTTGATCTTATTCTTCTCTGGTGGAGTTTATTCTTGGGGCTTCTTTCATTTCCTCTTCTTTCTGCTCTTGTGCTTCCATCATAAATAGGAGTATTGATAGCTCGCCTGATGGTAAAGGTTGCATGACAAAAAGCGTGAGTGCGTGAGACTCCTCAAATGTAATTTTCTGAAACCTTTCTTGGTTTAAAAAAGTGTTTTTCTAATCACTTTGACCAAAGCTGATACTTCAAAGAAACATCCACTTCCTGGTTTGACAAGGCATGCACCTAACTTACTCCACTTCTCTGCAACATAGACCAGATCGATGTCATATGTAAGGATTTAGAACATAAGAACTAGGAGCAGGAGTAGGCAATTCAGCCCCTTGAGCCTGCTTCGCTGTTCAATACGATCATAGCTGATCACATCTCGCCTCAACTCCACTTTCTTGCCAGTTCTCCACAACCCTCCTATCCATTACTAATTAAAAATCTGTCTATCTCCTCAAATTTACTCAATGTCCTGGTATCCACTGCACTCAGGTAGTGAATTCCACAGATTCATGACACTTTGAGAGAAGTGATTTCTCCTCATCTCTATTTTGAATCTGCTATCCTTATCCTCAAACTATGACCTCTCACTCTTGATTGCCCACAAGAGGAAACATCCTCTCCACATCTACCCTGTCAATCCCCTTTAGTATCTTATATGCCTCAATTAGATTTCCCCTCATTCTAAACTCTAGAGAAGGCTTTTGACAAGGTCTCACATAACAGACTACTATGTAAAGTTAAAGCACATGAGATTGCAGGTAATGTCTTGAGGTGGATAGAAAGCTGGTTAGCAGATAGGGAGGAACGAGTTGGCATAAATGGGTCTTTTTCTAATTGGCAGTCAATGACTAGTGGGGTTCCGCAGGGATCTGTGCTTGGACCCCCAACTGTTCACATTATATATTAATGATTTGGAAGAGGGAACTGAATATACTATCTAAAAATTTGCAGATGGGTAGGAGGGTGAGCTGTGAAGAGGATGCAGAGATGCTTCAGCGTGATTTGGACAGGCTGAGTGTGTGGGCATATGCATGACAGATGCAGTATAATGTGGATCAACGTGAGGTTATCCAATTTGCAGCAATAATAGGAAGACAGTTGCTGAATGTAAGCATGCATGTACAGCAGGCAGGAAAGAAGGCAAATGGCAGGTTGGCCTTCATAGCAAGAGGATTTTATTGTAGGGATAGGGATTTGCTGCAATTGTATAGGGCGTTGGTGAGGCCAGACCTAGAGAATTGTGTGCAGTTTTGGTGTCCTTATCTGAGGAAGGATGTCCTTGCTATAGAGGGAGTGCAGCGAAGGCTTACCAGGCTGATTCCTGGGATGACAGGTCAGTCATATGAGGAGAGATTAAGTTGGTTAAGGATTATATTCACTGGAGTTCAGAAGAACGAGAGGGGATCTCATAGAAACTTATCCAATTCTAACAGGGTCAGAAAGGGTGGATACAATGAATGTTCCCAATGGCGGGGGAACCCAGAACTAGGAGTCATAGTTTGAGGATAAGGGGTAATTTTAGAACTGAGATGAGGAGAAATTTCTTCACCCAGAGGGTGGTGAATGTGTGGAATTCATTAAAATAGAATGTAGTTGAGGCCAAAACGTTGCCTGATTTCAAGAAGAAATTAGATCTAGTTCTTGAGGCTGAGGGGATCAAAGGATATGGGGGGAAGGGGGGATCAGGATATTGAATTTGATGATCAGTCATGATCAAAATAAATGGCGGAGCAGGCTCAAAGGGATGAATGGCCTACTCCTGCTTCTAGTTTCTATGTTTCTATGTTTCTGAACTGCCTCCAATGCAACTACATCGCTCCTCAAGCAAGGGAACCAAAACCTTGCACAATACTCCCAGTGCGGTCTCATTACTGCCTTGTACAGTTGCAGCAACACTTCCCTAGTTTTATATTCTATTCCTTTGGCAATAAATGCCAAAATTCCATTTGCCTTCCTTATTACCTGCTGGACATGCATACTAGTTATCTGCAATTCATGCACAAGGATGCCCAGATCCCTCTGCACTGAAGTACTCTGAAGCTTCTCTCCATTTAAATATTAAGTCACCTTTCTACCAAAATGGATAACCTCACACTTATCCACGTTAAACTCCATCTGCCAAATTTTGGCCCATTCACCAAAACGATCCATATTCATTTGTAAATTGCTTATTTCTTTCTTCCAATTTACTATTCCACCTATTTTAATGTCATCTTCAAATTTGACTATGGTAGCTTCTATCCCTGCATCCAAGTCATTAATATAAATTGTAAATAGTTGGGACCCGTGGACCAAACCTGTGGCACCCAACTAGTTACAGCTTGCCAGCCGTAAGAAGACCCATTTATCCTGAATCTCTGCTTTCTTTTGGTTAGTCAATGTTCTAACCAAGCTAATAAATTATCCCTAAACCCATATGAACTTAGTTGTGTGTTAACCTTTTGTGCAGCACCTTATCAAATGCCTTCTGAAAGTCTAACTACATTTACAGGATCATAGGAACATAGGAATTAGGAGCAGAAGTAGGCAAATTCAGCCCTTCGAGCCAGCTCGGCCATTCAATCAGATTATGGCTGATCTCTCCCTGATCTCAAGTCTACCTCCCCACCTGTTCTGTATATCCCCATTATCCAGTTTGCTTGTACAGCTTCAAAGAACTCCAACAACTTAGTCAAACACGATTTAACCTTTGTAAAACCATGCCAACCCTGATGGATTGCATTTTGACTTTCCAAATGTCCTGTTCGATTTCTTAACCAACAGCTCTTGCTGTCACTAACCCACATTTTCAAACATGCATCACTTTGGAGGTGAGCACATCTGCTGACTGTGACTATAACAATATGGAAAGGCCAATAGCAGGGAAGTTCTCCGTGCATCTTTGACGGACCAGATAACACACACTTGTTGACAGACTGCTGTTTTTAAATTCATTTATGGGAAGTGGGTGTCACTGACTATGCTGGCATTTATTGCCCACCCGTAATTGCCCTTGAGAAGCTGGTGGTGAGTTGCTTTCTTGAACCGTTGCAGTGCTTTAGGGAAGTAGTTCTAGGATTTTGACCCAGCGTTCCCTTAAGTGCAATCGGAGAGAAGTACAGTTTGCTAACTGTGATTTTGCTGAATAAATGAACAGAGGGTGACTTGAACTTCCTATTGCTGGTTTTGAAGTAAACGACTCAAACACTTATTATGAGTTTTTGTATGCATTTTATTTGCATAATGATAGTTCCTTTGTCATGGCAACTGATCATTGCCCTGAATTACATTTGGACAAATTGAACTTTAAGTCAGTTACGTGTTTTTAAAAATACAAGCCAACAATGGCTAAGAATGTAAATTCTGAGAATATGATTCAGTGACTGGAAAGTTCCTGTGTGGATTATACTCAATCCTGAGAGGGACCATGAAATATCGCAACTGAAGGTCATCAAGGAACTCCAGACAGAGACGCTTCAACGGAAGAGGTGCAGTGCAAAAACTGAACTGTAATCTTTTGTGGTTGCAAAGATAATGGAAGATGATTACCATCACAGCAGAAACCATGTCCTGTGAGTTATATCCCAACTGTGGACATGATGTGAGTTGAAATAAAGCAGTTTCTGGGTGAAAGACATGTTTATGTTTCTCCCCCTTCCAGGAATACACAGGAAAAGGGGTTAAAGACCAATTGCAGTCCTGGTCTCTGTGTGCTAGCCTGGTGTTCTAGCTTTAGTCTGCTTGTGTGTGCTGTGAAGGTCATAGCTGAAGAATATCCACTAGGCATCCCTGCGTTTGCTGGTTAAAAAAAAGTCTCTTTCTCTGATCGCTGGAGCAAGTCACATGCCAGCAAAGCTGCCATCAAAAAGGAAACAGGATAACTGCTTTCAGCTAACCTGCAGAACCAAGAATCTCCATACTAAATGCTCAGCTGCCAAAACCAGTGTTACTGGAATCACCCAAATTAACGGCCACAACGTTTCACCATTTACTCCACACAGACAAGCCAAAGACTGCTTTGTATATCTTCCTTAATTTTTATTTTGGGACTCACTTTGCATTTCTAATCTCTGTGTTTGCATGTTGAATTTTATAATTTTTCTTCTTGCGTTTTGGGAGCTAATATACTCACTTTAATCAAGAAAGCCTGGTTAAATTGGGTAAATGGTAGTAAAAGTAGAGTCTTTGAATATTTTTATATTTTTAAGGCAGTGTTAGATAGATTATTGATTAACAACGGGGTGAAAGGTTATGGGGATAGGTAGGGTAGGCAGGAATGTGAGGTTGAGGTTACAATCAGATCTGCCATGATCTACTTGATTGGCAGAGCAGGCTTGCGAGATTAAGTGGCCTACTCTTGCTCCTAATTCATTTGTTTGTTTGTAAGTGCATTTGGACTGGGGAAAGGTATCCACAAGGGAAGGGATTCTCTTTAAATTAACCTTGTTGTGACCCAAGGGTTTGAATATCGTTCATCCCTCCTCACCTAGGAGCATAACAATTTGGAGGCATCCCATCTGGAATCATATCAAGGTGGGGGACCTTGCTCGGGGACCAGTTGCAACAACTTATTGCTTTACATCAAAATTAATCAAGCATTAAAATTATGCTTGGCGCACCTTCATGCAGTTCCTTTCAGAGGATGGGTATATAGCAAATCAAATATTTATGTATATGCCACTGTTCTTGGCAAACAGCATAATAAAGTGGCTGCAATGCTTGAGTCACTGGGCAGTTGTTGCTTTCATAGATAACCTTAAAGAACAAATAGGATTTCATGAAAATCTCTCTATTAAAGTTTGCTACTTTTGAATGATATCGGTTTATAATTTTTTAATATGTACTTAGTTACAGTAACAAGAATAATGGATTCATGCAGTTTTCTTGATACTTTGGTCTGTCAAAAAAACCAAAGAAACTTGCTACAAGAGGTTTAGGGACATTACTTACAATTTGCTAATTCAATTCATTTTTTATTTTTCAGTTTGCTAGCCGACATCAGAAATTTTGCGAAGCATTGGGAGCATTGGATGTCTTCATCATTGGAAAATCTCCCAGATAACCTCTCAGAAAAGAAGCTGCCTATCGCGCAAAGATTTGTGTCTTCTTTAAAACGGCAAACTTCATTCTTACATCTTGCACAGGCATGTGTTGAGTAACACTTGACTATTTGAGTGTTTTTTTGCATTGTACCTCTAGAATCTCTATTAAATATGTTTATGTGTTCTTCTGCTCAGATTGCCAGACCTGCTTTATTTGACCAGACTGTTGTGAATTCCATGGTGGCTGACATTGAAAAGGTGGATCTAAACAGCATTAGTTCACAAGCCCTTCTCACCGTATCAGGTGGAACAGACCAGGACTTTGAACTGTATTCTGATTGTAAGTACATGACACCTGGTCATGCTATAATAATCAATTTTAATTAGCACCATCGTATAGCTCAGTTGGTTGGACAGCTGGTTCATGATGCAGAGTGATACCACCAGCACAGGTTCAATTCCTTCAGGTTCAAGGCTTCTCAACCTTGCCGCTCACCTGATCCTCAGGTCGAATCACCACCAGTCAGCTCTCCCTCTCAAAGGGGAGAGGGGACTTTGGCAACTTTCATTTTCACAGGTTGCACAGATAATGGAACAAAATGGATTAAATACAATCATCAAAGAAATCATGAGTTAGGACAAACACATGAGAGGATCACCTGAAGAGTCATTTGGTAATTATTCACAAAGGCAACCAGTTAGTTGGGGAAAACTGCCAATAAAGTAAGCTTGTCAAAAAGGAGGAATAGGCTTTGAGTGGCGGGAGTTAGAAGAGTTATAGTGTGCAACTCAGTCAGCACCACTTGGATCATTTTGTAGATGGCCAATTACAATTGTAATGTTGCTATAAACTGAATTTTCACAGCATTCTAAATGTGCATGAAGACATGTCGAGGTACTTTATGTTCAAGGGGAAAAGGAAAAGTTCACTCCAAAAAAAGTAGGGGAAAACCTAGATTGGAGAGGATTACAATAGGGATCAAGAGCACTGCAGAAGGCAAGGTTTTTCAGGAAACTTTGGGAGATAGCAAGATGGAGTAGGTAAGGATTTCTACAAAGATTTTAAGAGATGCAAAACTTCTAGGAAGTTCAAGATGGACCTCATTGCTCCCATTATCAAGGTGGAAAGCAGATGCATTTAGGCCAGTTTAGAAGTACAATTTCATGCACCTCAGGATGTAAAGAAACAGTTGGCCAGCACAGATGTCACCTTTCAACACCAAGAGAAGACAGAAGCAAGTTAGGTCAGAGGTGGTAATGGGTGTGTTTCAACTAACTAGAGGGCAGATCCCAAGGACAGCTAAGCCCAAGGACAGTGAAGTCCAGGACTTAATTGTACGCAGGGCAGGGCGGGGGGAGGGGCGGGGGGGAGGGGCGGGGAGGGGCGGGGCAGGGGGGGCGGCGGATGTCACCAAGGGACATCCTGCTTTTTTAAAAATTTGATTTATTGCTGTTACATGCATTGGTATACCGTGAAAAATATTGTTTCTTGCAGGCTATACAGACTAAACATACTGTTCATAGAGTACATGGGGAGAAGGAAAGGATAGGGTGCAGAATATAGTGTTGCAATCATAGCTAGGGTGGAGAGGAAAATGAACTTAATATATGGTAGGTCCAATCAAAGCTCTGATGGCAGCAAGGGAGAAGTTGTTCTTCAGTCGGTTGGTACATGATCTCAGGCTTTTGTATCTTTTTCATGATGGAAGAAGGTGGTAGAATAGACTAAATCTCCAATGTACAATTTACATTTATTAATAAGACAGGAACCACATCTGTCACCAAACCAGGGGCATTAAGATCCCAGATCAACAGAAACTGAGCTGAAATTGAGTGGCTCCATTTTAACTACCACCCTATTTTCCTGTTGATTGAGGAGAGGTAAAATCACTCCTATAATATCACCACACATAATTTATAGCTCTGTATATCAGCATGGCCAGTCTTTATAGATTAATTGATGCTTTTAAATAAAATGTGATTCTGAGAGAAAATTACAGAAACCCAGAACTGCAACGGAGACTGTGATGGTCAAAAGTAGACCTTTGGTCCAACACTGGTGTTATTGCTATGTCTTGGAACTTCTTCCATACATTGGGCCAAATCTTGCAGGAAAAATAAGTGTATAATTGTTAGTGAGACACTCCATTATTACTGCACAAATCAGCAAGAAAGTTCAGGGGATTAGGAGATATGGGCTGAGCTGCTCGAGCAGCGCAGAGGCCCGAGAGACACCAAGCGCATTTTTTAGTGCAGTCAGCTCTGTTCCGGAAATCGGCATGGAGCTGATTATCATGTGGAAATGACCATTTCCATATGATTAGTGGGCCCAGGATGTTATTCTCCAGGCCCACTAGCATTTCCCGCCCTGCCGCCCCCCCCCCCCCCCCCCACCCCCGCCATACTCTGCCAGGAGTGGTTCCCTCCAGTGGGGTTTACGACTGCTGCCCACTGACGAGGAATAGGCATCCTCACCCTGCTGGTGGGGACAGAGGCCATTGTCGGTCGTCCCGGGAGGCAGAGGCAAAGGGAGTTGCCCCTTGGGCAGTGCCAGCCTGGCACCTTGACACTTCCCATGGAGCAAACAGGTACTGCCCACTAGGCACTGCCCTGATAATTGTTAATGTAAACTAATAAACCTCTTTGGCCAACAAGGGATCAACTTAAGCTGTTCAATCTCATTCCAGTATGTAGTGAATTGCTGTTAGAGAATTTAGCAGCCTTGAATTTAAAATTAAATTGTTCTCTAATTTTGGTTTCTGTTTTCCCTCTTAATTCAAATTTTACTTCAGACTTTCTTTCTGTTTATGATTTGATTCTAAATCACCTATTCTAATTCACCTTCCATCTCTTTCTTTCTCAATCCTTCAGTCTTCCTAATGCCCCATTGCCCTTCCCATATTATTATCAGCTGACTCTTCCAGCAAGTTACCCCTTGAAAACATTTTGAGCTGGTAGGTGTGGGAAAAAAGGTGGACTAGTGGTCTGTGCACCGGTTCATCAAAATTTGACCCATACAACAGAATCCAGCATATACTCAATCAGAAGTTTTCTTATGCTTTTGATCGCCTGTTGCCATTTGAAACTGACTGCTCTGAGTTTTCGAATAGTTAGAGCAATCTCATATTTTCCTTTTTTACATGCTAGATGACTCTATTACAGTGTTTCAAGAACTGAAGGACCTGCTGAAGAAAAATGCTACTGTGGAATCATTCATTGAATGGTTGGATATAATAGTAGAGCAACGAGTCATCAAGGTATCTTTCAGATGTGTGATATTTGTATAAGAGTTAAAAACAGACTTACTTTCGATATTATTTGTTTTTCTAATATTGTGACTTTTAACTTACTGTTTTTTTTTAAGCCAAGTAAACAAAATGGAAGGTCCCTTAAGAAGAGAGCCCAAGATTTTCTTTTGAGATGGAGCTTTTTCGGAGCCCGTGTAATGCATAACCTCACTCTCAACAATGCTTCAAGCTTTGGTAAAACTTCATATTTTCATTTTATTTACATAGATCAATATCTGTGAGTACTTTCGTGTGGTATTATGATGAGACTGCATAGCAATGTTTAGTGAGTTTCATACTCTTAATTCAGGAGCTGCAGATCTGAATCTACTCTCAGAAAGAAACACTATTCACTGAAAGTGAATCTTCGCGAATCATGGAAGGATCCGACCTCTGAGGCTGAGAGTCTGCTTGCTGGAAGTGCCAGTTTGATTTTTCATCCCCTAATGTCTTCGACAGAGTTTTGTCATTTCATTCCCCTCATCCAGACTTATTAATGCCTGATCTTTCAAACAGCTTTCAGGTATAATTGGCAAACACAATATGCAACCTTTAGTGACTGGTTGAAGACATAACTCCAGAACTGAGATGAGGCGAAATTTCTTCACCCAGAGGGTGGTGAATGTGTGGAATTCACTACCACAGAGAGTAGTTGAGGCCAAAGCATTGTCTGATTTCAAGAAGAAACTAGATCTAGCTCTTGGGGCTAAAGTGATCAAAGGATATGGGCGGCACGGTAGCACAGTGGTTAGCACTGCTGCCTCACAGCTCCAGGGACTTGGATTCAATTCCCGGCTTGGGTCACTGTCTGTGTGGAGTTTGCACATTTTCCTGTGTCTGCATCGGTTTCCTCCGGGTGCTCCAGCTTCCTCCCACAGTCCAAAGATGTGCAGGTTAGGTTGATGGGCCATGCTAAATTGTCCCTTAGTGTCCTGGGATGTGTATGTTAGAGGGATTAGCAGGGCAAATATGGGGTTTTTGGGGATAGCGCCGGGTGGGATTGTTGTCGGTGCAGGCTCAATGGGCTGAATGGCCTCCTTCTGCACTCAAGGGTTTCTATGGCCTCTATGATATGGGGGGAAGGGAGGATCAGGATATTGAATTTGATGATCAGCCATGATCATAATGGATGGTGGAGCAGGCTCGAAGGGCCAAATGGACTACTCATGCCTCTAGTTTCTATGTTTCTATGGCAGAACATCTTAATAATTATTACAATTGGTGCTTAACAGATAAACAATTGGACTGAGAGTCAATCCTATTGCATGTTTATAATAAAAGTAAAGGTCTAAAGAGCAAAATTCTTCCTGTTGACAATAGATTCAACACAAGCACAAAATGGGATTTACTGTTTTGTATTTGCGTGACTTTCTTATCATATGGACTGGAGACATTTCAATCTCTTTAGTCTATCTAATTTCCCTTTCATAGAACTCAAAAAGCACTATGGACCTGGCAGCATTAAAGTATATTACTGACTAAACACAGTGAGTACTGGAATCTCAGTGGGTCAGACCGCATCTGTGGAGAGAGAAGCAGAGCTGCAAAGTCTATCTCTAACACCACATGAGTACCTGCTATGGGCAGCAGAGACCTCAAGGTGGCAGACGCATACCTTTTGGGCACTTCTGGTGCAACCTGTTTGGTGTGCCATATGGTGTGCTTGGTTGGGTGCCCTGCACGGGTGTGCCATATGTGTACCTGAAGCTTTGAAAGTGGGCAGATTGTGACATCAAACAACTTGCCAGGCTGATTTGACGCTTGTTTTACAATTTAAAATGTGTACGTTCAGCGAATGTCCCAACCTAAACACACCCAACTTAACACGCATTCATTCAGCAGTGAGTCTCCCAGTGGCACTGTTTAAAGGGTTAGCCATCCAATTTGCAGGAGACATGCATTTGACTTGATTTTGCAAAGGTTGTACTATGTCGTTGAAGAAGTTTTACTGCTTTCTTTGGCTTTGAAGGAAGTGCATTTTGACATGGAGTTGGAGTTTTCTGCCCTGTGTGCAGAAAGCCTGCAGGAGTACTGGGGCCTATATTTGGAGCCATGCTTGGTCTGCAACATAACAGAGCTGAATCTGCAGTGAGGGGAGACATGCACTGAGGAAGGAGAAAGAGGCCTTCCCACAAATGGCCGTCTCCACCAAGGTTTTTCAGATAGCAATTCTCCTCTCTCCACCTTAGACAACAGCAATGTCCGAGTCACCTGCAATTTACCAAGGAGGTGGTCACAGAACTATACCAGCTCTTTCAACAGGACTTGCGCCCTCACAACAGGTTGAGGACAGCTCTGACAGTGCCTGACAAGGTCACTGTCACTCTCAACTTCTACACAGCTGAATGGAGGTGGAGGTAACATTTCCGAAATTTCCCAATTTACCATCATTTCGGCATTCCAGAGTGGTGCTGTACACCAGATGAGAAGACTCAATTGCCTCCTCTCCTGGCATAGATAGCGCAAGCCATTGACTGCACATGTGGCTCTGCAGACCCCATTGTAAATAATGAGATGTACCATAAATGAAAAGCATCCCACACCATTAATGTGCAGTTGGTGTGTAGAAATCCCCAAATCATTGTGTTTCTAAATGCCTGCCATTCTGCCAGTGGCCAGGACACTTTCAACTTAAGACAGTCTGCCATTCCTGCTGTCTTTCGGCCATGATGATGAACCAGAAATTGGCTGCTTAGAGACAAGGAATACCCAATGTACATGGCTCATGACTTATCCGCCCACAGTCTACACCCCCAACCTCCACTATCTGAGCACAATACAATGTTCCTACCAAAGGTGTCACCAGGAACATTGTGGAGCAGTCCATCAGCATTCTGAAGCAATGGTTCTGCAGTCCGAATAGCTGAGGGAGCCCTACAAATTTTCTGGAGAATGTGTCTCCAAATTTGTGATGGTCTGCTGAATCCTCCATAACCTTGTCACCAGGTGTAGGGAGGTGCCATGAGGGACCCCTTTGTCCTGCATGGGTTGTCTTTGAGTGTCTGCCAAGACTCGGCTTCTCTCTGCACATCAGCTTATCACCATCATTGTTCCGCAATTCTCCAACTTTCAATCCATCTGGTCCCATCACAGAGAAATACAGCAATAAAAGCTACCAACAAAAGTACTTTCCATGATAATTTTAAAGCTTTAACAACAGCATAGGCCATTTGAGATAAATGGTCTGTTTCTGTGCTGTACATTCAATGTCATTTCTTATTCACAATTAAAAAGCTCTTCTGCATTCCTGCTAACTTTTTGAAGTTTGCCGTTAGCTGCAGCTCTATTGCACCAAGTACAAAATCAAATTGTGGGATTAAAAGAACAATCCTATAAATTGGTACTTCCAACAAGGAGTGGTGTTTATATTCAGTGCATTTTTGGGAGATTGTGGACTGAGCACTCAGGATTTCCCATGGTGTGTTCCCATGGTGAGAATGACCTCCGGCTGGGAATGCCAAATCACTGAATATCCCTTCATCTTCCCAAGTTAATCTCAAATTAGTTGCTTGAAGATATTCTGGCCAATTTCTCTCCTAGGATTTACTGCATGATTTGCACTAATCTATACTTCAAATTATTTTAAATCAGTGCCACATAGATATTATAACTGTGCTGTTTAAAGTGTTTTCTCTTTGATTTACCTTAATAAAATCCCATGTCTGGTATATTAAGTAGTACTGAGTAAAATTAGACCCCTTTTTATTGGGTCATCCTTCAAGAGTATTTCCTACTATTTAAGGATGTGTTTTATTTTTAGAATATTTATTATAACTCCAAAATTTTGAAACTAGCAAAACATGCAAGTATCTGCTGAATCCTGCAGATGATCGAACGATGGATACCATTGTGGTTGGACCTCATCCTGTTCTCACTAAATATTTATCCATGCACAATTTCATCTGAGAGGGTCAATGAGTAGTATTCACAGTAAGGATCCTGACTGACTTGGCCATTTCCACATCCAAAAGTCATTTGTAAAGCTCAGTATTTGGTTTGTTTGGGGTCAGCTGAATCAGTGCCAACTTAAGAGCAAGGAACTTAAGGGCAGGATTTTGAGCTCCTATTGGGGCCAGGAACAGAGGTGGGCAGGAACAGAGAATAGCCCTGCCAACTGGCATGATGTTTTCTGACATCATTCCGCCTCGGGCATTTTGCAGAGATGGGGTCCGAGGGGGAGGGAGGGGGTTGAATGGCCGGGATTCCCAGCCACAAAAGTGGAGAGCGAAATTAACTCATTGAGGTCAATTGGGAGGCTGAATGGTATTTCAAAGTCGTCCTCTGGGTTTCCAGGAGCTCAGGAAGAGGTTTAACAACACCAGGTTAAAGTCCAACAGGTTTATTTGGTAGCAAAAGCCACACAAGCTTTCGGAGCCCCAAGCCCCTTCTTCAGGTGAGTGGGAATTCTGTTCACAAACAGGGCATATAAAGACACAAACTCAATTTACACGAATAATGGTTGGAATGCGAATACTTACAGCTAATCAGCGGTCACGGGCATTCGGCCTCTGGTATTCGGGTAAGCGTTCTCCAAGGCGGCCTTCACGACACATGACGGCGCAGAGTCGCTGAGCAGAAACTGGTAGCCAAGTTCCGCACACATGAGGACGGCCTCAACCGGGATATTGGGTTCATGTCACACTATTTGTAATCCCCATAGCCTGCCTGGACCTGCAGAGTTTCACTGGCTTTCCTGTCTGGAGACAATACACATCTCTTTAACCTGTCTTGATGCTCTCTCCACTGTCATTGTTTGTATCTTAAAGACTTGATTAGCTGTAAGTATTCGCATTCCAACCATTATTCATGTAAATTGAGTTTGTGTCTTTATATGCCCTGTTTGTGAACAGAATTCCCACTCACCTGAAGAAGGGGCTTGGGGCTCCGAAAGCTTGTGTGGCTTTTGCTACCAAATAAACCTGTTGGACTTTAACCTGGTGTTGTTAAACTTCTTACTGTGTTTACCCCAGTCCAACGCCGGCATCTCCACATCATGATTTCCAGGAGCTACCAGGTTCAATGTATGTGCTTCAAGTTGGGCTTCTCGCAGCTCCAACGCTTCATGGACCAACGCTCCATGAAGACAGACTTAGAGCTCCTCTCTGCCTGCTTGGGTAAAGGAGCTGACATAAGCCACACTGTTTTTTTAAAATTTAAGATTGAAGATATGAAGGTAGGTTGCTTCCATCTTGAAGCACGCATTCCCTTACCTACCCTCTATTACAGCCTACTGCTCCTTTTAATCTGGAAAGCATCTGATTCTTGCAGCAGCTTCAAGAACCCACCCACCACCCTTAACTGGGTGATGATCCCATCCCCAGGTCAATTAAGAGACCGCCCCTGTGAAAATCATGACGAGTGACTCTTTTTTCTGGTGCAGTTTTGGCATCAGGAATCAGTCCCAACATCTGTTTCCTACCCCCCCCCAGAAGGGAACGTCCTCCCAGAGAGTGTGTTGGCCTGCACAATTAGCCATTCAGTGTAGCTTATGATTCCATTTCTAAACAGTGGCCACTCAGAAGAACATCAAGCAGAGCCATCATTGAAGAATAAGATAGACATTTTCCCCTGAAGAGTCAGCACAGCATTAGTTCCTGACCCCAGTCTGGGGAGCTAATTGTGGAGAGATCACCGACTCAACTCACAAAGGTATTGTGCACATCTCACTACAAAGTGCTGTTCATAATTCATCAGCTGTAAAAGAGGTTTTTTTTGATTCAGGCATAGTCCCCTTTTTAGAACAGGCACCTAGTGTCATTTTTGAAGGTTTAGAGAACAGAAAGTGTCACGCAAACAAATACGCAAAGTATAAATATGTACCTGCGTTGTGACTGAAGTTTGCCTTCCTTTCATCAGTGTTTTCCTTTCATGTAATTAGTTGTTAAACAGTGTGTGGGGGCAGTAAACAAAGTAAAAAGCAGGTGAGCCTTACAACAGATTAGGGTCTGAATTAAAAAAACAGTGCCTTGTTTGAGGTAGAAGAGGGTCATTTGCAGTCAAACAATGAATTTTATTTTCCTCGCTTCTTAAAGTGAGCAGATGGTCACTGAGATAACTTTGCTTCATTCTCACCCCTCCTAGGTTCCTTTCATCTCATTCGAATGCTGCTAGATGAATATATTCTACTGGCCATGGAGACACAGTTCAACAATGACAAGGAGCAGGAGTTACAGAATCTCCTGGACAGATATATGAAAAATGCAGGTACTTTAGCTGAAGAGGCCAAATCATATCTTACTTATGAAAACATGAAATATTCCAGCCATGCTTTTCTGTCACCAAGAAATACAGCAAGAAGGGGATTGCCTTCCTTATACCATATCTATTGAAATGGGGCAGGCGTAGAAGCAGGGACAGGTGGCATCATTGCTTGAGTTCTGAAGTTTAATTGTTGATTTTTAAAAATTCTTTCATGAGATTTGAGCATCGCTGGCTAGGCCAGCATTTATTGCCCATCCCTATTTGACCTTGAGACGGTGGTGGTGAGCTGCCTTCTTGAATTGCTGCAGTCCCTGTAGTATAGGTACACCCACAGTACTTTAGGGAGGGAGTTCCAGGATTTTGACCCAGTGACAATGAAGAAACAGTGATATAGTGTTCTAAAGATGTGCCGATTAGGTTGATTGGCCATGCTAAATTGAACCTTAGTGTCAGAGGGATTAGTAAGTTAAATACATGGGGTTACGGGGAAAGGGCCTGGGTGGGATTGTTGTCGGTGCAGACTTGAAGGGCCAAATGGCCTCCTTCTGCACTGTAGGGATTCCATGATTCTATGATTCTATGTTTGGAGGGGAATTTAAAAATAATTGGAAATTTTAAAAATTAATACCACCATATCATAAGCTGCAGAAGTAAGGGCAGGAAAAAATTTGAGGTCGCCAGAAACCTCTGACCTTGCCCATGGCTGGGATCCTCCAGCACCGCTGCAGTGAATGGAGTTTTAGCTGAGCGCCAAATTCTCTGTTCTGGCTGGCAGCGGTGGCGAGGCAAATAAGATTGGAGAATCCCACTCTATGTTCATATAAACTGAAGACCTTTGGTACAGTTACTCTTCCAGAGGGCCCATTAAAACACTGAACTGTTTATCTGTTTTATACTGTTCTTTTGGAGATTCTGTTGCACCTTGTAGTGTAAAAGAGTTGAAGCTCAGCATGATGAGATTTCCAACTTTGAGTCTGAATTGAATGCCTCATTTGGTAGGAGCATGACTTTTGAAAATTATCCCTTGATTATCTTATGCCAATGAATGTCTATATTCAGTCAGAAGCTGCAAACTTATTAGTTTGGGTGGGTAAGGTGCCAATTCCTCCTATAATTAGCTTATCATTATCCCAGTGACCCCTTTTAAAAAGACCATATGTTTTAAACGAATTTTTGGAGGGTCCCGGATGAGTGTTAGTCTAGGCTACTTGGTAGGATCCAGTTCTGTCATTTAGGGGCTTGTTACAACTGGTCTCAGCAGACATTAACCTGGCTGGTGATCTTTTTGAGGGTGAGACATATGATATATATATATAGTCACATAAATAATATGACAACATGGATCTCCAATCCTTAATTGTCCCATGTTCATGTTTGAATAACACAGTATTGATGTCAAATTTAATGTTGTAACAAGCATGTGCTGTTGCTAGGAGGAAGAATTAGTAACAAATTAATAGAGGTGTCATGGTGGTACAATGGTTAGCACTGTTGCCTCACATAGCCAGGGACTTGGGTTCAATTCCAGCCTCGGGTGACTGTGTAGAGTTTCCACATTCTCCCCGTGTCTGCGTATGTTTCCTTCGGGTGCTCTGGTTTCCTCCCACAGTCTAACGATGTGTAGGTTAGGTGAATTGGCCATGTTAAATTGCCCCTCAGTGTCAGGAGGACTAGCAGGGAACATACATGAGGTTACGGGGTTAGGGTCTGGGTGGGATTGTTGTTGGTGCAGTCTCGATGGGCCAAATAGCCTCCTTCCACACTTTCGGGATTCTATGATTCAAATAGGTAAATATACAGTTGACCAAACAAGATTTGCCAGTCACAATGAAGAATGAGAGAAAAGTCTGCATTTGCAGTGGATCAATGTATAAGACAAATTCCGTCTATCTTGGACTGTATTATAAGAACCATGAGAACTAGAAGTAGGCAATTCAGCCCTCGAGCCTGCTCTGCCATTTAATACAATCATGACTGATCTCAGCTTGGCCTTGACTCCACTTTCCTGCTCATTCACCATAACCCTTCAACACATTACTAATTAAAAATCTTCCACCTCTTCCTTAAATTTATTCAAAGTCCCGGCATCCACCACACTCTGGGGTGATGAACTCCACAGATTCACGAGCCTTTGAGAGAAGTAGTTCCTCCTCATCTCTGTTTTAAACCTGCTATCTCTTATCCTAAAACTATGATCTCTTGTTCTAGATTGCCCTACAAGAGGAAACACACTCTCCACATCTACTTTGTCAATCCCCCTTATCATGTTGTACACCTCAATTACGTATCAACATGGTCAATACAGGAAAGCAATTATGATTGCAAACATTGAGCCATGCATTCTGATTTATACAAGTTTTTGATTTGATTTGATTTATTAGTCCAAAGATGTGCGGGTTAGGTTGATTGGCCAGGTTAAAAAATTGCCCCTTAGAGTCCTGGGATGTGTAGGTTAGGGGGATTAGTGGGTAAAATATGTGGGGGTAGGGCCTGGGTGGGATTGTGGTCGGTGCAGACTCGATGGGCCGAATGGCCTCCTTCTGCACTGTAGGGTTTCTATGACTTCTATGACTTCTATTGTCACATGTATTAACATACAATGAAAAGTATTGTTTCTTGCGCGCTATACAGACAAAACATACCGTTCATAGAGAAGGAAACGAGAGAGTGCAGAATGTAGTGTTACAGTCATAGCTAGGGTGTAGAGAAAGATCAACTTAATTCAAGGTAAGTCCATTCAAAAGTCTGACAGCAGCAGGGAAGAAATTGTTCTTGGGTCGATTGGTACATGACCTCAGACTTTTGTATCTTTTTCCTGAAAGAAGAAGGTGGAAGAAAGAATGTTCGGAGTGCGTGGGGTACCAGACTTTAAGCAATTCTCACCTCCAGGGAGGCAGTTGCCAACTTCTTAATTAGGCAATTGATGAGTTTGCCTAATCAAGCTATGTTGTTACCATAGAGACAGCCCTTCCTTCTTGCACAATGGCCAAAACATTTGGTTCTGCAGTTGTTCCCGGAGCCAGCACTTCGACAGCTTTTATTTTCATCATCACTTGAGGGATATGAGGCTGCTTTGAGCTTATCCCAAATTTCTCTGCCTTTAGCCACATTTTATGCTTTGCCAGGAGGGATCCTCCACTAGTGTCATTTAAGGAATCAGCCCACCAATTAGCGGCTGAGGTGCTTACTTGCTTTTGTTGCAGTATTGATGGAAAAATTGTGGTGTGTTATTAGAGGTGTTCTGGTTGGTTGCTGGATTTGGAAGGGAGTGTTGCTACATCCTCTCAGGAAAGTTAGAGGAGTTATATGTAGTAGGGAAAATGCTGGAATCCATTATTAAAGAGGAGATAGCAGGGCATCTGGATAGAAATGGTTCGATCAATCAGACGCAGCATGGATTCATGAGGGGAAAGTTGTGCTTGACGAACATGTTGGATTTTTATGAAGATGTGACTAGGGCGGTTGATGGAGGAGAACCGGTGGATGCGGTGTTTTTGGATTTCCAAAAGGCGTTTGATAAGGTGCCCCATAAAAGGCTGCTGAAGAAGATTAGGGCACACGGAGTTGGGGGTAGTGTGTTAAAGTGGATTGGGGACTGGCTATCCGACAGGAAGCAAAGAGTCGGAATAAATGGGTGTTTTTCCGGTTGGAGGAAGGTAACTAGTGGCGTGCCGCAGGGATCGGTACTCGGGCCGCAACTATTTACCATTTATATAGATGATCTGGAGGAGGGGACGGAGTGTAGGGTAACGAAGTTTGCAGACGACACAAAGATAAGTGGAAAAGTGAATCGTGTGGAGGACGGAGAAGATCTGCCGAGAGATTTGGACAGGCTGAGTGAGTGGGCGAGGATATGGCAAATGGAGTATAACGTTGATAAATGCGAGGTTATACACTTTGGAGGAAATAATAACAAATGGGATTACTATCTCAATGGAAACAAATTAAAACATGCTACCGTGCAAAGGGACCTGGGGGTCCTTGTGCATGAGACGCAAAAGCCCAGTCTGCAGGTACAACAGGTGATCAAGAAGGCAAATGGGATGTTGGCCTATATCGCGAGGGGGATAGAATATAAAAGCAGGGATGTCTTGATGCACCTGTACAGAGCATTGGTGAGGCCGCAGCTGGAATACTGTGTGCAGTATTGGTCCCCTTATATGAGGAAGGATGTATTGGCATTGGAGGGAGTGCAGAGAAGGTTCACCAGGTTGATACCGGAGATGAGGGGTTTGGATTATGAGGAGAGGCTGAGGAGATTGGGTTTGTACTCGTTGGAGTTTAGAAGGATGAGGGGGAATCTTATGGAGACTTATAAGATAATGCGGGGGCTGGATGGGGTGGAGGCGGAGAGATTCTTTCCACTTAGTGAGGAAGTTAAAACTAGAGGACACAGCCTCAAAATAAAGGGGGGTCGGTTTAAGACAGAGTTGAGGAGGAACTTCTTCTCCCAGAGGGTGGTGAATCTCTGGAATTCTCTGCCCACTGAGGTGGTGGAGGCTACCTCGCTGAATATGTTTAAAGCGCGGATGGATGGATTCCTGATCGGTAAGGGAATTAAGGGTTATGGGGATCAGGCGGGTAAGTGGTACTGATCCACGTCAGATCAGCCATGATCTTATTCAATGGCGGGGCAGGCTTGAGGGGCTAGATGGCCTACTCCTGCTCCTATTTCTTATGTTCTTATGTTCTTATATGAGAAAGCCTGCTATTTGTTGAAATATGACTTTAAGGGATGTCAGCATGATATCACTCGGAGGAAAATATGTCATGTGATCTCGTCTTAATTTCACTTTTGCTTTAAGCAGAACACAAACAAACAACCCTGATATCTTCAAGCTTTATACCTATGTATAACTGTTCTCATGAGCCTAGTCTTAATAAATGAACCTACAACACGTTTATCCAATCCCTGACAAGTGATTAATGACTTAATTATTCGACAGCAAATAAGCTCAAGATGTTATATCATTACAATAACACGAAATGGTGATCAGCATATTAAGTACATATATGACAGGGTGAACAGCCTTTGGTCAGGCTATGTGGCATGAGACAAACCTCAACATTTTGGTTAGACTGTAACAAGGTTGCCGCATCAAAAAATATTGAAAATGTAGTGGGTGACCGCAAAGAAAAGCTTTGGAGACTCAGCACTGAGCTAGTCCTCAAGTAAAGAGCTGGTAAACAGACAGATCCCCCTGGCAATCTCCTCCCCTTCTGACCAGGCACAGCAGAACAAGACATGGCAGCCTCCTCCCCATGTGGCACAGCAAAACAACCTCCTGCCCAGCTTAGCTGTCAGCCTCTCCCTCCCCCCACCCGGCCTGACAGCCAGTGAGTGGAACAGCGCATAGAGAGGACCAAAACAGGGTTAGCTCAGTAGAGAAAGGCAAATGACCAGTGTGTGAGCCAGTTTTATACTGGACCAGAGTAAGTCAAACAAAAATGAATAAACCATCATAAACATCGGGTCAGACAAAATTGCAATTATAAAGGGTGGCTTCAGGAGTTGCAGAACAATAAATTGAATAAAAAGCAATGATGCCATTACTCCATGATATGTTCCCGTCACAACTTGTCTGCATTGGTGGAGTTTCAGAAAAATGCATGAAAGTGGCTACAGCGACACTCAGCCCAAGTACTATACTATAGAAGAAGGAAGTCATTCGGCCCATCAACTCTCCACTGACAACAATCCCACCCAGGCTCTATCCCCATAAGCCAAAGCATTTACCCTAGCTCGTCCCCCTGACGATAAGGGGTAATTTAGCATGGCAAATCCATCTAACCCACACATTTCTGGACTGTGGGAGGAAACCGGAGCACCCGGAGGAAACCCATGCAGTTACAGGGAGAATGTGCAAACTCTACACAGGCAGTGACCCAAGCCAGGAATTGAACCCAGGTCCCTGGCGCTGTGAGGCAGCAATGCTAACCACTGTGCCACCGTGCCGCCCTATGCACTGGCAAGTTTATTGCTGCTTCTCCAGTGAGAAGCAACTTTATCAGTTTGAGCATTGGCTTGGGAATTAGCGATAGCCATGAAGGAAGAATGCTAGTTCAGCCATAAGTCTTCTGCTTTAGGTTCCCTTACTGAGCCATATTAACTGTTAAATCAGAAGCACTTTGCTGAAGTATTGTGGATCTACCTGGTTCAGAATCCAGATTAGTGTCTCTGACTTGACTCTGTTCCAATCTGCAACTTTGCTGTGCCTGCCGATCTCAGAAAATAGCGTGCGGGCCAAAAAATCAGTTTCACGCCTGGCGCCAAACCATTTGCAATCATCTGGGTCCCTTTCTAACGGCGCAAACTGGATCGCGCCCAGAAAGGGCGTGAGGCCAATTAGCATATTTAAAGTAGTATCTAAATATGCACAGCCTGTTTGATGCCGGATTCTCCCAGCTCCTGGGATCTTTTGATCTTCGGGTATGTGCGAGACTGGCGAGAATCACTACTGGTCTCCACTAGCAGAGACCAAGCACAATGGCCACGCTGGGGGGCCCGGAGGCCATTAAAGTCCTGGATGGTCAGGGACATGGCTGGGCACTGCCATTGTGCAAGGGACAGTGCCAAGGGAGTATGGCCTGAGTGGGGTTGGAGCCTTGATGGGGGAATGGCAATGATGGGAGAGGCTATGACAGGGGGGCCATGCAGGCGGGTCGTGCAGGGGAGCTGTGCAGAGAGGGTCATACAGGGGATCGTGCAGAGAGGGTCATACAGAGGTGGAGTATGAAGAGGAATTGTGAAGGAGTGAAGATTGCAGAGGAAACATGAGGGGGGTCACAAAGGGAAACCATTGGGAAGGTTCCAATGACCTGGTGGTGGCAATCTGTGCCAGAGAGGGAGTGGGACAACATGCCGCCAATAAGTAGGGGGGGGGGGGGGGGCGGTCCTGGTGTCCATTCGGGAGGGAGGTAGTCTTCCAGTTCACTGAGGAATAGGGATGCCCTTCCAAAACCATGCCCGATTGCTTTGCAGCTGGGCTCACTGGTGAGTTGAGGGCCCCCACCCTCCCCGGTGCAGAACCGGCAAATCACCATTCTCCAAAAAAGTGACCGAGTGTTGCGCTGATCGCGACGCAGAGCGCACCTGAGAGACAGGCACGGATCACTCCGGTGATCTTGCTGTTATGACACTTTTTTGGGAAAATCGGGCCTGTATCTTTTTGAAGCGATCTTGGCTGCAGAGTGGTCTGGTTTATCCCTAGCAGAAGCGTCATGTGTTGATCATCAAGAAACTGACAAGTGTCAAAAAAGGCTTTTTTCATGTCGCAGTTGCTTCTTCTCCCAAATCACCTCAGATTCTTAATCTTATCTAGAAAATTCCTAGAATATTCCAGCATTTCCCATTGTTTTTCTAATTTGTAATCTTTTCTTTGTTTTTCCTCTTCTCTCACTGACGTAAGTAAACAATTTTCATGATAACAACTTTGCAACATGGTTAGGTCTTCCCAGCTGTTTCATTTCATTATTCAGTGTTTTTCGATTTACTTCTACAGATGTGAGTAAAGCAACATTCACAGCATCACCAAGCTCCTGTTTCCTTGCAAACCGTAATAAAAGCACGTTGCTTTCTAACGATGCCGTGGTAAAAAATGAATCTCTAGCAGAGCAGCCATATCCATCTCTACCAGCAAGCCAACACAATATAGCGACCAGTCTGACTCCATTCCCAAATGCTGAAAATGAAGCTCTTCAAATGGCTGGTAAGAAAGTACCCTGTCAGTTTATCAGTACTGTAGTGTTATTTAGATTACAGGCCTTTATAATAACTGATACACAATGCTCTGCATTCAAACCAGATTCTGTGGTTGCTCCTAAATGACCCAATTAAAATGACCACTTCAAAACCGAGTTTTAGGGAGGGGGAGGGGGGGGTGATGGAGGGGGGAATCCTACCACTATCTAGCTCCATACTAAAAACTATAGACTGTTCTTTCTCTTGATGGAATGAATGCCATCCAAGGCATTCTCTCCTTCAACATTTCTTTACACCCACCTATCCAATGACAGAATGATGCCCTCAGGTTTGTTTCACAGAGGGACCAAAACAAGCTTGTCCAAAGCATGGCCTATGGGCCAGATGTGGCCTGTGAACTCCCAATGTGTCTCCTGGAGGTCTTTTTCAAAATGTCAGTAAGTGGAGTGGAAGATTCTGAAAGAAACTGCTCCTCCAATCACAGGCCATTCCTTTCCCACATTTGTCACAGATAAGTTTACTCATGAACCTATCAGCAACAAACGTGGGAGAGAAGCAACACTGACGACATCGAGTGTGCTCCAGGAAAAGAGATACTGGCAGGTCGAGAGAGAGAGACAGAGGGACTGGCTGTCAGGCCGGGTGGGGGGAGGGAGAGGCTGACAGCTAAGCTGGGCAGGACGTTGTTTTGCTGTGCCACATGGGGAGGAGGCTGCCATGTCTTGTTCTGCTGTGCCTGGTCAGAAGGGGAGGAGATTGCCATGACAGGCCATTGGGGAAGAGGAGACGGCTATTATGCCTTTTCTTTTGGGTCCAGAGGGCGAGGGGGAGCTGTGCCAGGCTGCGTGCGGTAGGAGGCTGCTACGCTGTGCCGGACTGGTTGGGGGAGGAGGCTGCCATGCCGTGCCATGCCCGGCAGGTGAGGAAGGTGTTATGCCATGTTGGGTGGGGAAGAAAGTTGCCATGCCGTGCTGAATGGAGAAGGAGGCTGCCATGTCATGCTGAATGGGGAGGGATGCTGCCATGCTGGGTGGGGGAGGAGCTGGCTGCTGGGCCAAAAGAGTTTGGTTGCAATGATGCGGGCAGGCGGGGATTGAGTGGTGAATGCTGAGGGTGAAGAGACTCACAACTCGGGGTTGTGGGAGAGAGAATGAAGTTCTCAAATGGAAGAACTTTAGACGATTATAGCTAGGGCATCTGCAATGTTTACCTCTACTTCTTTTAATACCCTGAGATGGAAACCATTTGGCTCTGGTCATTTGTCACTCTTCAGTGCCTTTAAATTGTCATTACTGTTTTTATGCTTATGTTTATTTTTGAGACTTTGATCCTTGGGATGCCCAGCATACTAACCTCTTCCTCTATTGTAAGTAGTGATGTATCCTGTGCTTGATATCCAGGAGCACTTGTACCACTCTGAACCTGGTGCACATGTTAGAGCTAATGTTCCTCTCCAACACGCAACAAAGGGGTGAGCTCCACTCACTTCCAACACAACTTCACCATTGCCATATGTGTATGCATGGAATTAGTCCTTTTGTGTTCAAGGCTTATTAAAACCTACCAAATCTTTTAAATTCAAGCTGAGCAACAATGTAACTACTAAACCTGACCAAGTCATTTGATACTCATTTCCCACATGTTCGGCCCTATTTTACCATTTTGATTCTAAGTGCTGAGCAGACTTGAAACTGGGAGTGTTTCAGATCCGACTTTTAGACTCGTTCTCAGGTGCTCCCATACACACTCTGACTGCAAAAATATCAGCGATTCTGATTCGTGCTGCAGAAGAGGCTTATAGTGCCCAAAATCCTGCAGCTCCAATCGACGCCTCCAACTGCACATGCGCAGAAAAAAATGATAGAATGCTACTCCCCTGCCATATAGCTCCCGGGCCGGATGCCTCCCCCGGCCCCCACAGACATTGCCTCGCCCACCCCATCGATCTCAAGCAGAGAGCCATCGGATGCCTGGCACTTACCTCTTCACTAACTGGAGCACCTGAATCGGACTTTTGTAGAGTATGTCTGTTTCGTGCCAAACCTGAATAGGCGAACGCAGTGGTAAAGGGGGAAGTGCCAGTAAGGTTGGGCGTGCAGCCCATTAAGTCAATTTTAATGCATGTGAAAGCATTTAAATGACCATCGCGCCCATTTTGGGCGAGGTCCCAATCGCGGCCATTTTTGGGCCTTGGTATAGGGGGAACCGGCGCAGAGGTGGGCGCGGATCATGCTACTCGCCTCACGCCTGACTTTACCAAGTTTATGCGCCCGAAAATGGGTGCAACTTGATGGTAAAATCGAGCCCATTGGATCTTGGCCCTTCAAAGACCTCATTGAGCAGTATTTGCTGCCAGAATCTGTTATTTTCCCCCCATTTTGTTTGCTGTGTAATTGATTTACTGTTTTAGATGCTTTGAAATGATTAACTATGCTTAAGTTACACTGCATCTAGCATCCATACCTGTTGTTCCAAGAATATTTCCTACTATGCTGTCGCTGAGTATCCCCTGAACCTCCTCTCAGTAGTAAATGCAGATTTTAGAGAATTGCTATGCGAAAGAAATAAAGACAAATTTTCATATAGTTCACCTTCTAACATCCTGGCAGTTAGATGTTACAATGATAATTGAGTTGTTGACTAATCACAGTATAATCAGCCAATCCTAAATTAGTTAAAAATAATAGGAGAGATATAAAAGGAAAGTAATTGAGATGTTAGTCATACTCTAGAAGGACAAGGTGATTAAGTGGCCTGGGAAAAGGGTCATAGATATAAGATTAAATGTAGCAAAGTTAGGATAAAGAGTCACAGAATATATTTTTACACAGGGGGTTGCAAATCTGAGGAATGCATTATCAGAGTTAATGATTGAAGCACAGAACACTTGTGCATAGGGTAAAGTAGGTAGTTAACTAGAGAAAAAGGGGAATAAATAGACAGGGGAATAAAGCAGACAAGTGGAATTAGGACTACTGATACACTAACTCTGCATATGCTGATAATGCAAACTCATTATTTGCTCCCAAATCACTAATTGGAGAAACAACTGCCACACAAATTGGTTGTAGGGATACATTGAGCCTTAAACATGTAAGAATCCCTGCTGTTGGTTGAGCCTCACAACAACTAGGCTTATGCCAATTCTCTGTGGTGAGCATTGACAGATATATTAAAATGTGGTAAAACTGTTAGACATTGACTAAGTCTACTTTAGTCATTATATTACCACACCTTGAAGTCAAAATTGCACAAGAGTTTGCGCATGGCACACTGGGTGGCAGATTTATTTTGACAGACATAATGCAAACAATATTCAGGATTAAATTTACAACCTTAGCATGAATATCCTATGCTTGCTTACAATTTCTTTTCGGGTCAAAAACAATTGTTTTTTCAGTCCTCAACAAATATCAGTTCTCGTGATAACACTAAGCTTTGTTTCAGTTTACTGTTGCTGTAGCTATTTGCTATCTGAGAGTTAGGTTTTGATATAGCACATGCAAAAATAACTTTCTAATCGCAATACATTTCTTCCATTAAAATAGTTCAATTCCCATCCTGGTTGTTCACAGGATAAAATATTGCATAAAATAGTTAAATAGAATGTTTTTTTATTCATCATGTTGATCCCTCATATTGATTCCACATAAAATCTTGAGTGTTTTAAAATAGATGTATTTGCCATTGTGTTACATAGAAACATAGAAACTAGAAGCAGGAGTCGGCCATTCGGCCCTTCAAGCCTGCTCCATCATTCATTATGATCATGGCTGATTATCAAATTCAATACCCTGATCCCCCTTCCCCCCCATTTCTCTTGATGCCTTTAGCCCCAAGAGCTATATCTAATTTCTTGTTGAAATCACATAACGTTTTGGCCTCAACCACTTTCTGTTGTAGTGAATTCCACAGATTCATCACTCTCTGGGTGAAGAAATTTCTCCTTACCTCAGTTCTAAAGGGTTTACCCCTTATCCTCAAACTATGACCCCTAGTTCTGGACTCCCTCACCAAATTAATGAGTTTTGAAAATAATAGAAGAGAAAAGCTTTTTCTAAGGTGCAGCTCACAATGTCAGATATAAAGTTCTTACCATTTTTGAATGACAAGATTGTTCCCTAATTTCATTTAGAGTGGCAAACTAAAGTATATTCCAATCAATAGCATATACTTAGAGGATGCTGTAGAATTAAACAAGAGTAGTTCTGAAGAAGCCATAAGCATTCCAAGGATGACAAACCACAAGGACAAAAACAGACTGCCTGCATCGAAACAAATTACACGAGACTAAGGACAATCATAGAAACCCTACAGTGCAGAAGGAGGCCATTCGGCCCATCGAGCCTGCACCGACCACAATCCCACCCAGGCCCTACCCCCACATATTTTACTAATCCCTCACTAATCCCTCTAACCTACACATCCCAGGACTCTAAGGGGCAATTTTTTAACCTGGCCAATCAACCTAACCTGCACATCTTTGGACTGTGGGAGGAAACCGGAGCACCCGGAGGAAACCCACGCAGACACGAGGAGAATGTGCAAACTCCACACAGACAGTGACCCGAGCCGGGAATCGAACCCGGGACCCTGGAGCTGTGAAGCAGCAGTGCTAACCACTGTGCTACCGTGCCGCCCTAATCCCGACTAATCCCACAATGTATGGAATTCTGACAGCCCCGGATGCACTGGATGCAAGAACGTGGTTTTCTCTGGTTGGGGTAGGAGGGCGGTCTAGAATAAAGGGCCATAGTTTCAGAATATAGGTTAGGCTATTTCGGACTGAGTTGAGGAGAAACATCTTCACTCAGAAGGTGACAAACCTATGGAATTCCTTACCACGGAAGGCTTTGGAGGCTTAGTTACTGAATATATTTAAGAAATAAATCAATTTCTAGACTCTAAAGGTATCAAGGCATATGGGGAGAGCGCAGGAATATGGCATTGAAATAGAGGATGAGCCATGATCATGTTGAATGATGGAACAGACTTGGAGGGCCGAATGGCCTATTCCTGGTCCTTTTTATTATGTTTCTAAAAGTGTAAGAACATCCATATCCAACTTTTAAAAGTTCTGCTCATACCCCATGGATTAAGGAGCTGAATGCAGAGGGGCTAGATATGTGAAAAATGTCAAAGAATCCCGACAGTAGAGGAGGACACCATTCGGCCCATCGAGCCTGAACCAACAACAATCACACCCATGCCCTATCCCCATAACCCCAAGTATTTACCCGACTAATCCCACTGACACTAAGGGACAATTTAACATGGCCAATCAACCTAACCCACACAACTTTGGAGCGTGGCAGAACCCAGAGGAAACCCAGGCAGATAGGGGAGAATGTGCAAACTCCACACAGCCATCAAGGCCGGAATTGAACCCAGGTCCTTGACGCTGTGATACAGCAGTGCTAACCACTGTGCCACCATGCCACCCCATATCAATGTTAAATTTGTTCTGAAAGTTGTGACTGTAAGACCAACCCCCTCAAAATTAGACTGCCTTTTATTCTCCTTCTGTAGCAATTTCTAAATTCACTCAGAATTTTCAAATTTTTTCATGTTTTACAGCAGAATTTGTCAAAAAAAATTAAACAATTAAAAAGAATAATTCAGTTTCATTCAACCACTACAGGCCTTTAAATCTATGAAGAATCAAAAGATCATAAAATAATTGTGGATGAGAAAGTCCATTTGGCTATTTTAGATAATCCATTCAGTGTAGCCCCAAATGTCACTTTTTGCAGTATTCATTTTAAGAAAGGGATTCTCTGATTTTTTGCACCTTACCCAGCAGGATAACAGGTTTATTGAAGAGATGAGATGCCTGTGTAATTTTTTAAAATGTTAGCATCCCATTGAATGTTTATTTGGTGCTGTTTCTGATGGGAAAGGAAGACAAATGAGTGTGGAAATCTGTCAGCAACAGGTATAGTTGAATTTGCATCAGTTGTGCCAGACAAGGGAAATTTAAGGACAAGTGTTTCAGTCACGCACAGGCAGCCTGCTATGTCATGAAAGTTACAGATGGTATAAATGCTGCTCCTATCATTTTGCTTGCAGATCCTATGGAACTTTCTCACAATAATGGTCATGTGATCACCCCACCTCTATCTCCTACTTTGGGCAACCGAGGAAGTGTAATCAACCAAGGACCAATGGCTGTTCGATCCCAGAATGGCAGCTCAGCATTATCTGTCCACACACACTGTCACACATACCCAGACTCCCTCTACCAGACATTATCCCCACCCAATCAAAACTACTACGGCACTAACTCCAACTATCAAACCATGTTCAGGAATCAGACTCACACCTCTCCTGCAGTCTACCACCATCGAGCGGATTCCAGTCGCTTCAATTCTTTCAATGAGCAACCTGTGTCAAGGGACTACTTTAGCAGCAGCTGTGCCGTGTCACCCTACAACTCCAGAGCTCCATCTAATTTTGGGCCATCTTCAAATCCACAGGAAGCACACAACATGCAGTTGCTGAATGCCGGCACCTATAACTTCTTGGGGAATTCAGTCGCATGTCAAGGAGCATCATTTCCTGCCAGTGGCTCCAACGGTAAATATCAAAAAATAAAGCCATAACATCTATTCATGCGGCCAGCTTCTTTCCTTCAGGGTGGAGGACGGAGAAGATCTGCAGAGAGATTTGGACAGGCTGAGTGAGTGGGCGAGGATATGGCAAATGGAGTATAACGTTGAGAAATGCGAGGTTATACACTTTGGAGGAAATAATAACAAATGGGATTATTATCTCAATGGAAACAAATTAAAACATGCTACCGTGCAAAGGGACCTGGGGGTCCTTGTGCATGAGACGCAAAAGCCCAGTCTGCAGGTACAACAGGTGATCAAGAAGGCAAATGGGATGTTGGCCTATATTGCGAAGGGGATAGAATATAAAAGCAGGGATGTCTTGATGCACCTGTACAGGGCATTGGTGAGGCCGCAGCTGGAATACTGTGTGCAGTATTGGTCCCCTTATATGAGGAAGGATATATTGGCATTGGAGGGAGTGCAGAGAAGGTTCACCAGGTTGATACCGGAGATGAGGGGTTTGGATTATGAGGAGAGGCTGAGGAGATTGGGTTTGTACTCATTGGAGTTTAGAAGGATGAGGGGGGATCTTATGGAGACTTATAAGATAATGCGGGGGCTGGTTAGGGTGGAGGCGGAGAGATTCTTTCCACTTAGTAAGGAAGATAAAACTAGAGGACACAGCCTCAAAATAAAGGGGGGTCGGTTTAAGACAGAGTTGAGGAGGAACTTCTTCTCCCAGAGGGTGGTGAATCTCTGGAATTCTCTGCCCACTGAGGTGGTGGAGGCTACCTCGCTGAATATGTTTAAAGCGCGGATGGATGGATTCCTGATCGGTAAGGGAATTAAGGGTTATGGGGATCAGGCGGGTAAGTGGTACTGATCCACGTCAGATCAGCCATGATCTTATTGAATGGCGGGGCAGGCTCGAGGGGCTAGATGGCCTACTCCTGCTCCTATTTCTTATGTTCTTATGTTCTTATGTAAACCTGTAATTCTACACATGTGGAAGGAAAGCAATATCTGCTTTTCAGTCAATGAATGGATTCAAACTCCCATGTCTGAGCTGAAAAATTAACCACTGTGGACCTGAAGTTATTCGGCATCCATCATTTTTAATCCTTACCTGAAGAATTAGGGCAACAGAAAAGTTAGATTCACATTCAGAACATTTGTCCCATTTTGAAATGTGGGTAGGTGTAAATTTCTAGTTCTATATTTGTCAAAGTCCCAAATGTTGCAAATACTTCAATGGCAGAGAAAACAACAATTTAAATACACTTGCCAGTCGAATTTCTATTCAATGATGGTCACTTTCATTAGTCTGTTATTATGAGTATGACTTCCTCAACTCAAGAGAAACATTTCTTTGTTAGTTAAGCTAACCCTAGTCAGCCTGCCTATATAGTTCATGGAGGCTTGCCTCCTCAACTTGCCCTATGGTGGAGAGTGGTGTCACTGAAGCGATATATAACCAATTCTCCCTCTCTTGCTCTCTCCTTCTGTAATGGAGAGAGTTGTTTATGGTCCTTTGTGGACTATTGCTAATAACCAACAGGTCTAAGAGCTGAGGAAACACAGGAAATTGAGGCAATCCATGCTCCTTTATGATTTGATCCCATTAACTACTTGATTGTGCTAATCAGTAAAATTCAAGTCAACGGTATTGTGAGCTGCTATCAGCTAATATAATACATGTAAAATTAGAACAGAAACTGCAAGAAATACAAATCATGCACATCAGCATGTGAAAAAGAAAAGACAAAAGTTCAAGCTGTTCCTCATTTATTTTGCTCGGTTGCAGTTTTCTTAAGCACTGAATCCTATTAGAGCCAAAATCTACAACTTTATTCATCATCACCTTTGTATTAATGTGGGCTGATTTAAAATGAACCTCAGTTGTGTTAAAATGTTTACTGAAGAACACTAAAAATTCCCATAAATCCTTATATCACCCAACACCATTCGACCATTGTGTCAGTACTAAGGCTGCTTTGTCAGGTTTCTTGACATGTGGCTCAGTGGCACAATGGTTAGCACTGCTGCCTCACAGCACAGGGACCCAGGTTTGATTCCCAGCTTGGGTCACTGTCCGTGGGGAGTCTGCACATTCTCCCTATACCTGCATGGGTTTCCTCCGGGTGCTCTGGTTTCATCCCACAAGTCTGAAAGAGATGCTGGTTAGGTGCATTGGCCATGCTAAATTCTCCCTCAGTGTACCCAAACAGGCGCCGGAGTGTGGCGACTAGGGGATTTTCACAGTAAATTCATTGCAACGTTAATGTAAGCCTACTTGTGACACTAATAAATAAACTTAACTTGAGTGATTGATATAGATATTAAAAATAAGAAAAGAATAAAAGAGTAATTTTTGACCTGATGTGTGAGCATGTATTGCAAATGCTGGCTTGCATAGTGTGCAATTTTCCAACCATTTTCTCTGGGAACCAGGAGTCAGAAAATTAGTCAGCAGGTCAGCTTTGATGTTTCTGCCCAACAGGCATCGCCCACCTCCTTGCAGAGCTCGGAACCAGAAATTGAGTGTTGAGCTCTTCTCTGACCCAATTGGGGTACTGTCTCAAAGTAAGGGCTTTCTCTAGTTAAGATAGAGATGAGGAGTTTAGTTAGGGCAGCACAATCGGCACAGGCTTGGAGGGTCAAAGGGGCCTGTTCCTGTGTTGTACCTTTCTTTGTTCTCTTTGTTCTTTGAGGAATTCTTCTCTCCAAGGGTCATTTTTGGAATTCTCTACCCCAGAGAGCAGTGGAGACTGGGTCAAAGACTGAGTTGGACAGATTTTTGAAATACAAGGGAGTCAAGGGTTATAGGTGGCATGCAGGAAAGTAGGATTAAGGCCAAAATCTCATTGAATGACAGAGCACACTTGAAGGGCCAAATGGCTGACTCCTGTTCCTATTTCTTATGTTCTTCTGAGTGCCAGAGATGTGGCGCAGTGTCGAAACCAGGAAATTATCCAGGCATCAGGTTTCCAACTGTGAATTGAAAATCAAACCCGTGGGTCAATATTGATTCAATGTCTTTCTTTTTCAACTGCAGGATATTATAGCAACAATAACTATCCAGAATCCCACAGGATGGGGTCCATGATTGACCAACACGTATCTGTTATTAGTAGTGTTAGCAGCATTCGTTCAGTAATTGATTACAATGACATCCATGATCCACTCAACATTCTGGATGACAATGGAAGGAAACAGGCTGGATCATTCTATGCAGATTCATCACCACTAGTCTGTCGAGCTCCGCTAGGTGAGTTGATGAAATACAGATCATACCTTAAACCATTTCTATGTTTCTGTTTACAGTAACCATTAACAATGGCCGATGTGTAAATATCGTCCCAAACAAAGTTGTACCCACCAGAACCCTCATGGCTCACACAACTGGAAAATGCAATACTGCTCACCAATGGGGGTCAGGAGATATACTCAGGTCTCCTCCAGCCAAAATCATCTCCTCGTTGGTCCTCTGTGTGAGATGACTTGCCAAAATATATATATATATTCTTACATGACCTTTTTCAGGGGCTCAGGCTACCTATCTAAACTGGATCCCTCTTCCCAGTCTCTTTCTGTCCTGAGCAGGGTCATCTGATGTACATTGTAGGAGCAGCAGATACCTGTTCCACTAAGGTACAAGAAAAGCAGGTCAGGAAAGCCACACTTTGAATAACCTGGGTAAAATTTCTGTTTCATTTTATAAAAAGACCAGTTGTTCTCATTTTGTTGATGTTCAATAAGTAATTAAGGCCTGGATATTCCCACCTGCAATGCTTAAACAACCTGATACCATTTATCACCGTATCCAGGTTACTAGATGATGGAGAGCCTGGGATTGAGGAAATCTCTGGTGTGTAAGGTCCCTCTCTCTGACCTTGCCCACTCCACTTCTGTCATTGACCACATGTATAGTGCACGGATGTTCTGCCTAATCAAACCCCATCAGAAGTTAATGACATAGGCTGCGACTCAAAATATGCATGTTCGGCCTGATTGCTCCGGGACACATTTATATTGGAGGCCAATCTGCATCAGAAGTGTGCCTCTGACCCCATGGAAATTGATGGCCAAAACATCTATATAACAATACACTAACTGGTAAAGATTAATGGGTTCAATGTACTAAACTTATTTTGAACTGCTGCAAAGTTTTGATTGTGATGTTTTCTGATGTTGCACAAAAACTGCATTTTGGACTTGTTCATGTTACTAACTAGATAGGCATAATGCAAAGATTTCAATTGTGTTACAAAGGGTTCATTTTTTAAGGTGGGTTTCTGAAAGGAATGACCCATACATCTCCTGAATAAGGTGGGGAGATGGACTGGGCAGAATTTCACAGCTTTCTGTCTGGGACCTGAAGGAAAAAGGGGTGGAAGCCCATATCATTTCGCTTCCACTTCTTTACATTGCTATGGAGTTTTGTGGTTTCCTCTGAGGTGTGTATCTCGAATTGAGTTAGGAGACTGAGACCTGAGGCTTGGAGAGGAGAGCTTGTGCTTCGAGTGGGTGCAAACGTAGTGTTTTGTTGCAATGAGGCAGGAGAGGATGAACCGTAACTCCTAATTTATTTTTCAACCTTAGTGACACTGATGTGAAGGTTGATTCACAAAATTGAACCTCAGGCTCTGTTGTCATGTCTGTTCAGATTGGAGGCCCCGGGGAATACTGGTGGCCCAGCCAGAAGTTAGATGAGTTCTTTCTAAAGAGGCAGCAGGAATTATAACCAGGGAGTTCCAGTGTTTGGCATATCTGAAAGGCCTGTGATAGAGTTTGAATTTACACGCCTGTTTTGGGAGCACTGGAAATAGACAGTCGGTCTCCTGATGTTCGTCAGGACAATTTCATTGGCTTGAGCAGGTGATCACATGCCTGCTTCTGTCCAATATGGTAGAATGCATTTCAGTTACACTCTGCCTAAAATATGCCGAGAGAGGAAGTGGAACAAAATTGCGATCACTATATTTTTACACTGAAATTTATTAATATACCAGGCTACTAAAAATCAACTAATGTCCTTTAGGGAAGCAGATTTACCTGGTCTGGCGTACATGTGACTTCAGAGCCACAGCAATGTGGTTGACTCTCAACTCTCCTTGCAAATAGGGATGGACAATAAATGCTGGCCAGCATTTCCCACGACTGAATACAAAAAAAACTGAGATTCACTTCTCCCCTTTTTTGTGGAAGAGAAAATCATTTGACAGTGTGTAAGATTTGTGTCACCAAATATACCCAATCACAGTACTTTTGCATTGAAAGGATCCCCACATGTTGTAATTAATAGAACCTTCTCAGTTTAACAAGTAACAACAAAACATCTATTTATATTTTGCCTTTAACATAAAAAATGTCTTATGGCACCTTTCCAAATAGGCAGTAAAAGCCACTTGTCAAGGATCCATTTACGCTGCTAATCTGCAGGGGCCACGGAGCTTATTCCAAAAGGAGTTTTTATTCATTAGCGATCATTGTCCTGGGCTGCACTGGATCTGCTCTTTTGGAAATTATTTAAATACGGAGATTTTGAACTAAATCTGGTGCCATAATTTCTTTTTGCATGGTGCTTAAAATGGTGGCAAACAAGAATAATTGAATCTGAATGTAGTACATTAAACATTTCCTGGATTCTGAAGTGAACATCCTGATACAAAACTTCTGAACAATAGCAAATAACATACTTTTGGTATCTTATACCTGATGAAGAACAAGAAGAACTTGGGGGCGGGGGAGAAGCAGTTGCCGAGTTAAATGCTACTTCCATGTGGCAACAACAATTTGCAGTGCCTTTGATGTAAAAAAGGAACAACGCTCATCAGAGGACTTCTAAAATTTATTTCCATTAATAAACTAATGACCAAATGAAGGCACGATGGGGTAATTTACTCCCATCCAAATGATCCGCCTCGGTGATGAATAACTTTCACAGATGATCCTTCAAGTGCTGATCCATGGTTTAGGAGAAGGAGAACTTGAAGTCCCAATTTGGACAGACATGACGGTAAGTTTTCTCCGTTAATACATTCTACCGAGATATGCTTACAATATTTTGAGATTTGATTCAGTTTTAAGTACAGTTCAGCCAAAATGCTAATTTCATAAAATGTGGATGATACTCAGACAAGTACAGAATGAGAATAATCTATTAATGCCACCAGAACCGCCAGACCTATACAACTTGCATTGCCATAAATGTTCCCTAACTTGATTAATTAATTCAAAAAATCATCAATAACTCCCATTCAAATTTCCAAGCTGTATTTGAAGCTTTTGACTAAGTAGGCTATCAAGCAACAAAAAAAAAAATCAGAATATAAATCTAGCATTAAAATTACATTATTTACGCTGACCAATTAAAGTGACAGATGTTATAACAGAAAGGTAAATTAATGCCTTTTAATGCTTAATAATAGAAACATAGAAAATAGAATCAGGCATTGTCCATTTGGCCCTTCAAGCCTGCTCCGCCATTCATTTTGATCATGGCTGATCATCAAATTCAATACCCTGATCCCACTTTCCCTCCATTTCCCTTGATCACTTTAGCCCCAAGAGCTATATCTAATTTCTCCTTGAAGTCACACAATGCTTTGGCCTCAGCTATTTTCTGTGGTAGTGAATTCCACAAATTCACAACTCTCCGGGTGAAGAAATTTCTCCTCACCCAGTCCTAAATGTTTTCCCCCTTCAAACTATAATGTAAATCAATAAATAGATTAATGCATTAATAATTGATTTAGGTTGCCAAAATGAATTCTCATTTGAAGCAGATTCTTAGATGGGCTGAATGACTTTCTGTGCTTTTATGAATGACTTGGCCGGGATTTTCCAGCCCCATTGTAGCGGGATCCACCGTGGGATATTCAGCAGGCCAATCAAAAGTCCATTGCCTTTCTGTGGGCCCAGATGATCCCAGCAGTGGGCACGCCAGAGAATCCCACCCGATGATTCTAACTCCTGTAATTACAGCAGCATTTGTAGGAATGCTGAAAATGTTAAAATATGGCTATTTAGCTCAGCGATTCCATTTCTTTTAGGGTTAACCCCAGTCTTCTTACATCCCTCAATTTCTCCAGAAACATAATCATTTCTTGAACTCCTTATGGTCTTTTATTCAACATCCTGCTTTGGTGATTTATATTTATATTCTTATGACCTCTTGTATAAAACAATTGTGTCTAAATTTGCTATTTAACCTGTTCACATCATGCTTTGAATTTACGCTGGGCTTCTTTAGATCACCATCATAACTTAAGCAGAAGATCCATGAATACCCCTGAGAAACAATGTTAAACGTCATTTACATTTTTTCTCTGTGGTTTCTGTGAATCTACCACCTAAGTTAGAACGGACAATTAGGAGAACCTCTGTCGAAATGTAATCTCTCCTCCGACACCCCAGTTTTAAACGAATTGATTAGTAGTGGTCATGATTTATAAATAGAACCTAAATGACCAAGATAGAATTCCTTTCAGAGTCCACATTATGAAATGATGAAAAAATCTTGTTTTATGAACTGTAAGTATGACAATGAATGACAATGTCCTTTCTCTCTATCATAGATGGCCACCAATGTACCATGAAACTCAAGGGTAAACAGTGCTCCAATATCTTCAGTGGTACCAAACATTAGCCCATGAAGGCTGACTCACAAGAACCAGACTGCCTTCAAGAGGTGGATGGACAAATATAAAAGAACTGGTCATTAATATCAACACTTATTTTTTTCTCACTCTGCTTGACTAGGTTGGTCTTTCATACAAGCCCCTATAATGTTCAAATGATTTATGCCTCACTATAACAAAAATCCCACATTCACATTCAGGGCCCTATTTTACCATTTTGATTCTAAGTGCTGGGCAGACTTGAAACTGGGAATGTTTCAGGTCCGACTTTTAGACCATTTCTGAGGCACCCTCATATGCACTCTGTCTGCAAAAATATCAGCGCATCCGAATCGCACTGCACAAGCCTGTGGGTGGGGTTTAACATGCCCGAAGCCCTGCAACTCCGATTGGTGCCCCCATCTGCGCATGCGCAGAAAAAAATGATAGAATGCTGCTCCCCTGCTACATCTCTCCCGGGCCGTATAGTGCCTTCCCCTGGCCCCCACAGACATTGCCCCACCCCTACAACATTACTGACCCCTTATTTCCCCCGCCCCCATTGATCTCAGGCAGAGTGGTAGCGAAACCCACTTTCACCCCACTGATCACAGGCGGAGTGGCAGCAGACCACTCTTTCACCCTCCCCACCAATCTCAAGCAGAGAGTCGTCGGACCAACTTTAAATGCAAATGCATTTAAATGGCCATCGCGCCCATTTGGGCATGGTCCCGATCACGGCCATTTTCGGGCCTTGATAAAGGGGGAACCAGCATGGGGGCGGGCGCGGATCGCACTACTCGCCTCACGCCCGACTTTACCAAGTTTTCGCACCCGAAAAGGGGTGCAACACAATGGTAAAATCGGGCCCTCAGAGTGAAATAAATTGACAGAGTCAAATCAGTTTGGCTTTCTGAATTTTCAGGAGTCCATTCAGATAGGATTGGAATTGTTACATCTGATTGTACAATCATGTTGTCGCTTCGGACAACATTCAGATCTATCTGACTTACCTTGCTGGGATTGAAAACTAGTTTCAATGTTTGCAAGGTTGAAGGGGACGGAGAGATCATCTGCTTAGGCTGGTGATCCAACCCAAACTTGAAAATAATAATTGGGTTGTCACCCCAGAAAGAGTTACCGTTAATTTCCTCACATTTTCTATAAGCTGTAGGTATTCTATTAATGTAAGACATTAAGAAGGAGGCATAAAGAAGGGATTGGGTGTCTTTCTCATCCAATATCATTAAAATTGCCATGTAAAGACAATAAAATAATTTGCTGTGACCTGAAAAGGCTCTTGCATTTTTGCTCTGTAGTTGATGTCCATTTCTAAGTTTTCTTACATGACTAGTTGCCTAAAAGAGAATATACTAATTTAAAAATACTTAATGCAAAATGTATTATATGGCAGATAAAAGAATTGTACAAGTAATAATAGGAAATCAAAGTAAATAGAAGAAGACAACAGAATATCTATTTTAGCATTTTTATCCATTCATGAGATGTGAGCATCACTGGCTGGGCCAGCATTTATTGCCCATTACTAATTGCCCTTGAGAAGGTGGTGGTGTGTTGCCGCCTTGAATGGCTGCAGTTCACAGTGCTTTTGGGAATCGAGTTCCAGGAATTTGACCAGCGACAGTGAAGGAATAAGTGTATAGTTCCAATTCAGAATAGTGTGCAACTTGGTAAGGAACTTACAGGTGGTCATGTTCCCAAACAAATGATGCCCTGTTGTTCTAGGAGGTAGAGGTCATGAGTTTGGAAGGAGGCTTGATGAGTTGCTGCAGTGCAGCTTATTGATGTGCGTCAGTGGTGGAGAGAATTAATGTTTAAGGTGGTAGATGGGTGCCAATCAAGCAGGCTTTTTGGCCTGAATGGTATTGTTGGACTGGCATTCATCCAGGCAACTGAAGAGTATTCCATCACATGCCTGAATTGTGCCTCAAAGATGGTGAACAGGCTTTGGGAAGTCAGGAGATAAGTTACTTGTGCATAATTCCCAGCCTTTGACCTTCTCTTTCTGTCACAGTATCTATTTGGCCTTAACTCTGGAATTCAGTTCCTGTGTCCATGTTTTGACCAAGACTGTAATGAAGTCTGGAGCCAAGTAGCCCTGGCGCTGCCAAATTGAGTGTTGGTGATCAGGTTGTTGCTCACGTTGATGATCAGGTTGTTAGTGCTGCTCAATAACACTGTCAACAACACCTTCCATGTGATTGAGAGTAGTCTGATGGTGGGCAGTGGTAGGAGGTGGATGGATGGAGGTGTTTGATGGGAGGGTATGGTAATTGGTCAGGTTGGATTTGTCCTGTTTTTGGTGGACTGGAAATACCTGAGCAGACTTAACATTGTTGGGTAGAAACTGCACTGGAACAGCTTGGCCAGGGGCATGGCTATTTCTATGCACAACTCTTCACGAAAACAATTAGGATATTGTCAGTTCCTGTAGTCTTTGCTTTTTCCGATGCCTTTATCCATTTCTTGATATCATCTGGACTAAAATGAGTTAGCTAAAAATGGACATCTGTGATACTTGCAACCTCATGAGGAGACAGATATGGATCAGTGACTCAGCACTTCTGGCTGCAGATGATCAATGTTGTCCTATGCACCAGCATGCTGGGCTACCCCATCATTGAGAATGAAGATGTTTGTGAAGCCTCCTCATCAGATTATTTGCTTAATTGTCAACTAACATTCGCTGCTGCATGTAGCAAAACTGAAAAGCTTTGATCTGATGTGTTAGTTGCACTTAGCTTTGTCACTGTGTGTGGAGTTGCTGGCGTTGAATTGGGGTGGGCACAGTAAAAAGTCTCTCAAACCCAGGTTAAAGTCCAACACGGTTTACTTGGATTCACGTGCTTTCGACGCGCTGCTCCTTCTTCAGGTGAGTGTCCTTCACCTGATCAAGGAGCAGCGCTCCGAATGATCGTGATTTGAAATAAACCTGTTGGACTTTAACCTGGTGTTGTGAGACTTCACACTGTCACTGTTTAGCATGCTTCACCAGTTGGCATTTTATCTTTAGGTAAACCTGTAATACTAAGCTCTCTTGCACTCTCTATTTTGCCAGGATTGGTCCCTTGATTTGATGTTAATGGTGAAGTGAGGGGTGTGCCAGCCAATGAGGTTACAAATTGTGGCTGAATGCAATTCTGTTATTTCTGATGCACCCCATGGATAGCCAGTTTTAAGCTGCTTGTTTGGTTCTGAATCTATCCCATTTAGCATAGTGATAGTGCCCCATAGCACAATGGAGTGTGACCTCAGAGTGAAATTCATACAAACATATCAATTAAGAGCATGAGTAGGCCATTCAGTCCCTTGAGCCTGCTCTGCAATTTAATAAGATCATGGCTGATCGGATTGTGGCTTGACTCTACTTTCCTGTGTACCCCTATACTCTTTGATTCCCTTATCCATCAAGAAATTATCTAACTCAGCCTTAAAGATATTCAATGACCCTGCCTTTACTGCTCTCTGTGAAAGAGAATTCCATAGACTAACGAAGCACTGAGAAAAGAATATTCTCCTCAACTCTGACTTAAATGGGAGACCCCCTTATTTTTTAAAACTATGTCCCTTAGTTCTAATATCTCTCATAATGGGAAACATCCTCTCAGCATCCACCCTTTCAAGCCCCCTCAAGATCTTACATGTCTTACATAAGACCACCTCTCATTCTTCTAACCGCCAGTGAATATAGGGACAAGCTGTCCAACCTTTCCTCATATGATACCCTTCATCCCAGGAATTAGTCAAGTGAATAAATAAATGCAAAATACCAAGGATGCTGGTATCTGACACAAAAACAGAAAATGCTGGAAAATCTCAGCAGGTCTGACAGCATCTATAGAGAGAGATTAGACCCAACATTTCAAGTCAGGATGACCCTTCGTCACAAAGAGCTATCCTGACTCAAAACATTGGCTCTATTCTCTCTCCACAGATGCTGTCAGACCTGCTGGGATTTTCCAGCGTTTTCTGTACCAGTCAAGTGAATCTTCTCTGAAGATGCCTTTAAGTAAGGGGACCAAAAATCTACTTAGTACTCCAGATGTAGTCTCACCAATACTTTGTACAACTGTAGCAAAGCATCCCTACTTTTCCATTCAATTCCCCTTCCAATAAACAGCAACATTCCATTTGGCTTCCTAGTCACATGTTGTACCTGCACACCAACTTTTTGTGTTTCTGTACCAGGATACCCAGACCCTGATTTTACCGGCATCGGGGCGGGCGAGGCTTTCTGAATGGCATTCTCCATTGGCCTCGGGCAAGATCTTATGAGCCTCGGGCAGGCGTGCCGTTAAAATTCCAGCCCTAGATTCTTTAGCACAGAGTTCTACAATCTTCATTTAAATAGTAACAGCTTTTCTATTCTTCCTGCCAAAGTGGACAAGATAACATTTTCCTACATTGTACTCCTTCTGCCAAATTTTTGCTCACTCACATAACTTATTTAAATCCCTTTGTAGACCATGTCCTCATCACAATTTTCTTTCTCACCTTTGTGCCAACAGCAAATTTAGGAATCATACATTGAGCCCCTTAATCCATTTAATTATAAATAGCTGAGGCCCCAACACTGATCCCTGTGGCCCTCTACTAGTTATAGCTTGCTAACTTGAAAATTGCCCAATTATTCCTACTCTCTGCTTCCAGTTGTCTAACTAATCCTCTACCCTTGATAATATGTTACCGGTGCACCATGAACCCTTATTTTGTGTAGTAACCTTTGATGTGACTTGGGCAGATTTAACATCAAATGTCGTTTGGAAATCCAAATAAACCATATCTGCAAGTTTTCTTTTAATTCATGTTAGTTCCTCAGAGATCGCTAATAAATGAGTCAAACATGATTTCCTTTCACAAACCATGTAAACTCAGCCTGATTGCATTAAGATTTTCTCAGTGCCCTGCTACAAAATCTCCTTAATAATAGCATATTCTCTTTGACTGATGTTAGGTCAACTGGCCAGTGATTTCTGGCTTATTGTTTCCCTTCTTGAATAGGGAATTTACATTCGCTATTTTCCAATCTAATTGGATCTTTGCAGAATCTAGGGAATTTTGTAAAATTGCAACCAATGCATCTATTATCTCTGCAGTCACTTCTTTTAAGGCCCTAGGATGCTGCTCATCAAGTTCTGGGGATTGTTAACCTTCAGTTTTAATAGTTTTCTCAGAACCCTTTCCTTGTTGGTTATAATTTTTTTAAGTTCCTCCCTCCCCCTCCCTCACCTCTTGATTTACAAGTATTTCTGGCTTGTTATTTGTGTCTTCTACAATGTAGACAGACAAAATTATCTGTTGAACACTTCTGCCATTTCTTCATTTCACATTAATTCCCAAGACTCACTCTCTAGAGGACCCAAGCTCTCTGTAGTTACTATTTTCCTTTTTAAATACTTGGAGTAACTTATTATCTGTTTTTATTTTTCTAGCTATCTTTCCCATAAACTCTAACTTCTTCCTGGTTATTACTTTTTCAGTCATTCTTTGCTGCTTTCTAAATTCTGTCCAATTTTCTGATCTGCCACTAACTTTGCAGAATTGTATGATTTTTCTTTCAATTTGATGCTGTCTTTAACTTCCTTACTTATTTATGGTTGATGCATTCTTCCCCCAGAGTCTTTGTTTCTCATTGGAATCTAACTTTGCTGAGCATTATAAAATATCTCCTTAAATGTTCGCCACTGGGTTGCCACTGACTTACCCCTTAACTTAATTTCCCAGTTTACTTCAGCAACTCTGCCTTCATACCCTTTTAATTACTCTTATTTAAGTTTAAAATACTAGTCTTAGACCCTATCTTCTCTCCTAAAACTGAAATTCAATCATGTTATGGCCATTGTCTCCTAGAGATTCATTTACTATGACACCATTAATTAATCCTGCCTCATTCAACATTCCTAAGTCTTGAATTGACTGCTTTCTGGTTGACCTGGAGCATGGCTGCTCTAAGAAATGGTCCCAGAAGCACTCTATGAACTCATCTTCTAGGCTACCTTTGCCAAAATGGTTCATCCAGTCTCTTGCTGAAATCTTGTTCCCGTTCACGCTGGTGGGATCTTACGGTCCTGCCGATGACGCACCCTGTACCACAGGCTTCCCGGCAGTGCGATGCGCGATATAACTCACGAGGCTAGAGGTACTCGGGGAAATAAAGGCTTTTATTGACTACAACAATAGAGCTACCATATATAATACACGATCCCAGACTAAAGGGTCCCAGACAGAGCAGTGACCTTTATACCTCTCCCAGGAGGCGGAGCCCGACTGGGATGTACCATAAGAACTATATTACAGGTAGAACAGCCCAACCCTAACCCCAACAGTAACATGTAGAACAGCCCAACCCTAACCCCAACAGTAACATATATACAGACTCATAGTACTGGCCAGACCCTGGCTCAGCACTACCTGGTGGGAACCAACAATGGTTCACCACACAGTGAGGGGACGTTCAATGGGAAACTCCATTGACAATGGTGGGACCATAAGATCCTGCCACCAGCGAGCACATGCCACTTCCTGCTGCCCTGAAACACGTTGCGGAGAGGGAGAAAATCCCAAACAATTATGTAGATTAAAATCAGGCATGACTATTGGAGTACCTTTCTTCCAAGCCCCCATTATTTTTTTTCATATACCCCATCCTACAGCTTCATTAGTATTAGAGGGGGCCTATACATAACTCGCACAATTAGCTTTGTTATTTACTATTTCTACCCAAATGATTCCACATAGAACCATAGAAAATTACAGCTCAGAAACAGGCCCTTTGGCTCTTCTTGTCTGTGCCGAACCATTTTATGCCTAGTCGCACTGACCTGCACTTGGACCATATCCCTCCACACCCCTCTCATCCATGAACCCGTCCAAGTTTTTCTTAAATGTTAAAAGTGACCCCGCGTTTACCACTTTATCCGGCAGCTCATTCCACACTCCCACCACTCTCTGCGTGAAGAAGCCCCCCCCTAATATTCCCTTTAAACTTTTCTCCTTTCACCCTTAACCCATGCTCTCTGGTTTTTTTCTCCCCTAGCCTCAGCGGAAAAAGCCTGTTTGCATTCACTCTATCTATACCCATCAAAACCTTATACACCTCTATCAAATCTCCCCTCATTCTTCTACGCTCCAGGGAATAAAATCCCAACCTATTCAATCTCTCTCTGTAACTCAGCTTCTCAAGTCCCGGCAACATCCTTGTGAACCTTCTCTGCACTCTTTCAACCTTATTTACATCCTTCCTGTAACTAGGTGACCAAAACTGTACACAATACTCCAAATTCAGCCTCACCAATACCTTACCATAACACTCTAACTTTTGTACTCGATACTCCGATTTATAAAGGCCAATGTACCAAAGGCACTCTTTACGACCCTATCCACCTGTAACGTCACTTTTAGGGAATTCTGTACCTGTATTCCCAGATCCCTCTGTTCAACTGCACTCTTCAGAGTCCTACCATTTACCCTGTACGTTCTTCTTTGGTTTGTCCTTCCAAAGTGCAATATCTCACACTTGTCTGCGTTAAATTCCATTTGCCATTTTTCAGCCCATTTTTCTAGTTGGTCCAAATCCCTCTGCAAGCTTTGAAAAAGTTCCTCACTGTCCATTACACCTCCAATCTTTGTATCATCAGCAAACTTGCTGATCCAATTTACCACATTATCATCCAAATCATTGATATAGATGACAAACAACAATGGACCCAACACCGATCCCTGCGGCACACCACTAGTCACAGGCCTCCACATCTTGATCTTTAAGACTAATGTTATCTATCACTATTGTATAATGTCATCCTTAATTAATAGAGCAACCTCTCTTCCTAGCTTCCTGTCCTTCTGAAATGTCAAGTGCACTTGAATATTTACGTTCCAGCATTAGTCACCTCGCAGCCATATCTCTCGAATCACTGTCAGGTCATACATATTTAATTTTATTTGAGCTAATTCATCTGTTTTGTTATGAATGCTGTGTGCATTCAGATAAAGAGCCTTTAGTTCTGTCTTTTTGCTATTTTTGTAAACGCTTGCCTTATCAGTGGTCACACTCGTTAAGTTTGAATGCTCTGTCCCTTCCTCTGATCATCATTATCCTTATTGCTGGCTTGTCTCAAAAGGACTATATAGTGGTCATTCCCACCAGTATTCTCATGGGCAGATGGGCAGATGCATCTGCAGCAGGTTGACTAATGAGGGCGAGGTTTAGTAAGTTTTATCCGTCTTGTTGGTTCCTTCACCACCTCTTGCAGGTCCATCATGACAGATAGATTCTTCAAAGCTCTGCCAGCTCCGCGGACAGTGGCAGTTGGGGAGATTGGCTGGGGCCATTACAACTGTCACACCGTATCGCAGGTGTCCTAAGGCAAGCTCACGGAGGACAGAAATCTCCCGTGGAGCAGAAGTGGTGCTGCTACCAAGCCACTCTTGGTGATGGGCATTGACGTTCCCCCACCCAAAATATATCAGCCAGAATTTTAATGGCCAACTGCCACGGGAATCGGAGCGGGCGAGGGACGGACCATGGAAAGGTCCATTGACTTTGGGCGGGATTTTATGGTTTTGGGACGAGCGAGGCCATAAAATCTCATCCATTATTTTCCTTTGTTATCCTCAGTGCTTTTTCAAAGTTGCGTTCAATATGGAAGAGTACAGATTCATCAATTGAGGAAGCTGGTAATCAGCAGGGGGTGGGGTGGTTTCCTTTCCCACATTGAACCTGATGCCATGAGACTTCACGTGGTCTTGAGTCAAGGTGAGTACTCCAAAGGGCACTCTGTCCTAACTATATGCCAGTGTGTCACCACCAGTGATGCATCTGTTGTTCTGGTGGAACAGAACATAAGCAGGGATGTGTGTGGGACTTTGGCTACAAGGTATGATTCAATGAATACAGCTATATCAAGCAGATGCTTGACCAGTCTGCAGGACAGCGCTACCAATTTTGGCACATGTCCCCAGATGTTGGTGACGAGGACTTTTCAAGTTCCACATTGCTGTGTTATTTCAGTGCCTAGGTTGATGCTGGTTGATTTGTCGGGTTTTGTTCTTATTCGACTTTGCTATCATATTTCGACATAAATGAGTGGCTTGCTGGTCCATTTCAGGGGCAGTTAAGAGCCAACCACTTTGCTGCAGGTCTGACATCACACGTAGCCAGACCAGGTTAGAATAGCAGATTTCTTTCCCTGAAAAACATTCGTGAACCACATAGGCTTGTTTGACAATCCAGTGGTTTCATGATCATCATTACTGAGTCTAACTTTGTATTTCAGTTCATTAATAAATTGAATTTAAATTCCACATTCTGCACAGGGGGGATTTGAACTCACGTGTCCAGAGGCCTCTGGATTACTAGTCCAGTAACATTACCATTATACTTCCATCCTCAATAGAGTTGAATTGGATTGGTCCTTCTTACTAAAGTTAAAGTTTTTAAAGTTTATTTATTAGTCACAAGTAAGGCTTACATTCACACTGTAATGAAGTTACTGTGAAAATCCCCTAGTCACCACAATCCGACGCCTGTTCGGGTACACTGAGGGAGAATTTATCATGATTAATTCGCTTAACCTAGTCATTAATTACCAAATAAAAACAACTTTTATGTCATTTACTCTGGAACTGGGAGTGTTTTTTGGATACGTATGGTTACTCTGCTCATAAGGTCAAATCTAATAATCCAATTCCAATGTTGACAGACAACTCCATCCAAACAACTGCCAAAAATATGAATATAGTCCTACACTATTAAAAATAGCCACAGATTCCCATTGTCAAAAATAAGATAAGAACACCCTCACCTTAACTGATCATTTGGTTAACGTTGGCCAAAAGTAAGTGACAGAACATGAGAAGATCACCAAGGATGGATGCTCAGGCATTAACATCAGAGTCAACAGCCCAAATTGGATCTTATCTACACAGCCAGAATCTATTTTCATCTCAAAATAAGGCAGAGCTAGTAAATTGCTTCAGATATTTTACTTTATCTGTCTGGTTCATTGGGAATGAAAATGAACACCAGGAAATGTGGTGACTGTCTGTTGAGTCTGATGTGGAGGGATTCTTGATCATTTGAAGAACCAAAATGCATATTCATATTGTCAGCTGTTGGCTCGATTTTACAGCCTGTTGATGTGAGAACCTGAAAATAAGCATCAGCTCCAATGAAATCAGAAATAATTTCTTTACGCAAAGATTTATTTACCATTGATTTAACGTGTTGCTGGCAAAGCAGATTAAATCTTTACCATTGAGAGAATACTGATTTTCACCACCAAAGGCACTGACTATTTTATTAGGATTTCAGATTGTAACCTCTGGAATATATAAACATGAAGCTATCATTTGGAAGGGAGAATACAAATGAATGAAACGTACAAAAGAATGAAACATAAGTCCTGGAACTTTCCGCTCCTGTTTTCGGCTGGCGGGTTTGGTGACAGGAGCAAAACACCCAGCGAAAGCTCCCAACTCGCATTTCACTCCAATGTAAACATGTGACATGATTGTCCCCTCCCCTCCAGTGATGGGGCACATTTCTTGACGTTCAACATCAGGAATGTTGAATCCATTAACATCTAAACATTAGGCCTCTACACCTGAATCATCCACCCATCATCAGAAAATCTATTCACTTTGGCATGAAGGCAAAGCAGCATGAATCACAACTGGTCTCCCAAGGTGTGCACATGGCATGCAGACCTCTCAGGGGAATGCCGGTGAATGCATATCTTTGTGGGTAAAGGGCTATGCCCAGCCAGGGAGAGGGCCATGCCCGGGCAAGTAGAGGGCCATGCCCGGGCAGGAAGAGGACCATGCCTGAACAGTGCATGGGCACTGCCCCTGGTATTGACCCCTGGCACTCCCAGGCCCCACCTCATGGCAGTGCCGAGGCTGTGTGCTGTGGGCCCTTCCAACATAGACAAAATGCCTGTGGAGCCAGGAGGAGGCCCTTATATAACCACTTAAGTAGTTCAATTGGGCTCCAGGCAGACAGAGGATCTGTTACCATGTCTGCTGCTGACAACATGACACCCTGCACTCTTCCCATCCTCCCCATACCATTTTGCCGCTTCCCCCCTTAAACCCCAGCACATCTACAGAGGGCTGATAAAATTCAACCAATATATTTAAAATAAATGAAACAATACCTTTATCAGCTATTGGACTTGAGGTGGAGATTCCGGCGTTGGACTGGGGTAAGCACAGTAACCAGGTTAACACCACAACACCAGGTTAAAGTTCAACAAGTTTATTTGGAATTACAAGCTTTTGGAGTGCTGCTCCTTCGTCAGGTGAGTTAGCTATAAGCCTGATCGTGCAGTGAAACTTCCACCCACTGCTCAGCTTCTGCTATTGGGAGCTAGAAGTCTCTCAACTTTGTAGTCTTGCAATTTCCCTGGCCTGAGCAAAGTGAGACTTCAGTACTGCAAACAGACCAGAATGTTATTCATAGCTTCTCTCTGCAGACATAAATATTGCTGGCCTTCTTTAGTGACTGATCTGGCTTTTCTGAGGGTATATTCCCAAACTGCTGGCAGGATTGAATTTGCTGGTGGGAATCTGATGGACCCAGGTTCTACACCAAATTATATTTCCTCTGTGGAGCATGCTTCACTCCACAAAAGAACAGAATTTCCAGCTTTCTTGATAAATGTGAATATTGTACTAAAGATGGTAGCTGCTTAACTGAATGAGGTAATATTGAAGCTTTTGAAACAAACTTTTGTCAAATTTCATGCTTCGATAAATCAATCGATAAATATGGTTCAGGAAATTAATTTGACATTTTATAATTCAAATGCAATCAATGCAAAGATAAAGACAATTTATTAATGTTTAATGTCAAACAAGTGAGAGCTATCATACGTTGTGGAAGATCAATAAAATGGAAAGCCTACTTGATACTTCACATTTTTAATTAGATGAATTTGACATAGCTCTCCTATAACAATTTTATCTAGTATTTGCTGTAGTGATGGTAGGGCAGAGAGAGGATGGTAGAAGAAGGAGTGCATTGTGGTAAAATAAAATGGAGTTGCAGTTGGATAAAAGGGAGGTGGTGGGCATAGGGGTGGCAGATACCGAGGTAAATCCAGGAGAATTATTTTAATTTGTTACCTGGTTTTTCCACTGAATACCTTTTCCATATTGTAATCAGCTCTGTGCCGATTTCCGGATCATTTTGTAACAAAGTGTGGCAGAGTTTCCAGTGCAGGTTGTTGAATGTGGATTGGCCTGAAGCCTCCTCACTGAGCTTGAAGCTCTTAATAAAAATATTTCTTTTTTCAGCTTTGTAGTTACAGAGCATCAATCAGACAGGGAAAAACTTCAAGGAAGAGTTGCATAATTGTAACAACGTTGAGTTAACACAGCGTGGCGGAGGTATGCACTCTATTGAATGCCCTCTTCACTTATTTATATTTGTAACCACAGGAAGTCCTCACTTAAGGTCCTCCTGCACGACATCATTTCATGTTAATGTTGATCTCCAATTAATACCATGCAATTGCATTGCACTGTTGCTATTTCTGTTAATGTCGCTGCACACCTGAATGTCCAATGTAACTCCCATATTCAGCCTACAGGTGAGGTGGGGAGCAGGCAATCTTGGGAGGTGGTGATGAACCTTAGGCTTTCATTAATGCTGGGCCCAGTTGGCATTGTCCTTTACTGGTCTCCAGTCTTTTTAAAAGATGCTGGTTAAATATTCACCACCTCTTCTACAGCCTAGAGAGGTGGAGTGCGTGATTCACCATTTTGTGAATCACATAAAACACCAGTTATCTCCCATCGCCATCTTTGTTGTCTTGATTGTTATGGCACAATTTGTCAATTTCACCCATAATATTCTTTCATAATGAGCCCAAAAAAAGAACCAGTGATTTTAAAGTGTTTTCTGCTGAAAAGGGACAGTTAGCATGGTGGCACAGTGGTTAGCACTGCTGCCTCACAACGCCAGGGACCCGGGTCCGATTCCTGGCTTAGGTCACTGTCGGTGCAGAGTCTGTGTGTTCTCTGCGTGTCTGCGTGGGTTTCCTCCGGATGCTCCCACAGTCCGAAACATGTGCTGGTTAGGTGCATTGTCCATGCTAAATTCTCCCTCTGTGTACCCGAACAGGCACTGGAGTGTGGCGATGAGGGGATTTTCACTGAGGGATTTTCACAACTTAAATCAAGCTTGAACCCACTATGGGTGTGAATCTGATTTAAATATATTACACTACATGCAGTTTCACATGCTGACCAAGAACCTACCTGTGGCTGTAACCAAACTGGATGAGATCAGGGAAGTGATCAAGGACAATGCCACCCTGGCTAAACTGCAACAAAGTATGCAAACTGGCTGGCCCACACATCGGAGGGGAACCCCTGCTGCTGTACAAGGGTACTGGAACTTTGAAGAGGAACTTTCCAAGGAAGAAAAGATAAATTCCTGCAGCACTGAGGAAAGAAATGCTGCAATGCAAACATGCAAGTTACCTCAGCATAGAAACTTGCAGCAGAACACCTTAAAATGTCATGTATTAGTCTGGAATTTGAGCACAGATTGGGGAAATGGTGAATGCATGTGTAGTGTGCCAAAAGTACAGCAAACCAGTTCAACCACAGTGTTCCGGAGACGCCCTGCAGAAATTTGGAGTGGACTTGTTCACATTTGACAACAGTAAGTATCTACTAGCAGTAGAAGGTTACTCAGTTTTTTTGAGTCTGTGCTGCTGAGAAGAGCATCAATAATAAATTACTTGAAATCAATTTTCACTCACCATGACATTCCTGAAGTGCTCATCTCAGGCAACAGTCCACAATTCTCAGGCACTGAGGTTTACAAATTTGCATAGACACTGGGAGTTACGCCACACTATGTCAAGTCCCAACTACTTACAATCCAACTGCATGGTGGAACATACCGTGCAGACTTTAAAACCCCTTTTGAAGAAAGCAAAGACGAACTGAAGATTTCCCTACCTGGTCCTGCTAGATTTCAGGAATACTCCATTAGAGGGCATTGGTCCATCACCAGCACAGCTCCCGAAGGGGAGAAGGGGACAGCTATTTCCACTGTCAGTGAGCGACAATGTGCAGAACCTGCTCGAACTGGGACAACAGGAACAGGAACAGTATTTTGATCGAGGCACCCGACCTCTGCCTGAAGTGAACATGGGAGAGACGGTGAGGATTCACCAGGAAGGCATCTAGAATCCTGCTATTGTCACAGGAATCACAGCAAATGCAAGGTCTTACATTGTGCAGACTCGAAACAGATGATAGTACAGGAGAAACCGGAGATTCCTATGGAAGGCAAACGAATGGTGACCCTTCTCTGAACCAGAAAATGTAGCTGAAGATGAAGAAGCAGAATCCACCATTTAATTTGATGGATTATTGTCACATGTCAGTGAAAAGTATTGTTTCTTGCGCGCTATACAGGCAAAGCATACCGTTCATAGAGAAGGAAACGAAAGAGTGCAGAACGTAGTGTTACAGTCATAGCTAGGGTGTAGAGAAAGATCAACTTAATGCAAGGCAAGTCCATTCAAAAGTCTGACAGCAGCAGGGAAGAAGCTGTTCTTGAGTCAGACTTTTGTATCTTTTTCCTGACGGAAGAAGGTGGAAGAGAATATGTCCGGGGTGCATGGGGTCCTTAATTATGCTGGCTGCTTTGCCGAGCCAGTGGGAAGTGTAGACAGAGTCAATGGATGGGAGGCTGGTTTGCATGATGGATTGGGCTACATTCAATGAAGCAATAGATAACCAGACAAAGCCTGAGAGTCCTGAAAACTGTTTAAGGAGTGAAAGTGATGCAGAGTTGGAGCAAGCTCCTTGTCCTTCAAAACCAGCTGTCACCATTCAGAACATACAGTGCAAGAATTGTGAAAAAATAAGAGATACAGATTTGAGTAAAAGATGAAACGGACTGATCAAAACGAAGTGTGAAAGAATAGATAAGAGACTGTGCATACTTGAGTAGGCCATGCTCACAGCCTATTTTGTTTTCAGAGAAACTAGCCTGAAGCTCTTTGTTTAAAAAAAGGAAATGTCATGACAATAGTTAGATAACGGTTTATTCATGTCTTTTAGGGAAGGAAATCTGCTGTCCTTATCTGATCTGGCCGACATGTGACTCCAGAGCCACAGCAATGTGGTTGACTCTTAACTGCCCTCAAGCAACTAGGGATGGACAATAGATGCTGCCAGCCAGTGACGCCCATATCCCACGAATAAAAAAAGAATAGGGTGATTGGGGTAGTGGACACCAGTATTAGGTATAATACGGTGCACATTGAACTACATGGGGTCACTGACCTGGGGGGGGTCAAAGGTCAGATGGCACATGTTCGGGAAGTTAGTAGCAAGGCTGCAGATGCCTTGCAGTTGTGTGTTCGTGTTCTGATTTTTAAAATCCATTCATAGGATGAAATGTGTTATAAATTAATTTATTTTGCCGTAATGGTGTCAATCATCCTGCAACGTAAAAACAAGACACAGCTGACGATACGGACTTATCTGTAAAAGGTTGTGGAAGAATTACAACATTGTTAAGGCCATTGATAACATCTCTGTGGAATGGAATTAAGTTACTTCATCCAATATGAATGTTGTGTAGAGGAAGTTGTAGCCAGAATGTGTTAACAATCAAATGTTATGTGGAGCCTATTGAGAAAATCCAAAAGACAAATGTAGAAATGGGCAAGCAAATTGGATCTGATGAGGATGGTGCAAAGTTGTTTGCCTTTCATGCAGAGGCATTGTCTACCATGATCCTGAAAGAAATGGAACAGGGAGCTATACAGGGGGAGGATGTTCTGCAAGAAGAAAACCAAAGCATTTAGCTCAGAATCACTTGTTGATGCCTTGGAGTCGGCCTTGCTGGCTCTATCAGGCCCTGCCCCGCCAGAGTGACAGTGTAAACCACACATTGTTTGTGCACTACGTACCAGAAAATCTGGGGAGGGATTTTCCAGCCACTCTCGCCCCAAAACTGGAAAATCCCACCCAAGGTCAACGGACCTTTGCATGGTCCGCCCCCCCCCACCCCCCCCCCCCCCTCCCCCCGGCCCACTACAATTCCCAGTATTTCAGTGGTTGAATTAAAGAAAATTGATTCAGCTACTGATAGAAATTAGTAGGTTAGGGATTACAGGGGAGAGCTGAAGAACCAAATCCTGAAGCCAAAATTAGTCAGGTGGAATTTTCCGCTCCCACCAGTGGCAGGAATTGTGATGGACGGGGACACCAAATTTGGTGTAATGGAAAAATTCAGTTTCCCACTGGTGGCAAGGTAGTTTGGAATTTTGTTCTCCTGACTTTGATTGCAGGTTGAAGACGGATTTCCCGCTAATCTGTGTCACACATTTCCTTTCATTTGCAACTCATGAACACTCATTAAGAGGCCAACTTGCTGAATTACATTCCCACCCCCAAAATATTAGATGCCCCGCCAGTGGATAATTGGAGCGGTCTGCTTCTTGACTGTTCAGGTGGCATCTTCTCATTGAGGGCCCGATTTTACCATTTTCATTCCAAGTGTTGAATCTGGGCATAATTCAGATCCGACTTGGAAATCTGCTCTGAAAAAGAAATCGCAGGTCTGAATTGCGCTGTGGGCGGGACTTATTGCGCCCGAAACAATCGGAGCTTTGAACTGCACATGCGCAGTGAGAAAAAAAAACTGAAAATCGCACCCCTGTCACATCGCTCCCGCGCCGCATAAAGCGGATAAAGCAGCCCGGGAGTGAAAGGCAGGAGTGATGGCCCCCACAGACATCGCCACGCCCCCACAGACATCGCCGCACCCCCACAACATAACTGTGCCCCTTACCCACCCACCCCCTGCAAACCAGACTGATCACGACCCCCTAGCCCCCTTCGCCCCCACCGATCACCTGCAGAGTGGCAGTGGTCCCCCTTGCCCCTCCCCCATCACCCCTTCCACCAGAGATCCACCTGGCCTTCCCCGCACCAGAGAATGATTTGGCCTCCCTCCTCCCCCCTCTGCCCACCAGAGAACGATCGGGCCTCCTACCCACCAGGGATACATCTGACCCGCCTCCTCCTCCCCCCCGCCCCCCCACCAGAAAATGATCGGGCCTCCCTTCTCTCGCCCCTCCCCACCAGAGAATGATCTGACCCACCTCCCCCTCCCCAACCCCCCATCACCGATCCGAGTACAAGAGCTGTTGGAAGCTCTGAACTTACCTCTTCAGAAGCTGGAGCGCCCAAAACAGACCTTTGCCGAGCATGTCTGTTTTGCACCGAATTTGGACGCGCGAACGCGATGGTAAAGGGGGAAATGCTGGTAAAGTTGGGCGGGCAGCCCATTAATTCAATTTAAATGCATGTAAATGCATTTAAATTGCCGTTGCGTCCGTTTCGGGTGCGATTTGGTTCACGGCCATTTTCGGGCCTTGGTAAAGTGGGTATCTGCGTGGGCGCGGATCGTGTTAATGGCCTCACACCCGGCTTTACCACATTTTCAGGTGTGACCCAATGGTAAAATCGAGCCGTGAATGTTGGCTGAGGTGAGAAAATGAATGTGCAGCTCTCCAGCTGCTTGGACCACATCAAGAATACTGTGTACAGTTTGGTCTTCTTGGTCAGGATTTTCCATGCAACCCATCGTGTGTTTCGTGGTGGCAGAAGCGGATTGCCATTGGCGAGCAGCGAATCTTCTGGTCCCGCCATTGTCAATGGGGTTTCTCATTGAATATGCCCCTCACTGTCGTGAAACACCTGGTATGGTTGCACCGTCAGCGGGACCGGAAGATCCCACTGGCATGAGCGGCTGGAAAGTTTTGGCCCTTATTTAAAAAAGGACATCATTATATTAGTTCAGGGAAGACTCACTCCTCTGAGTGCTGGGTGCAGTGGGGTTATCTTATGATGAAAAGTTGGACAGGTTGTGCCTGTATGCACAGGAGTTTAGAAGAATGAGAGATGAACTTATTGGAACATGTAAGATCCTGAGGGGACTGGACAGAGAGAATGTTGAGAAGATGTTTCTAAAAATTAAAAAGTTTAAAAATAAAGGATCTCCCATTTAAGGTGGAGATGAACAGAATTTCTTTCCCTCAGAGGGTTGTGAATCATAGAATAGAATCACAGAATCCCTACAGTGCAGGAAGAGGCCCACCAGGCCTGCACTGACCCAGCTTTTTATCTTACCCAGATTGTAGTGTTGTACTGCTACCCCTTCAATGTGGCATCTTCCAGTTCCTAATGATGTTTTGATACCAAATTTGGTTTTACCCGTTGACACTAGAATCTAGATACCGTGGGCGAGATTCTCCGGCCTCCCAGCCACGTGTTTCCCGCTGGCGGGAGGTGGCGCATTGTTTGCTGATGGTGATATTCTCTGGTCCCGCCGCTATCAATGGGAATTTCAATTGACGTCACCCCATGCTGGCAGGAAATGCGTGAGCGGGTGTGTGCTGCCAGCAGGATCGGAGAATCCCGCCGGCGTGAACGTCCGGAGAATTTCGGCCTTTAATTTTATAGTTACCTTAATCAGCTGCCAAACGTAGAGTATATAATGTGCATTTACTCCTCACATAAACAAGCAAATCTCCGTACAAAAGTTAATTTCATGGATGTCGTGACATTTTACTTTTTTTCTTGTTGATTACAACCTGTATCCAATCTCAAACAGTGTTACTTGATGTTTGTAATTACCATTGTCCTTTTATAACATCAAAGAGCTGCTGATTTGTGCTTCCCTCTTTCTGCTTTGTGTACCTTCTTTCATTTGCCAGTTTCCATTACGAAGGATTCCATTATAAACATGTTTTCAAGCTTAACTGAGTTTTCCGGCACCAATAAAAATGAAAGGACATACAGAAATGATTACTCAGTCTGGTCACATTTTATTAATAAAATATATTTAGTGCGTTGAATCTTTAAGTGCCATATTTTATTGCTCATGACAATCCTGAAGTACACCATCCAGTAATGAAGAGTTATTAATCCTGTGGCTGAACATTAACTGTGCAAACTACTGCAGTCTACTGCACTTCAATGCAGTCCATTCCAGAAAGCTTGTTTGATCATGTCTGTATCATATATGTATGGTTGCATCATGTAATAATTGCTCATTGCTTCCAGCTAAAACAATGTCATATTTAGTTGCTGGTAAATCAGTCATTTTCTGTATCAAAACTTGACTTATCCCATAGCACAAATAATAGAGCTAAGCAATAATTTAGCTCAAAATTTCAAGATAATTTGAAATAAACTATTTCAAGATTGACAGTGCACTGTAAACAGCTTTTCAAAAGAAGTATATTGTAACATTTCAGCAAATACTTTTACAATTATAGGATAAAGAATTTTGTTTTTGAGAGGAAGTGCTTTGTGGGATCTGCACCGTAGTATGCTGTTAAATTATGGTCTTTATTTTTCTTTATTGCAGCTTCACATATGCAAAGTGTGATTTCTTCATCTGCTTCCCAATGCATGTACAGCAACAACTCAGGTCAATATAATTCTCAGGATCCAATAGATGCCCACAGACAACCTGGGGAGGTGACGAATATGGTATCATCTCTACCCCCAATTAACACGGTGTTCATGGGGTCCACAGCTGGAGGGACGTAAAAGTGTTTGACCATGCATTCAAAGCTTTAAACTATCAAATATGCAGTGTATCTCAAACAAAATATACATTACTGGGATCGTCTGAACAATGTTCCAGGAATTTTGTTGCAGCCAATAAATCCAAAAACTGTGGGGATGTTTTGATTGCACGCTTCACTCCTTTCTAAACAGACAATGGCATCACAATGTGGAGTATACCAATGATAGACTTTGCCAATGCCAAAAATGAAGAATGTTGCTCAAAGTGATAACTTAATCTTCATTTCTAAAAATAAAATAAGGCAAATTGGACAGACATTAATTTTGAAATAGTAAACTTGTAATATTCAGTTTATAATTATTTATAATTGTGTTACATGCTGCAATCAAAATCTGTATGTAATTATTAGTTAAGAATGCAATGTCACTTGTTATTGGATATTCATTGATGTCGTGTATTTATTCTGTCTGGAGTGCTACTGTTTATTTTCTGTAAAATTCAATTATGCCTGTCCCTTTGGTTTCAATGACTTTTTTCAGCATATTTATGCATTGACACATTAATATGTCACTAAGTTCTTTTCCTTGGGATATAATTTCCTACAATGGCAACGTCGGCAATGTACGCTATTAATAATGCCATTGTGTATGGCAACCTCACTTAACTTCTTCCAATAATTCCTGGAAATATGTGGAAATTGTTAGATGTGGGTGTGGTCTTAGAGCATTGGTAAGTGTAAGGTCATGGTGAAGCAGTTGATTGTTAGACAGGAGTCCTGATTTCTTGAGATTGTTGATGCTTGAATGACAGGGGTGTGATCCATTGAGCAGGGCTTTGGTGTGGTGAGTCAGAAATGGCATTCTGAAGGTGAGCTCACTGACCTTCACGACCATTGGACTTTGTGCAGCATTAATCAGGTCCTTGGGAGTCACACTCCTTTAATTGAGCTGTTGGGTCTTATTATCTTTGCACTGTTTTCCTGAAGGCCTCCTAGTACCCTGCTGAAACATTAGGGGGTGATTTTCCGACCTTGCTGTGCCGTTAGCAGATTGTGCCGATCTCGGAGAATAATGTGAATTCCTGAGAATCCGTTTCACACCCAACGCCAAACAATTTGTGAGTCTCTCGGCCCCTTGCTAATGGCACGAACAGAAAGGGCACAAGGCAGGTTAGCATATTTAAAGTAGCATTTAAACATGCATAGCCCATTCAAATCCCACCACACGGAAGTCTCCGGCCTTTGGGCTCGACATGATAACTAGGAGAATCACTACTGGATTCCACTAACGGTGTCCTGGCTCGATGCTCACGCCACTGGCCTCGGAGGCCATTGAAGTCCCCAGGTGGTTGGGGGCATGGCCAAGCGGTGCCCATCAGGCTGAGCCCACCTGGCGCCCCAGCAGTGGGCACCAGGCACTCTGGTAGTAGTCAGTAGACACTCTGGTGGTGCCAGTTGGACACCACCTGTGTGTCAGGAGCAGTGCCAATGAGGTGGGGCCTGGGTAAGGTGTGCGGTTGGAGAGTCGGTGTAGTCTCGATGGGCCAAATGGCCTCCTTCTGCAGAAAAGGAATTCTATGATTCTATAAAGATGGATTCCAGCAATTCTAGGACAATCTCACCACAATTTCAAAGGTGATTAGGATTGGGCAACAAATGATGGCCTTGCCACTCACAATGAATAAATTTTTAAAAATCAAGGGAGCTAGTTAGGCAGCAGGCAGACGTGGATTAAAGAGCAATTTACCAATGCCATAATATGCTCTCAAGATGCTACTTAAATAAGTTAACCTAGCAATCACTGTGGATACGGCAATGGGATCAGAAGCATGAGCAGTAATGATTAACTAAACACATCTCCTCATGCATACACAGTAACTATACTAAATCAAAAACTGAGGCTGTGACCAGTAGCACTGTTTGGGAAAGTTTCCATATTTTAAAATCACTATAAAATGAAGCCGCTTTATTAGAATGAGCTCTGAACGGGGCATATCTGCACAACCAAAGAAGTACTTTTGAAGAGCTGTCACAGTTATACCTCAACCATTTATATGGGTGCTGATTTACTTCAACTGATTCTCTTAACAGCTGTTAGGCTTGTAAAGGAACCATTGCTTAAAGGATCTTCCACTGGAATTTACTTTGGACTGAGCAGCACATAAATATATCATAGAAATAGAATGATCATAGAAACCCTACAGTGCAGAAGGAGGCCATTCAGCCCATCAAGTCTGCACCGACCACAATCTCACCCAGGCCCTATCCCCACATATTTACCCGCTAATCCCTCTAACCTACGCATCTCAGGATTCTAAGGGGCAATTTTTAACCTGGCCAATCAACCTAACCCACACATCTTTGGACTGTGGGAGGAAACTGGAGCGCCCGGAGGAAACCCACGCAGACACGAGGAGAATGTGCAAACTCCACACAGACAGTGACCCAAGCCGGGAATCAAACCCGGGACCCTGGAGCTGTGAAGCAGCAGTGCTAACCACTGCGCTACCGTGCTGCCCTGAGCCCAACTGGCGCCCCAGCAGGGGGCACCAGACACTCTGGTAGTAGTCAGTAGACACTCTGGTGGTGCCAGAGAAGCAATGAAATATGAAGTCAATTCTTTCAACAGAATATGCAATACTCTCACACATCCTGTTGACACTTTGTCATTTCCAGCACAGCACTTGGACAAGACCTATACAATATGAATGAAATGTGCTTAACTTTCCAACTGACATGGTCAGCACTCCTTGGATGGGTAGAGTTGGACTGGAATCTTTAGTTTACACAATGTCCATTGCAATCAAACAGATCTGATTAACTCTGATTTCCACAACTCCATCTCTTCAAGCAACTTATCTGGAGAAAACTTACATTAAGTTCAAAGTTTATTTATTAGTGTCGCAAGTAGGCTTACATTAAACTGCAATGAAGTTATTGTGAAAATCCCCTAGTTGCCACACTCCAGCACCTGTTCAAGTACACTGAGGAAGAACTTAGCATGGCCAATGCATCTAACCAGCATGTCTTTCGGACTGTGGAAGGAAACTGGAGCACCCGGAGGAAACCCAAGCAGAGATGGGAAGAACGTGCAGACTCCGCACAGTCACCCAAGCCAGGAATCAAACCCGGGTCCCTGGCATTGTGAGACAGCAGTGCTAAACACTGTGCCACTGTGCTGCCCTTATTGCTTTAAGGAAACCATTTTCAGACTTCAGTCATAAAGAATGTAATTTGGAACTTCCAGCAGGGCAGTTTTGATGCTATAGGAAGGCAAAAATGTGATTGGATCAAAGAATTGTGAGAATGAGGGGGATGGTGGGAGAGGCTGGTAGTGGTGAAGGAGTTGGAGGGGAAGGTCATGTAGCACAGTGGTAGTGCCCCTAACTCTGGACCAGAAGCTTCAGGTTCAAATCCCATTTCAGGACTTAATGGGTACAGAAGTTGTGTTCATAACATGGCCACACAGATTGATCATTAGCCTGTAAATCTGATACATCTGGTGTCAGACATTAAGAGTTGAAGAATTTCCTGATCAGCCATATTGCAGAAGGCAAGTGCAAACCACTGCAGTATTTTGCCAAGCATAATCATGGACGAATGCATAGAATTGGTCAGCAACAATGCCTTAGGGCATGTTACATGAGGGAGGAAGGGGATGAACAGAGATTCAGGAGCCAACAAAATATTCAAAGAGTAATGAGGAAGTGTGAGTAAGGATTGGATGATAATTAAGTGAGGACAGTGTGCGGGACTTTCCTCCCTCTCCACAGTGTGTTTCATGGCGGCGGGAGATGGTGTGCCACTCACTGACGGCAGGATCTCATGGTCCCGCCATTGTCAACGGGGTTTCCTGTTGAATGCACCCTTCGCTGCAGGAGTGCACTGTTAGTGGGATCACAAAATCTGGCCAGCATAATCATAGAATACCTACAGTGCAGAAGGAGGCTATTTGGCCCATCGAGCCAGCAGCAATAACAATTCCATCCAGACCCTATCTCCATATCCCCACGTATTTACTGACTAATCCCCCTGACACTAAAGGGCAATTTAACATGGCCAATCAACCTAACCCATCTAATCAGCAGCAAGATTTCGACGACTGGGTGGAGGGTATGTGTTTTGCTAACAAATTATATGGATAAGTCTTAGGAAATTTGATCATAGTCAAAGGAATTTGAATAAATTAAAGTAAATGTTCCTAGTAATTCAAAAGGAATACAATGTGGCAAATAACATTTGTGCCACAAAATTGCCAGACAATGACCATCTCCAAAAAGAGAGAACATAACCATTGCGCCTTGACACTCAGTGGCATTACCATCACTGAATCCCCAACTATCAACATTTTGGGCTTACCAGTGATCAGAAACTAAACTGGATCAATCAGATAAATACTGCAGCCGCGAGAGCAGGTCAATAATTGGGAATTCTGCAGTGAGTAACTTACCTCTTGACTCTCCAAAATCTGTCCATCATCTACAAGGCATTAGTCAGGAGTGTGATCAAATATTCTCCAGTTGCCTGCATGAGTGTAGCTCCAACGACTCTATAGAAGCTTAATACAATCCAGGACAAAGCAGCCTGCTTGACTGGCAACCCATGCACCACCTTAAACATTCACTCCCTCCATCACTGATTCAGTGTCGACTGTGTTTACCATTTATAAGATGCAGTGCAAGAACTCTTGAAGCCTCATTTGACAGCACCATCAAAACAGCTTACTAAAATTTAGTGGCCAGGTACAAAAATAATCAGGCGAATGGAATCAGGGAATCATGGAATGATACAGTACAAAAAGAGGCCATTCAGGACATCATGCCTGTGCTGGCTCTTTAAAAGAGCTGTCCAGTTCGTCTCACATTCCTGCTCTGGTTAGACCATATCTGGAATATGTGCACTGCACCTTTGAAAGGATATATATTAGCCTTGGCCTTGCAGTTTCATGTTCTCAGTCAGGTTGTTGTTGTTCCACACTCTATTACTCAGCTTGGACATAACAGGTGCACCTTTTGCAACACGTGTGTTGTTTTCAACATCAAGTGACAGATTGCTGGTGATTGTGGTGCCTAGATATGAGAAGTTATCAATAACCTTCAGCATCACATTGTCAATGCTCATGGACGGTAGTAGGACAACATTTTGGACCATGGTATTTGTCTTCTTGATGCTGAGGGTCAAATAAAACTCTTTACAGACATGAAGGAGTCTGTCCATTTGCCACTGAAGTTTTCCTTGGTGTGGAATGCTACCGCGGCATCATTAGCGTGGTCACTGAGTCACAACCTCCTGGACATACATACCTATGCTCCAAGGACACCTGCAAGCGAGAAATGAAAATGGTGTATATTAACACTAGCAACTTGGAGACAGTTCCTCGCAGCCGTGACCTCTGGAGGCTGACTGCTTGGAAGGGTAAAAGTGAGCAAGAAAGCTCAGCTGGCCAAGTAGCGGGCCCAGAGAAAACAAAGGCCAGCAAACTGGAACCTTTTTAGCCCACGGTCTTCCTCTGCAGCAAATGTAGCAGAGACTGACATGTCACAGGGGAGTTCCTGAACCACACCAGGTGATGCTTAGCACAGAGTTGACCACCACGATGCAAGCCATCATCGTACGATTGCCAATGATTGACCATGGAAAAAAAGCACAAATTCAGAATAATCTTACCGGGGTTATATGAATCGAAATAAATTAATTAGGCTCATTTTCCCTGGAACATAAAAATAGTTATTGGAGATTTTTAGGATCTTAAAGAATCAGTTGGGTGGAGAATTGCAAATGTTATGCCCCTGGTGTACAGAGCACAACTTCAAAATTTGCAGAAGGTAACAAAACCTGGAAGCATTGTGAATTGTGAGGAGATCAGTGTAGAACTTCGAGAGGACATGGACAATTTGGTGGGATGGGTGGACAAGTGGTAAATGAAGCTCAAGGATCAGAAATATGAAACGATTCATTTTGGTTGCAAGGACACGGAGAGACAAGATAAAACAAAAGATGCAATTCTAAAGGAGTGCAGGAGCAAAGTGACAGAATAGGCTGAGAGAGCAGTTAACAAAGCTTACTGTAATCTAGGTTTTATTAATAGGAGCATAAAGTACAAGAACAAGGAGGTTACGTATAAAACACTGGTTCAGCCTCATTTGGAGTATTGTATTCAATTCTCAGCACCACACCTTAGAAAAGATACAAAGACATTAAAGGGCCTGCAGGAAAGATTCATAGAAATGGTTTCAAGGTTGAGGAACTTTAGTTGCTTAGGTAGATTGAAGATGTTGGGACTATTTTCCTTGGAGAAGAGAAGGCTGAGAGGGGATTTGATTGAGGTAGTTAAAATCATGAGGGGTTTGATGTGGAGATGCCGGTGTTGGACTGGGGTGGGCACAATAAAAAGCCTCACAACACCAGGTTAAAGTCCAACCGCATTATTTGGAATCAGGAGCTTCTGGAGCGCTGCCCCTTCATCAGGTGAGGGATTTGGACAGAGTAGATAGGGAGAAACTGCTCTTGTTGGTGGAAGGATTGAGAATGAGAGGGCACAGGTTTAAAGTACTTGGCAAAAGAAGCAATGGCGAAATGAGGAAAAACGTTTTTACACAGAATCTGGAATGCACTGCCAGAGAGTGCGGTGGAGGAAGGGTCAATTGAGGCATTCAAAAGGAAATTGGATAATTATCTGAAAAAAAAGAATGTACATGATTATGAGGTAAGATGGGGGAATCATATCAGGTGAAGAGCTGGTGCAGACATGAATGACCCCTTTCTGTGATTTCTGGGGTGGATAGAGAGAATTTGTTTCTGCTAGTGAGGGAATCTTGAACAAAGGCCACTGGTTCAAGTCAGAATCAGATCAGTTCGGACAGGGATCAGAAAACTGTTTCACACAAATGGTGACATAAGTGTGGAACTTGTCTGACAAAAAAATAGTAGATGTTAGCTCAGTTAATAATTTTAAATCGAAGATTGAGAGATTTTTGTTAGCCAAAGATAGAACAAAGGTGAGTGGATGAAGTTAAGATAAGGGGCCCTATTTTACCATTTTAATTCAAAGTTCTTGGCGGACTTGAAACTGGGAGTGTTTCAGATCAGACTTTTAGACCCATTCTCCGATGCCCCCACATGCACTCTGCCTGAAAAAATAGCAGCGCTTCTGAATCGCCCTGCAGAAGCCTGTGGGCGGGGCTTATTGCGCCCGAAACACTGCGGCTCCGATCGGAGTTTCAACTGTGCATGCGCAGTAAAAAATTAGAAAAATGCTCCCCTGCCACATCGTTCCTGGCCAGACAATGCCTCCCGCTGGCCCCCACAGACATTACCCCACCCCATAACTGGCATAACTGACTCCCTTATCCCCCCACCTCCCCACCACCCAGACCGATCGCAGCCACCTGCCCCCCTTTCCCTCCCCAACTGATCGCATGCAGAGTGGCAGCGGACCCCCCTGCCCCCCCTACCAGTTTCCGCAGAGTGGCAGTGGACCCTCCATGTCCCTGCCCCCCACACCCCCCCCCACCAGAGAGCCAGTTGACCCGCCTCCCCCCCGCCCCCACCAGAGAGCCATCTGACCCCCCCCCCCCCCCCCCTGCACCACCACCAATCTAAGTCAGAGAGCCGCCAGAAGCTCTGAACTTAGCTCCTCAGAAGCTGGAGCACCCGAATCAGACCTTTGCTGACCATGTCATTTTTGCGCTGAATCTGGATGTGTGAACGCAGTGGTAAAGGGGGAAGTGCTGGTAAAGTTGGGCGTGCAGCCCATTAAGTCAGTTTAAATGCATGCAAATGCATTTAAATTGACGTCGTGCCCGTTTCAGGCGTGGTCCCGATGGCAGCCATTTTCGGCCATTGGTAAAGGGTGCGGAGGGGGGCAGGGATCATGGTACTCGCCTCACGCCCGACTTTACCAAGTTTTCATGCCCCGAAAACAGGAGCAACTTGATGGTAAAATCGTGCCCAAGATCAGTCATGATCTCTTTGAAGGAAGACAAATAATCCCAGGATGCGTGCCTGCAGTTTCTCACGGTGTGCTCAACTCCTCACTGGGAGTGCCTGAGTCTGGAAACACTTCCATTCAATTTGTTAGAATAAATCCTTTTAACCCTTTACAATCCATTGAGCACATTCATAATATTGCACTCAATAATGGTTCCCTTCACTTTAACTGCACATCAATACATTGGAAATAGTTCAGAAAAGAATGACAAGGACGTTTTTAATACTTGGAATATTTGCAGTGCAAAAAAGAATGAAGTAGTCTTCAGATTTAGGATAATTGAAGAATTGCGTAAATAATGTAAACTTCATTATCTTCATCTTATCTGGATAGGCACATGAACAGGTGGGGTATAGAGGGATACAGCCGGTTGGTCTCGATAGGACAACGTGATCAGTGCAAGCTTGGTGGGCCGAAGGGTCTGTTCCTATGCTGTACTGTTCTTTGTTCTTTATTTAAGATGAACATTTCACATTGTCCTATACTTATGAAACAAACTGTAGCTCAAAGCTTCACATGTATATATTTCATACTTTGGTAGCAGAATGTACACATTCAATCTGCAGATTGTGATTAGGTCTGAAATATTTGCATGTTTTAAATTTTATAATACATTTCAATGTGAACAAAGTTATTGTAAAACATCTGTAAATTATGAAGACTTCAGTTATACTTAACAAAAAAATACACAGGAGCGCAGTTCCCCAGAGGGAGAATTATAAAACACATTGATGTTCTGATCTTGAGGTGTTGAGGCATAGGGAAACAGGACAAGGTGGTATTTTTTGCAAGTCAGCTGGTGTACTGCCTCTATCTGCTGCCCTGTGACCAAGCCATCTGCCTGCCCTTTCAGCCAGGCCAGGTAATATAGTTCTGGGAAGCCTATGGAAAAAGGTGAAAAATGGAAGCTAATCCCATGATATTTTTACAATTACTTTACTGCCGAGGTTAGTATTGTGCAGAATTTTCTTGAATGGAAAGTGGGGACTAATTTTCTAGGTGCAATATAATTTTCCAACATGTGCTAGTTACAGATGAGGCGCTTTGAACACTTAGGCCAGAAAATAGCTCGGACTTCATGAGCTCATGGACCTCCAGTAGGAAGGGGTGTATATATTTTAAATTACCACAAGATGGTCAAGCAGGCTGAATACTCAAACTCCAATTTGCAAATGCTACATCTGGGCTACATATTACCTTACAAAAGCACCATCTGTTTGAGCACAGGTAATAAATACTGTAATAACCATTGTCAGAATTAGCTGGAGATAAAGCTGTTACCTCTCACTGTCAATGTATGATAAGAAAGAAGATTTACAATTCATCTGGCTCCAGGCACATGCAGCACATCTGACCTGAATCTACATGGCAGCCCAAATCAGTTCAGTAAACACTGCTTCACATACTTGAGACAAGGAGAGATATTTGCAAAGGATTTAATGTAAACACCGAAACTACAATGTATCTTCTTTGCTTGGAAAGAATTAACACATTCACATCGTTGTGCAACAACAATCTCTGGTTTAATTTAACTTGCTGTTCCTATCGCCTAGTTTCTACATGGCTGAATTTTCTTAGCTATGGCAAATTTCTTCATTCTATTTCTGAATTCAAATTATTCTCTTTTTTTTACATTTGAGTTTATTTATGATAAATCAATACTATGTGGCGTTATCCTCATTCTAAAGTCCCAGTTGATAAAGAAGTACAAAGAAAGGAATAGGTGTTAGCAAAGGGTTATCAATTTTTAAGCAATGAGAATATAAACTGCAATGACTATATTTCAAATATTAAAAATATTAAAGGCTAATCAATTTCAATTGCTCAAGTATAGTAATGAATATTTACTCAGGTGCTTCTGATATGGTAAAAACGTACTGAAACCTACATGTTTAGTTCAGTGATTCTGCATTCCTGTCAGTTGGGAGATGTACTTACAGGGAGGGTGGGTCGCTATATCAGCGCTATAGTGTTGAGATGCTATCTCCAATAGTCACTCCCTTTTTGAGTCATGAAACCTGCTAGCTGTACAAAATTGGTGAATTTATCCAAATCTGTTATGCCAGGAGATGAAAAAGGTTAATTAGGCCTCACCCAGTATAATAGGTGGCACACCACAAGACTATCAACAGACAGAATGCTCGATCTCCCTTTGCAAATGCTAAATCAAGACTGTACCAGGTGATTGGTCAAATATAAAAAATGCTGTAATAAATACTGTCAGAGTATGCTTCAATATAAACATCCAAACCAAGCGTACTCCAATAAAAAAGTGATGAATAATTCTGCACTTATACATGAAGAAAATACACTTTAGATTGCATAATTTCAGTTTATTTGATGCCTGTGATGTATGCATACCATTTCAAAATATATATTTTTGTTCTTTCACAGGGAGTGGGACTCTGACTAGGCCAGCATTTATTGCCCATTCTGAATTTCCCTTTATAATGAATAGCTTTGTAACTGAATGCTAAGTGTGCCAAGTTACTGTCACTTCCAATTTGTTAGCCCAAGTTTGTAGTAAATATTAAAGGTTGAAATTTTCCAGCACTTCCCACCGGTGGAATCTTCCGGTCCTGTCAATGGTGACCTGCACCCCCTCTCCCCCACGGCACACTCCCCAGTGATGGAGGATGCAGGGCATGCAAAACCCCATGGACATTGGCAAGACCAGAAGATCTTGCTGCTGGTCAATGGTAGCCTGCCTCTGCCACTGGATAAAATGCCACGGGGGAAGGCTGGAAAATCCAACCCTTATCCAATGACAAAGAGATAAAAAGAGAAAGAAAAGCATAGCACTTTTTCATGTCATTCAAGAATATTCTAAATGTGTTCAGGAGAATTTTCTACATCAGTATATAGAGGTGCCAACTAGAGAGGATGCGATATTGGATCTCCTATTGGGAAATGAGTTAGGGCAGGTGATGGATGTGAGTGTGAGGGAACACTTTGGATCCAGTGATCATAATGCCATTAGTTTCAACCTGATCGTGGATAAGGATAGATCTGGTTCTCGGGTTGAAGTTCTGAACTGGAAAAAGGCCAAATTTGATGAAATGAGAAGGGATCTGGGAAGTGTAGATTGGCACAGGCTGTTCTCTGGTAAGGATGTAAATGGAAAGTGGGAGGCCTTCAAAGGAGAAATTTTGAGAGTGCAGAGTTTGTATGTTCCTGTCAGGATTAAAGGCAAAGTAAATAGGAATAAGGAACCTTGATTCTCGAGGGAGATTGTAACACTGATTAAGAGGAAGAGAGAGTTGTATGAAATGTACAGGCAGCAAGGAACAGATCAGATGCTCGAGGAATATAAAAAGTGCAAGAAGCTACTTAAGAGGGAAATCAGGAGGGCTAAAAGAAGACATGAGGTTGCTTTGGCAGACAGAGTGAAGGAAAATCCAAAAAGCTTCTATAGGTATGTTAGGAGCAAAAGGATAGTGAGGGATAAAATTGGTCCTCTTGAAGACCAGAGTGGTAGACTGTGTATGGAACCAAAAGAGATGGGGGAGATACTAAATGGTTTTTTTGCATCTGTATTTACTGAGGAAACGGGCATGGAGTCTACGGAAATAGGGCAAACTGGTGGGGAGGCCATGGAACCTTTACAGATTAAAGGGGAGGAGGTGCTCGCTGTCTTGAGGCAAATCAGAGTGGATAAATCCCCAGGACCGGACAGGGTATTCCCACGGACCTTGAGGGAAGCTAGTGTTGAACTTGCAGGGGCCCTGGCAGACATATTTAAAATGTCAGTATTCACGGGGGAGGTGCTGGATGATTGGAGGGTGGCTCATGTTGTTCCGTTGTTTAAAAAAGGTTCCAAAAGAAATCCGGGAAATTATAGGCCAGTAACTTTGACGTCGGTGGTGGGCAAGTTATTGGAAGGTGTGATAAGGGATAGGATCTACAAATATTTGGATAGACAGGGACTTATTAGGGAGAGTCAACATGGCTTTGTGCGTGGTAGGTCATGTTTGACCAATCTATTAGAGTTTTTCGAGGAGGTTACCAGGAAAGTGGATGAAGGGAAGGTGGTGGATGTTGTCTACCTGGATTTCAGCAAGGCCTTTGACAAGGTCCCTCATGGGAGGTTAGTTAGGAAGGTTCAGTTGCTGGGTATACATGGGGAGGTAGTAAATTGGATAAGACACTGGTTCAATGGAAGAAGCCAGAGAGTGGTTGTGGAGGATTGCTTCTCTGAGTGGAGGCCTGTGACTAGTGGTGTGCCGCAGGGATCGGTGTTGGGTCCATTGTTGTTTGTCATCTATATCAATAATCTGGATGATAATGTGGTCAATTGGATCAGCAAGTTTGCTGATGATACAAAGATTGGAGGTGTCGTGGACAGTGAGGAAGGTTTTCAAAGCTTGCAGAGGGATTTGGACCAACTAGAAAAATGGGCTGAAAAATCGCAAATGGAATTTAACGCAGACAAGTGTGAGATATTGCACTTTGGAAGGACAAACCAAAGAAGAACGTACAGGGTAAATGGTAGGACTCTGAAGAGTGCAGTTGAACAGAGGGATCTGGGAATACAGGTACAGAGTTCCCTAAAAGTGACGTCACAGGTGGATAGGGTCGTAAAGAGTGCCTTTGGTACATTGGCCTTTATAAATCGGAGTATCGAGTATAAAAGTTGGAGTGTTATGGTAAGGTTATATAAGGCATTGGTGAGGCCGAATTTAGAGTATTGTGTACAGTTTTGTCACCTAGTTACAGGAAGGATGTAAATAAGGTTGAAAGAGTGCAGAGAAGGTTCACAAGGATGTTGCCGGGACCTGAGAAGCTGAGTTACAGAGAGAGATTGAATAGGTTGGGACTTTATTCCCTGGAGCATAGAAGATTGAGGGGAGATTTGATAGAGGTGTATAAGATATTGATGGGCATAGATAGAGTGAATGTGAGCAGGCTTTTTCCGCTGAGGCTAGGGGAGAAAAAAACCAGAGGGCATGGGTTAAGGGTGAAAGGAGAAAAGTTTAAAGGGAATATTAGGGGGGGCTTCTTCACGCCGAGAGTGGTGGGAGTGTGGAATGAGCTGCCGGATAAAGTGGTAAATGCGGGGTCACTTTTAACATTTAAGAAAAACTTGGACGGGTTCATGGATGAGAGGGGTGTGGAGGGATATGGTCCAAGTGCAGGTCAGTGGGACTGGGCATAAAATGGTTCGGCACAGACAAGAAGTGCCAAAAGGCCTGTTTCTGAGCTGTAATTTTCTATGGTTCTATGGTTCTAAAGCAATTTTTGATGTGTCTCTTCCCTGTTTCAAGTTGCTGGCTAATTTACATATTACTAACAACAAACACCATTAAACTTGGTATTGTATTGGCGATGAAACCATGGGCTGGAGACAGTTGTCACTTGAGCCAAAACAAACACATCACTTTTCAAGGACTGCGTGAACAATGTTGGACTGAACCTCGTCTTTGAAGAGGGATTTTCTTGTGTGTAGCTGAGATGCAGCATCGGAATGACCCTCTCTGTAACTGGCTTAATGTTGGAAGGTTTTCGACAGGTATCAGGGTTTGGAATTTACTCTGTGGGTGCAATCCAAATATTGTGCCCATTCCTGTGCCCATCCTACCAATGCCAATGTTACGTTTGTATTCCCTGTAAATCACATTAGAAAGTGCTTGAACTTAAAACAGGTGTAAATTAACATAAACAAGTGGGCCCCAAGGAAAGCACTGAACTCACACCAAATTTAATGTCTCATAAACTATGAAAATTAAAATGCCCACTGATTCCAAACATAATTAATATGCAATGCATATTTCAGAACCTGCAATCTTGGAAGTAGTTCACTTCCCTTCCCCTGTCCCTCTGAAAATCAAGCTATTGTTTTTAAGTCTCTGGCTGGATTCATCATCTCTAGAGACCTTCCTTCTTATCTTCCAACCTCCTTCACCCCAACCTCACAGAGCCCCTTCTACTTCGTTTTCAGAATCCACAAATAGGACTGTTCTAACAGAACCATCACTTCAGCTAATGCTTGCCCCACAGAGCTGATTTCTTCCAACACCTCCCACCACTTTAACAGTTTCCAGTTTTCTGGCCCTATCCATCACATTTTCACTATGGATGAACAATCTGTCTACAACTCCTTCCTTAACATGACAGTCCAGGGGCTCTCTCCACTTCCGCCTAAACAGAGACCAAACCAATCCCATCACCACTCCATCCAGCTGAATATATTATCACACTGAAGGACTTTTCTTACGGCTTCACTTTTTCTTTCAAATAAAAGGTTCATCCATTTTAATCACTTCAGTATGCTATGGGAACCCACATGGGCCGCAGTTATGCCGGTCTCAAAATGTATCCATCTCATCTCCTGCACTTCTGTTTTCATTACTTTCCGTCAGCTCCAGAAGCATGATGGTGTTCCCCTTCTATTCACCTGCTCAGCCACCAATCTTCACATTCAATGGAAGGTGACATTTCCACCACCTCCACAATCCTGTCACCACCATTACCTCGGAGTACTCTGAAGGGGCTGTTCCTTCTATTGCATTCTTTATTCACTGTGACATGGTACAGTTTCCACTACACCGGGGAAATGTAGATTGGATGATTGATTTGTGGAATACCCCCTTTCAGTTTGCAAGTGCGACCCTGAGTTTCCAACTTCCAGCAACCTGCCATTTTAAATGTTCTACTCCACTCCCTTTCTCTGTCCTCAGCCCCCTCCACTATTCCAATAAACCTTAACATAAATTCTCGGAACATCAACTCTCGGAGCGGCATCTTGGCCAAAATTTTCCAGCCATTCCCACTAGCAAGGTCTTCCGGTCCCACCGATGACAGTCCCCGATGCAAGTTCCCCAATAGCTGAGGGTATGAACAATGAGAAAATCCAATGATAGCGGTGGGCCCAGGAGATTCCACCACCAGCCATGGCAGGCTCCATCCGTAACCGCGAAATATGCCACGGGGTGGGTAGAAATTTCCGTGTCTTTTGGACTCAGTGTAAACATCAACCATTTCAACTCATAACTACTGTGCCAATTTTTCCGATGGTAGCTGTCAGTATTGATTCTGCTATTGCCATTTGTGCCTCCTTTACACTTGTCTTTGTTTTCTTACTTGTCTCATTAATCTTCATATGTCTGTTCTGCAGTTTCTGAGGGCAATTCACCCATCAACAACCCCCTTCACTCTACTGCAAAGTCTTCCCCAAGATTTCTTGGAGATTATACATTCTGGTGCCTGAAGAAAATAAAGTTTCTAAATCTAGCATTGTAAAATTAGACTTTTTTGTGCTTCTGTTCTTCCGTCTCCCTCAGCCACCTCCCCCCCCCACCCCCCACTCCACACTGCAAAAGTATAAAACAATTGATATATTGGATATAGCTACAACTGAAGCATTACAATTTCATATCCACTACAATCCGATGATAACTACTGGTAAGACATGAAAGAAATCATAAAATATATAAATCAAACTGTATTTTTTTGCTTATTTAAAAATGAACTTTGCTGAACCAAAGGATGGCCACCACAAGCCATTTGATGATTGGAATTGTGAGGTGACCACTAAAGCATTATATGGAATGCACTGGAGACATGTTGCTCATGAAATCTCACACCTGGGACTGTCAAGGTCCATTTGAAAAAAGAACTATTGAAAGGAAATGCATGTCATTTGCCGCATCATAAACTTACCTCTGTAGTGGAGTCTGAGGTTCTACCAAAACAACAGCTACATGAAACACGGTTATTAAATGGATAATGACTATCTCAGAGGCTAATGACTGGGACATTATAAACCATAAAACTAAAGCTGGGTCCAGACGCCAGATAAACATCCCTTTATAAAGTCATTATGGAGGAAGGTTGTAGGCTGCAAAGAGACATAGATAGGATGCAAAGCTGGGCTGAAAAATGGCAAAAGGAGTTTAACCCTGATAAATGTGAGGTGATTCATTTTGGTAGGACTAATTTAAATGTGGATTACAGGGTCAAAGGTAGGGTTCTGAAGACTGTGAAGGAACAGAGAGATCTTGGGGTTCATATCCACAGATCTCTAAAGGTTGCCACTCAAGTGGATAGAGCTGTGAAGAAGGCCTATAGTGTGTTAGCTTTTATTAACAGGGGGTTGGAGTTTAAGAGCCGTGGGGTTATGCTGCAACTGTACAGGACCTTGGTGAGGCCACATTTGGAATATTGTGTGCAGTTCTGGTCACCTCACTATAAGAAGGATGTGGAAGCGCTGGAAAGAGTGCAGAGGAGATTTACCAGGATGCTGCCTGGTTTGGAGGGTAGGTCTTATGAGGAAAGGTTGAGGGAGCTAGGGCTGTTCTCTCTGGAGCAGAGGAGGCTGAGGTGAGACTTAATAGAGGTTTATAAAATGATGAAGGGGATAGATAGAGTGAACGTTCAAAGACTATTTCCTCAGGTGGATGGAGCTATTACAAAGGGGCATAACTATAGGGTTCGTGGTGGGAGATACAGGAAGGATATCAGAGGTAGGTTCTTTACGCAGAGAGTGGTTGGGGTGTGGAATGGACTGCCTGCAGTGATAGTGGAGTCAGACACTTTAGGAAGATTTAAGCGGTTATTGGATAGGCACATGGAGCACACCAGGATGATAGGGAGTGGGATAGCTTGATCTTGGTTTCAGATAAAGCTTGGCACAACATCGTGGGCCGAAGGGCCTGTTCTGTGCTGTACTGTTCTATGTTCTATGTTCTAAGGTGGTCTCATGACTCAAATGACCATTTTGAAATCTTGTTATACAGTTGAGAACTAAAAGGTGGGCCATTCTGCTGATTTATCTCCAACCTGCCAACATCCCAAAGGAGGACTCCAAGCTGACCAAACAGCCTGCAACAAACCTTCCTCATTTATCTGGAAGCCACTGGCCACCTCCTGCTAAACAGATCAAGGGAGGGATCTTCTGGCCCAGCCTGCCACTGGGATCATCCAGTCCTGCCAAAACTCAATGGACTTACAGCTAGCCCACTGCATCCTATTCGGCTGATTCTGCTACAGCGAGGCCGTGAAAGTTCTGGTCCAAGTTCCTGAATATTGACCTCATCTCACTCCAATATCATCACGTTGAAAGAATTCTTGAGCATTGCTGAAAAAAGACATTTTATTGAAGCTGTTTGTTTTGCAATCATCAGGACTATCACTAGAATACAAATGTCATCGGAAGCAACAACTTTATAACGTATGAAAGGAGGAGGCTGATTGGTTGGTAAGTAGATTTTGATTGGTGGAGGTGCACCAATGGAGAATGTGCCAATTGAAGGTGACTGACAGTTAACTGCCAAGCATTGTTTGACATTTAAACCAGGCAGCTTGACTCTGATTGGTCAAGGCATTGCCCTGAGGAATGACGATCACTTATTTTATTTTGCTGAAACATGCTCAACGTGCGATATGTTCTTTCAGTCTGCAAAGAATAAGGCCCTATGTATTAACATATATAAGTTTCAATAGATACAAATACACACTGTGAACCAGACCGACAATCACAAACTGGTTGTCAGTGTAATATTCAGCACACTGAGGATTATTTAGCAAATGTTGTCCGATCAGGGAATCACATCTAATGTTGGACACTGTGGGCCCTATTTTACCATTCTGATTCTAAGTTCTGGGCGGACTTGAAACTGGGAGTGTTTCAGATCCGACTTTTAAATCCGTTCTGAGGCACCCCCATACGCACTGTGCCTGAAAAAATATCTTGATTCCGAATCGCGCTGCAGAAGTCTGTGGGTGGTGCTTAACGCACCCGAAACCCTGCAGCTCCGATCAGCGCCGCCAACTGGGCATGTGCAGAAAAGAAAGATACAGGGCCCAATTTTACCATTGCATTTGCATGCATTTAAATTGACTCAATGGACTGCACACCCAACTTTACTGGCACTTTCCTCTTTTCCACCGCGTTCGCCCATTCAGAATCGGCGCAAAACAGACATGCTCCATAGAAGTCCGATTCGGGCACTGCAGTTAGTGAGGAGGTGGGTGGCTAGCATCCAACTGCCCTCTGCTTGAGATCGCTGTGGGGGGGGGCGGGGTGGGGGGGGGGGGGGGGGTGTCCGCTACCACTCTACTAGAGATCACTGGAGGAAAAGGGGGTCCGCTGCCACTCTGCCTGAGATCACTGGAGGAAAAGGGGGTCCGCTGCCACTCTGCCTGAGATCAGTGGAGGGGAAGATAGGGAGGGGCCCACGATTGGTCTGGGTGGCAGGGGGTGGGGGGGATAAGCGAGTCAGTAATGTTGTGGGGGTGGGGCAATGTCTGTGGGGGCCAGGGGAAGGCATTATCTGGCCTAGAAGTGATGTGGCAGGGGAGCAGTTTTCTATCATTTTTTTTTTCTGTGCATGCGCAGTTGGAGGCACTGATCAGAGTTGCAGTGTTTCAGGCACTTTAAGCCCCGCCCACAGGCTTGTGCAGTGCAATTCGGAATCGCTGATATTTTTTCAGGCAGCCTGAGAACTGGTCTAAAAGTTGGATCTGAAACACTCCCAGTTTCAAATCCGCCCAGCACTTAGAATCAAAATGGTAAAATAGGGCTAGAATGCTGCTCCCCTGCCACATCCCTCCCAGGCGGATAGTACCTCCCCCTGGCCCCCACAGACATTGTGCCACCCCCATAACATTATTGACCCTGTTATCCCCCAAACCCCGCCACCCAGACCAATCACGGGCCCCTCCCCTCCCCTCCCCTCCTTCCTCCCCCCCACCGATCTCAGCCAGAGTGGCAGTGGACCCCCTTTCACCCCCACTCATCACAAGCAGTGTGGCAGCGGACCCCCTTTCACCCCCAGTGATCACAGGCAGAGTGGCAGCGGACCTATCTCCTCCCCCCTCCCAAATCAATCTCAAGCAGAGAGCAGTCGGACGCTAGGCACCTACCTCCTCACTAACTGGAGTGCCCAAATTGGACTTCTATGGAGCATGTCTGTTTCACGCCAATTCTGGATGGGCGAACGCGGTGCTAAAGGGGTAAGTGCCAGTAAATTTGGGCGTGCAGCCCATTAAGTCAATTTAAATGCATGCAAATGCATTTAAATGGTTGTTGCGCCCATTTCGGGCGTGGTCCCGACGCAGCCATTTTCGGGCCTTGGTCAAGGGGTAACCAATGTGGAGGCTGGCATGGATCACGCTACTCGCCTCACACCCAACTTTACCAAGTTTTTGCGCCCGAAGTGGGTGCTGCGCGATGGTAAAATTGCCTCCTGTATTTTGGGTTTTCGAACATAGGCTTGCTGGGTATAATCTGTACTTTGGCCTTTGCAAACAATGGTTGGAACATACTGTTTGAAATGATTTGCCAGTCTTTGGGACAAATGACTTATATATCTAGCATCACACTGGTACTGAAATTCATATACCACATTATTCATGTGTGTGTGATGGGCAGAATGCCTTTTTGGCTTCATAATAGAATCCTGTTAGCAACCCATGTTGCTATTGCATTATAACAGCATGAAGCAGCTAGCTACAACTTTTGTTCATGTTTTCGAGATAAAGAAATTCTGCACTTCTGCCTTCAGCCAGAAACTCAGCCAAATTGGAACTTTTCCCTGATGGAACCCCTCTGGATTTGGAATTTCTGGACTTTGGAAATCAAATGAACTGATATGTTCTTCTGTAACTTTATTTTACTGTTCGGTTACTCATAGTTGTAAAACCCCCTTTTTCCTATCTCTCTTAAGGTGTGCGTGCCTGCATGCACGGGTGCTTATGCGTGTGAAGTTGTGATCAGTCCCCAGGTTTAAATGCGCAAATAAACTAACCTGCCAATTTAATCCAAAGAGGGTTCGCTGCCAGTCACTTTAAAAATTGACTACACAAATCATCGTTTCTTGGAATAAACATCAAAGTCTATTTTAAACCAAAAAAACACCTCTGCTAATGGGCAGATGCAGTAAGAAGTCTAACAACATCAGGTTAAAGTCCAACAGGTTTATTTGGTAGCAAAAGCCACTCGCTTTCGGAACAGGCTGTTCCTTCATCAGGTGGGTGGGAGTTCTGATCACAAACAGGGCACAAAGACACAAACTCAACTTACATGAATAATGATTGGAATATGAGTCTTTACAGCTAATCAAGTCTTAAAGGTACAGACAATATGAGTGGAGGGAGCATTAAGCACAGGTTAAAGAGATGTGTATTGTCTCCAGACAGGACAGCTAGCGATATTTTGCACATCCAGTCAGGTTGTGGGGGTTACAGATAGTGTGACATGAACCCAATATCCCGGTTGAGGCTGTCCTCATGTGTGCGGAACCTGGCTATCAGTCTCTGCTCAGCGACTCTGCGCTATCGTGTGTCATGAAGGCCGCCTTGGAGAACACTTACCCGGAGATCAGAGGCTGAATGCCCGTGACCGCTGAAGTGCTCCTCAACAGGAAGAGAACTGTCTTGCTTGGTGATTGTCGAGCGGTGTTCATTCATCTATTGTCGTAGGGTCTGCATGGTTTCCCCAATGTACCATGCCTCGGGACATCCTTTTCTGCAGCGCTGCAGGAAAGGATGTCCCGAGGCATGGTACATTGGGGAAACCATGCAGACCCTACGACAACGGATGAATGAACACCACTCGACAATTACCAGGCAATACTGTTCTCTTCCTGTTGGGGAGCACTTCAGCAGTCACGGGCATTCAGCCTCTGATCTCCGGGTAAGTGTTCTCCAAGGCGGCCTTCATGACACACGATAGCGCAGAGTCGCTGAGCAGAGACTGATAGCCAGGTTCCGCACACATGAGGACGGCCTCAACCAGGATATTGGGTTCATGTCACACTATCTGTAACCCCCACAACCTGCCTGGATGCGCAAAATCTCGCTAGCTGTCCTGTCTGGAGACAATACACATCTCTTTAACCTGTGCTTAATGCTCCCTCCACTCACATTGTCTGTATCTTTAAGACTTGATTAGCTGTAAAGACTCACATTCCAATCATTATTCATGTAAATTGAGTTTGTGTCTTTGTGTCCTGTTTGTGATCAGAACTCCCACCCACCTGACGAAGGAACAGCCTGTTCCGAAAGCTAGTGGCTTTTGCTATCAAATAAACCTGTTGGACTTTACCCTGGTGTTGTTAGACGTCTTACTGTGTTTACCCCAGTCCAACACCGGCATCTCCACATAATGGGCAGGTGGCCAGAGAATAAAGGAGTTCCGTTTTGCCCTTCTCTCCTGTCCATAACACTACTCATTGTATATCATACGTGAGGCCATGAAGTTTTACTTTTCATTGAAAACAAGTCATAGCAACAGAAAGTGATCCTAAAACAGGAATAATATATCCTGTATATAATAATAATATATCCTAGGCAGCATAGTGGCACAGTGCTACCTCACAGTGCCAGAGGCGCCCCTTCAATTCTGGCCTTGGGTGACCGGTGTGTGGAGTTTGCATGTTCTCCCTGTGTCTGCGTGGGTTTCCTCCGAGTGCTCCGGTTTCCTCCCACAGTCTGAAAGACGTGCTGATTAGGTGCATTGGCCATGCTAAATTCTCCCTCAGTGTACCCGAACAGGTGCCGGAGTGTGGCGGCTAGGGGATTTTCACAGTAACTTCATTTCAGTGTTAATGTCAGACTACTTGTGACACTAATAAATAAACAAACTAAACATTCACCCCGTGTCTGCTTGGGTTTCCCCCAGGTGCTCCAGTTTCCTCCCACAGTCCAAAGATGTGCGGGTTAGATGGATTGGCCGTACTAAATTGTTCCTTAGTGTTGGGAGATTAGCTGGATAAATATATGGGGCTATGGGGATAGAGATGAGTGGGATGGTGCAGACTCGATTGCCCAAATGGTCTCCTTCTGCGTAGTAGGGATTCTATAATTCTATGTATTCACTGTACAAAAAATAATTTGTCCTAAATCTCGAAGAGGCCGTGATCATAAACTATTACTCAGTGCTGTTCTTTAGATGCTTATTGTGTTTTTTTGAATTGTCAGCTTTTTGGGGGTTGTGTCAGCTTTTTAAAAAGCTGTTCATTAGCTTTTCCTAGCCTGATAATTTAATATAAATGCTGAAGTCTGAACTGTGCTGTTATGTGCACACTATTCAACAAACTTGAAGTGTACAGAAGCAAAATAGAAGTGGCTGGCTGTCCCGTTTCTCTTTTAGCCATCGTTAATCTATGGTTTAATTTGTTTCTGTGGAATATGTGTCGTAGCACTATCTGACAATGGTTTGCCAAGGTCAAAGACTAAGAAAGTTTGTGAAGTAAAAAGCTGAGACTTGATCATTAACATGCATTTTTGGAATACTGTGTGACACTCTTTCTTCAAGTAAACAGAGATTTATGAAAAACAAACATTGCAAATGAGTAATTTTAAATCTCCAACAGCTGGATCGGGTTTACTTTAGGAAAGTACTAAAATCAGAGTGAATGTTTGAACAACCACCAGATACAGTGAAGTTACATAATGATCCAATGGCACACACTTTTAAAACCCCAACTAATGTTGAATAATGACAGCTTCACCTTCACAACAGAGCTCGTATTCATGGCCAATTCAGAATACATTTCATTTTGGTAAATATATGTTTACGGCGGCTTTACTTTTTCACTAGAGGCAATAATTAAACGACTTTATCAAACATGATGGGATAGTAATGAGGTGAATAAACAATGTTACCACATATTCAAGTAATTTTAATACCGCCAAAGACATATGGACATTTTCACACAAACAGTTACCATCTGTCTTAATGTGATAATCTTTCTCACTCCAAAGGAAACTTTGTTTTTATTAATGTACTTATGCTGTTTGACTTTAATTTAAAGATCATAGTAGCACCTCAAAGTAGACAAACTATAAAAATTACTCGTAAGTTTTTTAAAAATACATCACGCAAAGACGATAAGGTGCAAAAAAAAACAGGCACATCAATATTTCCAGATACTTCAATGGAAATTTTGTTGCAACAAGTGTGGTAGAGGAAGGTGACCCTCTTTGGATTTCTAGGGCAATAGTCTTATTGCAAAGCACCACCCAGTGCTTTGCAGGATGTAGAAACATATGTAAATGAAGATGGCTGCCTGCTAGTCAGGACATTTTGAAGGTCATCAGTCTATCAGCCAAGGTAGGTCCAAGCACCCACCAGCTCAGCATAAGTCAGAAGTGTGACAGATTACTCCCAAGCTACCGGGAGGAATTCCACTCCAACAATACTCAGGAAGCCCAATACCATCTACAACAATGAAGTGCACTTGATCAACACCCCATCCACCACTTTTTCCACTATTGTCTCATCATGGCTGCAATGTCTACCATGTGGAAAGTGCACTGTAGCAACACATCAAGGCTACTTCCCAAACCCCTACCACCTAAAAGGACAGGAACCACATGCACAAGGGAACACCACCATCCACAAGTTCCCCTCCAAGTAACATACCACCCTGACTTGGAAATATATTGCTGCTCCTGTCACTGGATCAAAAGGGCCCTCCCTAATAGTATTGTAAGTGTACCTACATAATGTGAACTGCAGTTCAAGAAATTGTCTCATACTCACATTCCCAAAGGCAGTTAGGAATGGGTAATAAATGCTAGCCCTTTGAAGCAATGCCTATATCCCATGAATAACTAAGTAAAGTTAAAGGTAGCTTGACAGGTCAGGTTATTCTGCAGTTCAGTCTGGTGACAGCCTTTTGTATCATCTTCTGCAGGCTACACATCTTTGTTATGCAATGAGGCATTAGCATCCAAAGCACAGGAGAAGAAAGTCAACCAGTTGCAGCCAGGCTATGAACACCATGAACAGAAAATATCCAATTCACCAAAAGCATCAATGTATTTATCGTGTGTGCCTAAATTCACTTTCCTCTACTTTGCTTTCATTCGCTGTCAGTTGCTGCATTTAAACTACCATGGATCTAAGTCTACTCTTAAAACAGTATCTGAAATTATTCCAAGAATATTCTCATTGCAATTTTTGTCCCAGAAGCAACAACAACAGGGAAATTTGCCTTAAAATGTTTGAGGATTCTGCTGTTGTTTTAAAAAAAATGTTTGCGAAAGGACTTTTAAGTGTTTGTATAAGTTGTCAAGTGATCAATTATAACTTCTGGATAATAAAGAAATACTGGTTCCTGTGACCTGGTGACCATTGGCCTGGAAGCAGTAGCAACAGAGAGGAAGTGAAGCTCTTTGGAAAATAGTGAGGAAACAGAAGAGGAAACTGCCTGTGGGAAATTGGCTGTAGGTCTCAGAGTACAGGGACCGGAATCCTGTCCCAGGAAGAACTGGAAACTGATTTGCATCCCACCAATGGGAAAATATGGCATGCAGAAGTCAGGACTTACCTGAACAATGCCTGATGCTGCCTCCGGAGTTCAGAATGGAGGCTGCCAGCAACAGTGGACCCCAGATCATCACAGCAGTGGGTAGGGGTGGAACATCTACAGGTGGGCTTTCCAGATTCAGTATCACCAAGGGGGTCATCTTCCAAACCCGGAGTGTCCCTGGAGCCATTTTCATTTTCAGGAGGTCCATTTTCTTTCTTCAAAGGTGGGACAGTGAGGTTGGTGCATTTTCAATATGGCACCCAGATATGATAGCAGACGCATGCATCATACCCACCCCGCCACAGAACATGGCTCAAAACTCCCGGGTGCATCGTAAGCGAGGTCAGAGACAGAAGATAGTTTCCTGCCACCTCCTCAGTGGGAAACCTCTCCTCTTCCCACCCGTGCCATGGGACTTCGTCTCAAAAGAGAGAATTCTGCCTGAAGTCTCCAGGAATTGAAGATCAATCTCCAGGACACTGCTATGAGCAATCCTGGAGAAAAATCATGAGGACATTAAAAAGTATTTTGTTTTGGTCATTTTCTTTGAACATTTCTCTTTACCAGGCATAAAACAATTGAAAATGGAGAGAGGGGAGCAGGTGGTTGGAAGTGGGAAAGGCACTTTGGCCAACAGTCAAGCATCATCCAATTGGGCAATGAATCTTTTTGCTTTCCAATTGGTGTAGTAAGGCCATGCATCACAAAGATGGATGTGTTGGCTGGGGTGGCACGGTGGCACAGTGGTTAGCACTGCTGCCTTATAGCGCCAGGGATCTGGGTTCAATTCCCAGCTTGGGTCACTGTCTGGAGTTTGTACATTCTCTCCGTGTCTGTGTGGGCTTCCTCCGGGTGCTCTGGTTTCCTTCCACAGTCCAAAGACATGCAGGTTAGGTTGATTGGCTATGTTAAATTGCCTCTTGTCAGGGGGATTAGCAGGGTAAATATGTGGGGTTATGGGGATAGGGCCTGGGTGGGATTGTTGTCAGTGCAGACTTGGTGGGCCGAGTGGCCTTCTTCTGTACTGTTAGGATTCTATGATTCTATGTTGGCCAAACTGTGGCTGGAGCATGGAATAAATCATGTAATCAAACCTCCAGGAGTACATTTAACATAGTTGGCAACCCTGCACCTGATCCAGCTTCCCTATCTCACTATCTGAATCCCTCAGCTTTGATGTAACGGAGATGCTGTTGCATGGTTAGCAGTGTCTGAAAGTGGATGCCTACAGTATTCAGCACATGCACAGCCAGCAAACCATAGAAAAAGTAAAGAGGAGCAGGGATTAAAATGGGACAATCACAATAACCTTTGCAATTATCTCTTGCTGCAGAACAAGCCACAAGCTCATCTTAGCAAATGTTTTGGTTCCAATTATAACTGAGTGAGTCGGGTGAGATGAAAGAGCATGAGAAAGAGGACACAATGCTTGCACTAAAGAAGGTTTTTGACTTCAGATTCTTCTACTATTCCCATGCTCTGGTGTACAATCAATTGCAGAGTTATTTCCTCATGAGTCTGATGTTATATGTCCTGAAACCTGTCCGTTTTTGCTCACACCTATTATATGCAGCTTCAGCTTGCAAGCGGAGAAGAAGATGGTTAAATTGTCATAATGGTAGGCAGCAGCAGTTCAGTTCATGATCAAGGCATGAATGGCATTAAATGTCTTGTGGATGATGGAAAGGCTAATTGGCAGTGGAGCAGGCCGCATGCTGAACACAACTTTCCATCCATTATTGCAAATGACTAGAAAAGCACAAGCCCAAAATTCCACTTAGTGCTGTTAGTGAACTAGGCTCAACACACAGCAAGCAAAAAGTCATGAAGTGTCCATAATATATAAAGTATCCATAAGATTTATGTTAAAATGCTAAGTTTTTTCTGGGGTTTGTTGAAAACTGTTGTTTTCTGCCTTGATAACCATCTCAATATTATTTGAAATGTAAGAAAATGAGCAGAGTAACTTTCTAGCCACATCTGCCACTCTAATTCCATGTCCCATTTGCTAAGTGGAAGGTCTGCTTATTTGCATATTTCCAATCTGCATCATGGCTTTTGGTGAGCAACTATGGCACAGCGTTGAGAGAAAGCAGTGGTAATATGGCCCCTTTAATGGGCGATCCTTTGTGGGCCATGTGACCAGACCAGAACCAGTGGAGTGAGTGAGCCTGGGCCAATTGGCAGCGAGGGCCTGCAGGCCCAGAACTGGAGGGCTTCAGTTGGAGCCAGGGCATTGTTAGGAGTAGACCTGTATAGTTGTGCTGTTAATCCCTTAGTGTACATAGTTTTTCTTGGACAATCAACACTTTACTTTGTAACCTGTCACATGGAGTTGTCTTGAGTTATTACAAATGCCAAAGAATTAATTTCTATCATATTGTCAAAAGAATGAAGGAGAAGGTCCAATATTTCACAGATTTTTCAAGATGTGACCTCAGTGTTGATCTATTGTCTACAATCTTTCCTTTTTACCTTGTAGATGTTACAACCAGGTGAGGAGGAGGGGCAAATAGTTCCCCTCTTTGCTCCCTCCTCATTTGACTGCAACTTTTTATTTTTGCTGGGAAATTCCAATTCAGAGAGAACCCAAAGGATAGATTTTCTTGATTGAGTTTAGCGTTAGCTTTACTATATCAAAATCAATCCAAATAAAATAATAAAACAAGCACGGATTTTTGCACACACTTGAAGTCTGTTCACAGCCAAATACAGATAGCAGAGTGGAGAAGGAAAGGTTCATCAAATTAGAGTCCATAAAAGTTAAAGAAATTCATAGTCTGTAGTTTGGTGACTCAGCTGGCTTCAGGCTGGATGCGATGGACTTGCTGCTTTCACTCGGTTGTCTTCTGCTTGTTATGTTGAAGTGGTTAAAAACTGCAAATGGACGATCAATTTGTTCTTCTGGAGACACAGCTCGAGTTAAGTTCTTTCTGCAAAATCTCTATCTGCTGCACATGGAGAGAGACTCAAATAATAGCAGACAAGGCCCAAAAATATGCAAGTTGATTGGAGAGAGAGAGAGAGAGAGAGAGAGACTCTCGGCTGTTTATTATCAGTTCAGCTGAGAAAGCGTGCTCAAAAAATACAAAAGGGTTGGATTGTCATATGTGACTGCCCTCTCCAACTGACCAGAAATTGAAACATGATCATGTATTCCAATTGTAACTTGATTAGGTCAGGCCTGGGTGTACCCCGTCTTTGCCCAGATCCCATTGTTCAAGTGATTAGAGTTGAATGTTTGCCTCCACCCAGCTGAGTATCTGGACATTGTGCTACTGGAATAGCAAATATGATTTATTACATTTCTCTGAGGTAATTGTCTCATGGGATTTTGAAGATACGCCATATTTATCTAAATGGGTTGGAATGTGAAATGTACAGTAATGAAAATTAGGTCGCCATCTTGGTTGTAAGCTCATCACCTTAGTCTTTGATTTTTTTGTCTGTTTTTTTTAAAAGTTCAAGTTTTCAGCCAGTTTTGGTGATAACTTTAAAATAACTGGTACAATTCTATAAATGATCAACAGTCATACTCAATTCCTTTTTTGACTCTTATCTTTGTTAAAGGATACTTTTTAGACATGTGAACATATTTCTTTTGAAGCAGCAGAATCGAAAACCTTTCTGCCTTTAAAGACCCTTGCCAGTCTTCAGCCCAACAAATATCCATTGAACTATTTTCTCCAACATATATTTACCACAGGATCGTATAACCTATTAGCTTATCATTAGCAAATTCTAAAATTCTGCAAGATCTGCTCTCTTCCAAATTATTTGTGGATATTTTAAACAGAAGGGGACTCAGAACAGATTACTAGAATATTCCTCCTGCCACTGACACCCCAACACATTTTCTCCTCATCATCTTCCACTTCTAATTTGCAAAGAAATTTCAAATTTGGCCAACTTATGCTTCTGAATCATAGAAACGCTACTGTGCAGGAGGCCATTCAGCCCATCGAGTCTGCACTGACAACAATCTCACCCAGGCCCTATCCCCATCACCCCACATATTTACCCCACTAATCCCTCAAACCTACTCATCCCGGGACACTAAGGGGCAATTTAGGATGGCCAATCAACCTAACCCGCACATCTTTGGACAGTGGGAGGAAACTGGAGCATCCGGAGGAAACCCACGCAGACACGGGGAGCATGTGCAAACGCCACACAGACGATGACTCAAGCCAGGAATCGAACCCAGGTCCCTGGAGCTGTGAAGCAGCAGTGCTAACAACTGTATCACCCATATGCAGGCGAATTATTACAAGATCTGCACTTTTTAGATGGAGATTGGTAGCTATCCACTCAACAATCTTTGTCAATGCATCGCTGGAGATGTGGTCTGTGAGGGAACGATTCAAATTCCTGAACCATTCAGACCAGTTATGGAGCAAGGATGAGCTAGATGACTTAGCCTTAATAAAACTCGGACCAATGGCCTTGAAGGAAAATATAACTGGAGCTGTGAGAATATATCAGGAACAGGGGAATAGTAACAGCGGGCAACTAAATGAAAGTAATCTTTCAGTATATTGTTAATAAGGGAGTGGGGGCGGGGGGGGGGGTGGGGGGAGGTTGAATGGGATGAGCTGATACAAGGTGAATTTGAATCTGGGAAAGCAAGAGGGGAATATTTCTAAACACAAGGAATCCAAATCATGAGATACTTGGTTAGGTGTATTGACCCAAACAGGCGCCGGAGTGTGGTGACTAGGGGATTTTCACAGTAACTTCATTGCAGTGTTAATGTAAGCCTTACTTGTGACTAATAGATGAACTTTTTACTTTTTAAAAAAAAATGCGCCAAAAGCCTCCCACCTCCTCCATGGCTGGGATTCTCCAGCGCTACTGCAATGAATTGAGTTTTGGCTGAGCACCATTCTCATTGGCAGCGGGGCAGGAATGGACTAGATCGGAGGATCCTGCCCATAGATGAGGAAACCCATTTTAGTATGTTTTAGTAGTCCTTTTCAAGATAAAAGGTAATATATATTCCCACTGCACACCACCCCACCCCCACACAGAAATGTAGTTGTTTCTTGAATTATTCCACAATGTTTCCCTACACTTCTGGATGGATCCCTGATACATGTCACTTTTTACAATCTTGAAATGCATTCTTCTTTTGGTCAGTTTAAAGTAGAACGATTTTAATTTAATGCAAAGAGCAAATAAAATTGGAAGATTAGCATTGATTGAAACAATATTTAATGTTATAATGCAACACTGGAAAAATATGACAAAATGTGCAGCTACATGTTTTCATAGAGATCAAATATGCTCAAAAAATAGTATGATTAAAATAAACTGTTAAATTTAGACAGAAGTTGTGACAGGAAAATTTCTAGACTAATGAATGCTCACTTCCTTCCAAATCATAATAGCAATAGCATATGCAAATCCTTCCATTTGTACAGAGGATGTGTAATTGGGTAATGATTCATATGTTATTTATATAATGAGCAAACTTGCTGAGTAACACGTGAAGGATAAATTACAACTGCATTAGCAAGGAAAGATCAGATGTAAAAAATGTTAATTGGAACTTTGAACTTTTGGGGGGAACTGTCTGTTTGATATTAAATCAGCCAGCACCCAGAGATCCTAATTGATCTCTCCGGCATGCCTTCTTTCATTCTGTACCATGAAAACATGAGACACTTTGGTAATTGTAATGGGGCAGAATGTATGTGAAATTCCAATATTGGCACTATTTTATTTTCCAGCAGAGTTGAAAGTTCCACACATTGTTTGGATCCTTCTGTTGTAATATGCCTTTAAGGGATAGCAGAGTGCCATCACTTTGAGGGAACTGTGTCACATGATCCGGTCTCTGTTTCACTTCAGCCTGGAGCAGAACACAGCCCTGCTGCTGATGTCTTCATGTTTTCTGTCCATGTATATATATTCGCAAGTGCCTGTTCCTCATAAATGAACCACACAGTGCTTTTGCGTAATCCTTCTATATCATTAAATAACACATATAGAGGGCTGTATTTTATGTGTCTCACCAGGTGTGTTTAGGGTGGAAGGGCACATAAAATAGGGTGGGTGCCCAGTGCACCACCTTCCCGCCCACCTCCATAACGTGAGAGGTTGATGGCACCCTGCCCACCATGTTCAAATAAATAATCAAGTGTCAATTAGGTGTGTTACCAAGCCTAAACCATACATGGAGTCATAATGAGCACAAAGGAAGATGGCTGTGGTTGGATTGTTGCATGTCAATTTTTTCAGTTCCAGAACATCACTGCAGAGGTTCCTCAGGGTAGTGTGTCCTTCCAGCATAAGGTCAGAAGTAGAGATGTTTGCTGATGATTGCACAATGTTCAGCACAATTTGGGACTCCTCAGATGCTGCAGCAATCAATGTGCTAATGTAGCAAGATCTGGACAATATCCAGGCTTGGGCTGACAAGTGGCAAGTAACAGTTATGCCAAACAAGTCTCTCTCCACAGATGCTATCAAACCTGCTGAGATTTTCCAGCATTTTCTGTTTTTGTTTCATGCCAAATAAGCGCCAGGCGATGACCAACTCCAACAAGAGAGAATCAAACTATTGCCCCTTGACATTCAATGGCATTTTGATTGCTGAATCCCCCACTATTAATATCCTGGGAGTTACTGTTGACCAGAAAGTGATCTGGATTAATAATATAACTACTGTGGCCACAAGAGCAGATCAGAGGCTTGGAATCATGTAGCAAGTAACTCACCTCCTGACTCCTCAAAGTGTGTCTACCAACTACAGGGTACAAGTCAGGAGTGTGATGGAATACTCTCAATTTGCCTGGGTAAGTGCTTAAGAACAACATTTAAGATGCCTGACACCATCAAGGACAAAGCAACCCATTTAATTGGCACCCTATCCACAAACATTTACTCCCTCTACCGCTGACGGAGAGTGGCAGCAGTGTGTACCATCTACAGGATGCACTGCAGGAACTCACCAAGGTTCCTGAGACATCACTTTCCAAATCATGACCACTACCATCTAGAAAGACAAAGGCAGCAGATGCATGGGAATACTATCACCTGGACATTGCCATCCAAGCCACATGTCATCCTGATTTGGAAATATGTTGGCATTTCTTCACTGTCATTGGATCAAGATCCTGGAACTCCCTCCAGGTCAGCACTGTGAGTATAACTGACACCATATGCCCTGCAATGGTTCGATAAGACAGCTCATCACCACCTTCACAAGGACAGTAGGGATAGCCAATAAATTCTGGCCTAGCCAGTGACACCTACATGCCATGAATGAATTAAAGAATAATATGCTGCCCACGCCATAAAATATTTGGTGTGGGAGGTGGGCAGCCTGATTTCTTTTAGCAATTTCTTCAAAGGTTAGGAAGGAAGTGGGTGTTTGCTCTTTTTGTGGGGCTGCCCTTATAACAGCAAGACCCCCTTTCCTTTCTACACACCGCAACTCTAAACCCATCACCAACCCCCCTCCCTGGTCCTCCTCCCTTACCTACACAAACACCCTGTCTGTCCAAAATCCCAGGCGTACCCCCAGGATCCATGGGCCTTCTTCCTCCTTCTCAGGTAGTCTTAGCAGCTGCCCCTGACAGGCTCTTGGAATTGCCAGCTAATCAATTAGACCAGCAGCTACAGAGGTGAATGGCGGAAATCCCACTTGGCCTTCGTTTATCTGCTTGGCATCATGTTCTGACTGTAGGCTGGGTCAGCATGGAGCATGTTGGTTCTGTGCCAACTTTGCTTCAGGGAGGGAAGAGACAGTGAGCCATCTCCAACCGCTTCCCTTGCCATTTTATTCAGCCAATGGTGGGCAGCAGTGGTTCCTGATGAATTGTGCTCAACCTAGCAGCAAGATTAACTATAGATGTGATATTTTAGATTGTGTTACATAGCATCAGATGGTGCTTAACATTTGACCAGACCACAACAGGGGGCAATCTAACCAAAACATTGAGTCCTGAACGAGCGTGGAAATGGGAGAGTTTCAGATCCATTTTTTAGGCAAGCTAAAAATCCAATCTTACCACAATCTGAGCAAAAAAATGCAGCAAGATCTGTTTCCCGCCAGCAGGGATGGGGCGGGGCCTAAGCTCACTGGGAAGCAAGCAGATTACATCAGAGGGCGCCATTGCACATGCGCAGATCTCTCTGTTCTGTGCAACAACGCAGGGAGAGATCTGTCAGACACCCAACCCTGCTATCACTGACCTCCCCCTCTGCAATTGCTGGCCTTTCTTCCCTGCACTATCGATGGCCTCCCCACATCTGGCGTGGCTGATCACACCCCAACCCCGGCCAGGCCAATCGCCCCTCACCCCTGTCCTGGGTGATTGCCTCCAAACACCCCTGGCCTGTCCCGGTCATTCGCTGACCCCACCCGGTCAGTTGCCAATTGCAGAGTGTGCTGCGTTCCAACCCCCGATCCCGGTTCCAGAATGCGCAACGTTCCTCCCCCCAATTCCCGGTTGCAGAGTGCACAGCATACTATCCCTTCCCCTTACATCCTGCCCCATCCAGGCCCTGCCACATTCCCTTAGTGAAGCAGCTGTGAAGCAGCAGTGCTAACCACTGTGTCACCGTGTCACCCATAGTTACTGGTCATGACTGAGTAAAAATCTTATTTTTCTGTTTGAAGTATTATTTTGAATTGAGGACTGGCCTGTCAACTGTATCAAAAGGAAATTCTCTTCATTTTCTAAATGATAAGATAACCATTTATCCAGGTGACGTTGGAATATTAATCTCCATTTTCATTTGTGTGTTGGTGAGTTGTTTTGTGATGGCATTATATCACCTGTTTGACGTGTTAATGGCTATGAAGAAATCCGATACATAATGATCTGTGCCAAAGAACAAAGAACAATACAGCACAGGAACAGGCCCTTCGGCCCTCCAAGCCCGCGCCGCTCCCCGGTCCAGGATTGAATCCTGAATCCAGGATCCCCGCCCAATTTTCCAGCCTATCTACATACTAATATCCTATCCACCGAGCTGTCCCTCACAGCTACGATGCTTTGTTCATCACAACCTATTAACTCACCCCCACCCCCCCATTCCAGACCATGTGATCTCCAGGGAGAGGCGAAAACCCAGAGTGAAAACCCCAGGGCCAATATGGGGAAAAAAAATCTGGGAAATTCCTCTCCGACCCCCTGAGGCGATCGGAACGAGTCCAGGAGATCACACTGGCCCTGATCGGAAAATGCTTCCCAACCCTATTCATTTCCACTTCCACGAACACCATATGAATTCCCTGCCCCCGAGACAGGTTCCCAACTATCCGCAGTCTCGCTCTGTACTGGCACCAGCAAGATGATCATAGAATGAAGCCTTGAAACGAGAAACAAAGAACAATTAGCCCGCGCCGCTCCCTGGTCCAAACTAGACCACTCTTTTGTATCCCTCCATTCCCACTCCGTTCATATAGCTGTCTAGATAAGTCTTAAACGTTCCCAGTGTGTCCGCCTCCACCACCTTGCCCGGCAACACATTCCAGGCCCCCACGACCCTCTGTGTAAAATATGTCCTTCTGCTATCTGTGTTAAACCTTGGGCAAGCTCAAAGTGAAATGTACTGTTTTCATTCAGTGGTACAAAATCAGCTTATCAGTGTCAACATGTGCAAACCTTGATGGATAGACCAATGCACATTTGACATTGCTGACCTGACGTATCCCGATTCTCCAAAATTCAAAGAACATCAATTAAAATGTACATTAGGACCTTAAGGAAATTCAATAATAACGTTTGCAGTGCTTTGATGTCCCCACACAATGTTGTTGACATGTTCTCGCATAATTGTCCTCCAGAAGCTTCTGAAATATGTCTTATATTCTTATACAAATATAAGAACTAGGAGCAGGAGTAGACCATCTGGCCCCTTGAGCCTGCTCCGCCATTCAATAAGATCATGGCTGATCTTTTCGTGGAATCAGCTCCACTTACTCACCCGCTCACCATAACCCTTAATTCCTTTACTGTTCAAAAATCTATCTATCTTTGCCTTAAAAATATTCAATGAGGTAGCCTCAACTGGACAGGGAATTCCATAGATTCACAACCCTTTGGGTGAAGGGTAAACTTAATAAAAATCTCAAAATCAAACACTAACAATTAATTTCATAAAATCTGATAAACAATGTGCACCCAAGTTATGACCACCTTGTTTATTCAGCTCAAGTTTCGTTTCAAGGCGCAAGAATTCTAAACTAATAATTGTAATTCATTCCGAATGTTGACTGCTTGATACCTAGATGATCCCAGCAACGTCACTTTTGCTAAAAATAACGAAGGGACAAACTAATCAAATTAATGATTTTTTCTTTCCCCCACATAAAGGCTGAATCAAAGGTTCATGAAAAGTCTATCACATTGTGTGATTGAAGTAAAACAAGCGAACCCTGATGATAAACTGGAGCTGTGCATCTTATCTAATATTCTAGTTTTATCTGCTTTGTGCTATGATAGTAATTATTTGGTTTCTGTATTGGACAATGTTGGAGTGATATCACTGAATAAATAGACAGTTAATGTACAATCCACTAGTCACAAAAGCAAAGAGATGCTAAGTGTTTAGTACTCTGAGTACCAGATGTTCCATAAATCTCAGACAGGAACTGCACCAAAATTAATTACCATTATACCTTGGTTTTGACCTTTGGGTTTCAGAATTTCTTTTCCGTATTCAGGCGGAATATGCTTTTTATCGTAGAGAGGGGAATACAGATTCACCTCAGTTAACATTTCACCAATAACTTAGGTTTATATCGCGGTTTTAACATTGAAAAATTCCAAGATGCTTCGTGGGGTAAATCAGATAAAAAAAATGGACATGGAACCAAAAGAAGAAATGTTAACAGAGTTAACTGAGAGCCTGGTCAAAGACATGCCGGGTGGGATTTTCCGACCGTACTTGCTCCAAGACTGGAAAATCCCACCCAATGTCAATGGACATTTTCATGGTCCGCACCCTGCCCAATATGATTCCTGTTGTGGGCAGGATGCAAATTTTTAAAGGGTTGTCTTAAAGGAAGATTGGCTGTTCTGGAGTTGAAATGCAAAGTGTGAGGCTTAGGTGACTGATGGCATGATCACTAATGGTGAGGTGAAAGGAGGAGTGTTGCATAAGATGGCACAAGCAGAGGGATAGCAAATTCTGGGATGATAGGGCTAGATGAAGTTATGGAGGTGAAGAGGGTCGAGGCCATGAACAGCGATAAACACAAGGATTAAAACATCAATTTGAAGAATGTGAAGCCAATGTAGGCCAGCCCGGACAGCACTGATGTGCAAGTTGAACAGGACATGGACAGTGCATCATTGGATAAGCTGAATTTAACTGAGCATGATGAATGGGAGGCTAACCAGTAGTGTATTGAAATCATCAAGTCTAGAGATGATAAAGATATGAACAAGAGTTTCAACAGCACGTGCACTGTGGCATGGGCAGATGGAGGTAGAAGTGTTTGTGTTGGACAGTAAATGAATTCAGTAATTCAGTTTACGGTTTAATAAGATAGCGAGGTTGTGAATCATCTCATTCAGCAGGAAATAATGGGTGGGAAGGATGAAATTTGTGGTAGTGGCCGATGATGGTGATGATGTCTTCAGTCTTACCAATATTTAACCGGAGGATATTTACACCGCAACCAAGACTGGATCTTGATGTAAATGAGCCAGTGGGAAGTGTTCAGTATTTATATGGAGGCTGGTCACATGGGGTGGATTTTTGGCCTTTGTTGGGGCTAGTTTTGGAGGCAGGCTGGGCCAAAACTTTGCCTCACCAGCCAGAGTATTGATTCCATCCTGTCTCTGGGCCATTTTTACATAGGTGGGGTCAGGGCTAACAGGACAACCTGCCCACAAATGGGGGAATAACCAATTAGGCTACAACAGGCCCGATTTAACTGCAATTAAGGAGATCAATTAAAATTTTCCAGTCGGCTTCCAAGTTCCCACATCAGTCGGGGCACCTGTTGGCAAGCATTCAATGACAAGTGATGGGACAGTGCTCAAGGCAGGCGCAGAGTTCAAGCACAGCCAGAGGCGGCCCTGTAGAGGCAATACCCCTCCCCTGTACAGTGGTGTCTACATTTAGATGACTTTTTAAATTAAATTTTTTTTAAATTTGAAAGAGGGCCCCTCCTTTTTGGAACACCCCCCTCTCTTATTTATCTACCATTGCATCTTGCTGCTTCTCTCTGATGGACCCACCAGTTTCAAGAGTCCTTAATTGGAAAGAGAACTAGTCTCCATGCCAATTAAGGAGCAGCCCCCTGAAGATCCCAGTAAGAGTTTACAAAGGCTGTTAAATGATTATGAATGCTGGGGCAGGATGGGCATGCAGTCCAAAGATGTGCGGATTAGGTGGATTGGCGATGCTAAATTGCCCTTTGGTGTCCCAAGATGTGTAGGTTAGGGGGATTAGTGGGGTAAATATGTGAGGTTACGGGGATAGGGCAGGGGGGTGGGCCTGGGTAAGATGTTCTGTCAAGAGAGTCAGTGCTGACTCGATGGGCCATATTGTTTCCTTCTGCATTATAGGGATTCTATGACTCTATGTCTGTGGGTGATTTTCTGTTTAAAGGGTGTCGGGAGGTGACAGAGCGGACTGAGAAGTTTGTACTCTGATAATTCCTCTTAGGAAGATTTTGTCCTTTGGTTAACACCTTATGAACTTCCCTATTCTAAAGAATTCTTTATCTGAACATGTATTCCTCTTAGATTTTTATGTTTCAGTGCTGTTACTGTTTAAATGGAATATGTGCTCAATTGTATAACTTAGCCATAGACGAAAACCACAACCGAGGAGGTGCTCAGCAGCAGAACTCCAGGGGTGAAGTTTAGGAGTGGGGGGGGGGGGTATATTGCTTGCCTGCCTCCCCCCCCCCCCAACAAATCCACCCCCGCCTGGTACAAAAGTCAGCAGCTCACCAGCTTTAGTGAAAAGAGCTGGCATGCAGTGAAAGTATACTGGGGATAGCTTTAACAAGGTGAGAGTTGGACTTCCACCCCTCAGGGATAGGAAGTCCTGCCTTGAAAGTTGCCGGCCCATCCGATTGGCGACAATTATTGCAATTGTATATATTGTAAATATAGTTAAAAACTATATTTTAAAAACTTGGAGGCCTGTCTCCAGCTGATGAATTAAAATTAATATTTGACGTGAGCATGTCTTTGTATCAATCTATTTGAATTCTTTAAAATACAAAGATAGAATGCTCATTTTGAAAACTGTGGCAAATATCATCAGTTCTATTTTTTAAAAGTTGCTTGCACCTCAAGACATGCCTTTTTGGTGAGGCCACATCTGAAATATTATGTGCAGTTTTGGTGTCCTTACCTGAAGAAGAATGTCCTTGCTATAGAGGGAGTACAACAAAGTTTACCAGGCTGATTCCTAGGAAGGCAGGTCTGTCGTTTGAGGAGAGACTAAGTCGGTTAGGATTATATTCACAGGAGTTTAGAAGAGTGAGAGGGAATCTTATAGAAACTTATAAAATTCTAACAGGGTTAAACAGGGTAGATTCAGAAAGAATGTTCCCAATGGTGGGGGAGTCCAGAACTAGGGGTCAAAGTTTGAGGATAAGGGGTAAACCTTTTAGAACTGAGGTGAGGAGAAATTTCTTCACCTAGAGGGTGGTGAATGTGTGAAGTTCATTACCATAGAACGTACTCGAGGCCAAAATGTTGTCTGATTTCAAGTAGTAATTAGATATAGCTCTTGGAGCTAAAGGGATCAAGGGATATGTGGGGAAGGGGGGAAATCGGGATATTGAATTCGATGATCAGCCATGATCAAAGTGAATGGCGGAACAGTCTCGAAGGGCTGAATGGCCTACTCCTGCTTCTAATTTCTATGTTTCTATGACAGCTGAATAGTCCCCAAAAGTGCCAGAATGCACTAATGGCCAAAGGTGGGGTTGCAAGGGAGTCCTGAAGATCTCATGGATACTGGACGGTAAGGAAAGTGGGGTTTTTGGCCAGGGGGGGTTGCGTTCAGGGACCTTGTTGGGGAAAGGGGGATTGGGTTCAAGAGACTGAGGAGGGGGACACAAAGGATGGTATCAACTTGTTAGTGTGCCTCCGATGGGCACAGGAGAAACCCCCAATTGTGGTAACATCCTACCTTCTAGCATAAGTTGGAAAAGTAGTGGGTTGGCTACTTTCCTTCTATCCGGGCTGAGCACATTCTTTCTATCTTCCTCCACCCACTGTACTGTGGAGGCAGAGGTAGAAAGAGGCCATTAAGTGGTCTTTAATTGGCAAGGGGGGGGGGGTGCAACTCAGAGGTAGGCTAGCCACCTGTATTATTTTATGTATACCCACCGCCTTCATATGCTGGCAGGGTGTCAAATTTCATCCCCAATTTACCCTTTGTGGGAGTTCAATGGTTGAACATATCAGGTTTAAAACAAAGTGTGAAGATACTGCAATGAGGAACTTAATGGTCAAAGAGTAAAGCCACACATAAATCTTCTTGCAAATGTTATATAAGTAACAGCCCAGCTGTATCCGTAGAAAACTATGCCACCCATGCACCACGAATAAAGGATGCCTAATAAAACTAATGCTGCCATAACAAATAATCAATTGAATATGATTTTTTAAATAAGGGAGGCATAATTCAACTGCTAACCTCACATTTGAAAAACAGAAAATTTCTCAACAGGAAAAAAGTGTTAAATTTTTAGAAAACTAAGAATCACCTTGCACAGAATCAAGTTAACTGAAAAGCATTCTGGGAAAATTTACTTATCAGCCAAAAAGATTCTGTCATCAAACTGGAACAGATGGTTTTAAGTGTAATGAGTGCAAAATCCTGAAGCTAAAAAAGTTTAATTGCTGAGTAAATACCGATTTTAACAATTGCACAGCCTTTAGTGTAAAAGCAACAGAAGGCATAAGGCAAACTGTGAGACAATATTTAACCAGAACTTTACATTAGCAGCTCAACCTCCATTTATAAGAGACCCATGTGACACCAAAGATAAAAAGATTCTAAGTTTCTTTGCAAAATGCACCCACTTAGCATGGAAAATACAGACTGTTTAGTCTGTCAATGAAAGTTATCTAACACATATGTGCTTCATTATTTATCAAAAACAATGTCCATAGTTAGCTTTGGCTGATCCGTGGACCGGCGGAGCAAATGTAAGTAAGCAAAGTTCATGTTCCAGAAAGCACCAAAACCCTTTCTTGCAGAAAATGAGAAACAGAATGCCACCGTGAAACCTCAGTCTAGAATCTGAACAGAATAATTACAGATTAGGTTGATGAATTGGAATTACATATTCCCATCCCCCCAACCCAGCCTAGACCAGCCCACCCTCAGCCAAACAAACCTTACTTGCTACAGAGACTGCAGTCTACTAATGTTTCTCACATCAGAGTTTGCTTGACTTCTTGTCAAGGGGGCTCAAACAACCTAGTCTTCTTATTGAACTTATTAGCTCAATGTTCTAATCAATCATTGATTGCATTGTTTGCAGGTTATAATTGGTAAACTAGTGACCTTTACCCTTTGGGTTGCTAGAGCAACAGTCAAGCTCTTGGCCTTAATTTCGAAGCACGCTTTGCTTTTGATCTCAAGTGAGCAACAGCTTGAAGAAAATGTTGTTACTGTAAGACAATAACAATAAAAAATATTTCTATTTGGTAAAGATTTTGGATTTGTATCAGCTGAAAGACTGTGATATGTATGAAAACCTTTCCATCATCGCCATAATTAGTTATTTGTAAAAAATGTTCAGAAAAATCGTGAGTTGGAGGACCTTACATAGATACACAGAGCTGAAGGATACAGGTTTCTGATGCTAAAAGTGCAGGTAGTTAACACGTCACTTGGATGTTCACAATAATTGTATCCCAAATTAGCATGCCATTCACATGTTGGTGAGGGTGTTCAGTCTTGGAGAAAAGCAGAACAGGTTCAGGATGAAACTATAAACGTTTCCAGGTATGAGATCTATGTCACAAAAGGTGCTGTTCAGTGCACTCCACGTGCAGCAACATTTAAAAAAACTAAACGACAAATTGAATTTTCTGGCCTCGAGTACTATTAGCCTGAATTTTACAGGAGTTATCCTGAGTTTGCAATAACGTTTTTAGTCTGTTATTTGGTATTTTAGCATAGGTAGGATTTCACAACTCTCACTGTTACTTACGCACAACTGTATTAATCTGCCATCAATATTTATATGTTGTTGTTCTGTGATGTCACTGTCTAACATTATGGTCTTTCAGTGCCTATTGGCTGATAACAGCGATGATCTGTCTCCAAGAATACCATCAAAGTATTTGCCCAATGGCAATCAAAATTACCTCAACTTTTGACCTTGGGCAATTATTGCCTTTACTGTCAATAAACCTCCTTCAGGCCTCAGGAAAGACCATTCATTATTCCTAACCAGTGAACTCAGTGACAGTTTTAAAGACATTGCCACTGGAAGGAGGACTAAAATTGGCATATTTGCATGACTCCTTTGCGGTGTAAAAAAAATGCATATATTTTTTTAAAATGGCAGTAATTATTCAGAAGTGGAGCAGCACCCCTTTTATTGAACCGTTTTATATTTGGGTGTGCAGAGCAGAATGTCAGCTGGTCTATGACTCATCCAGCATCTGCTCATTTTTCAGGAAGTATGTGTTTCAGTGTCAGGCAAACCAGGAATACTGAAATATTTGTCCAATTGAGAGACGATACGTAATAAAAAATGCATTGGAGAAAGGGTCCCCAATTTTAATTTAATATCTCATTTGAAATAAGTAACTTGGCACCTGCCTTAAGGCACAAAGATACATTGGCCCTGAATTTGCTTGCATTAGCCGGAAACACCACCAAAACCTGGATATACCAGCTGGTGTTCGTGAGAGAGTTCAGAATGGCCTTGTATGGTGGTGGAGCCCCTTCTCACCCAAACAAGGTCATCAGTGTGGACAGGGCTGAGCTGAAAGTGACCGCTTATTAAGCCGGAAATTCTTCCTTACCTAACCTCAGTACAACATAATGTAAATGCTGGAGGCCAATGCAACCACTGAGATGTGGCATGTGTTCCGTGCGGTGTTTAAAAATAGCTTTTGTCTCAATGCTTTGTTTTGTCCAAATGAGCTCAGAGGCCATACGAGTACGGCAAGACACAGTACACAAGGACCAGCCATGCACAAAGGCATTTCTCTAAACATCCCCTTTTTCAGAAAAAGAAAAACACATTGTATGCACGGTTATTTAGTTGCACACTACCCACCTATATGGTCAATAAAGAGAGTCATCATGCACGAATGGAAAATTGTTCATTCTAGTCTGTCTCAATTTTGTCAGTCTCTATACACTCATTGCATATATAGGGCAGAATCTTACGGTCACTCACACCGGTGGGATTTTCTGGTCCTGCTGCAGTGAATGGAGATTTGGCTGGGCGCCAATTTCTCCATTCTCGCTTGCAGCAGCAGCAGGAGGTGAACGGCCGGTCAGATCGCACCCATAATCTTCAAAATGTTCAGGTCTTTTAATGGATTGTTGGTTATTCGTCTGGTGTCTGTTGGTTCCTGGGGTGACATTGCCTCTCCAAGGTATGTCGTTGCTGTGGTGAATGTTGCTGCTGATCCATCATATTTGTTGGGGAGCAGTTGGCCTCAGGGACTGATGGTCATTCTGTTCTTTATTCCACTGGTTAAATCAAATCTTCCTCGTCGCTGTCTGCTGTGAAGGAGGTGCTTCTCCGGTTGCACCTGTGTGCCCGAGTAGTTGTGATGATATATCTGATTGTTCACTTTCACCATGTACAATCGAGGTGTCAACTGCTTTACAAGTTACCAGGTAGACTGATTGTTGTTGGGTGCGTTGAATGTGTGCACGCTTAGCGGCCCTCCAATTCTCAGCTCTGGCAAAGATCTGGCTGCCTTCGCAGAGTGAAAATAGGCTTTCTTTCACTTTGATTTTGTCACTCTATTTCTGGCTTAAGTAGGTTTTTTAACTTTTGTAAAGTTGTTTGGGTGCGGTGTGACATTAGTTGGTGGGCTTCATTACTTTCTAGGTCTCCAGTAGGTGTGTTTCTCCACTCCAAGATTGCCTTGTACACATCTGTACTGGATTTACTTGATTTTTTGATGGTCCTTTTGACAATTTTCACCACTGCCTCAGTTTTTGACTGAGGATAGTGTGGAGAAGATGTATCATGCTAACTTTCCCAATCATTTATGAAGTGCCTGAATTGGTTCAATGAAGAGTGGAGGAGCTCATGCCAGGAGCAACATCAAGCATACCTAAAAATGAGGTGTCAATCTGGTAAATCTACAATAAAGGACTACTTGCATGCCAAACAGCGGAAGCAGAATGCCATGGACAGTGCTAAGTGTTCACACAAGGAATGGGTCAGAACTAAGGCGGCACGGTGGCACAGTGGTTAGCATGGCTGCCTCATAGCGCCAGGCACCCGGGTTCAATTCCGGCATCGGGTTACTCTCGATGTAAAGTTTGCACATTCTCCCCGTGTTTGCGTGGTTTTCCTCCGGGTGCCCCTGTTTCCTCCCACAGTCCAAAGATGTGCAGGTTAGATTGATTGGCAATGCTAAATTGATCCTAGTGTCAGGGGGTTAACAGGGTAAATATGAGGGGTTGCGGGAGTGGGGCCTGGGTAGGATTGTGGTCGGTGCAGACTTGATGGGCTGAATGGCCTCCTTCTGCACTGTAGGGATTCTAAGCACTGCAGTCCTACCACATCCAGTTCTGAATGATGGTGGTCAATTAAACAGCTAACTGAAGGAAGTTCCACGATAGCTCCGTCTTCATGGATGAAGGAGCTTAATACATCACAGAATCACAGAATTGTTACAGTGCAGAAGAAGGCCATTTAGCTCTAACCATTCATCATGACTCAATGCCATCCCCCTGCCTTTCCCCCGTACACCTGTATATTGTTTCTATTCCAAAGGTTTTCTCTGACATCACGTTTGCTTCTTTTGCATATCACCTTAAACCTGTGTCTGCTCATTCCTGATTCTTTTACGAGGGGGAGCAGTTTCTCCCTATCTTCTCTGTCCAGCCCCGTCATGACCAGCCCCCACATGATCTTGAACATCTCTATCAAATCTCCTCTCAGCTGTCTTCTTTCCAAGGAGAACAGTCCCAATCTCTTCAACCTATCCTCATAACTGAAGTTTCTCATCCCTGGAACCATTCTTGTAAACTTCCTCTGCACTCTCTCCAATGCATTCACATTCTTCCTATAGTGTAGTACCTTGAACTGTACACAAAATTCCAGCTGGGGACTAACCAGCATCTTGTAGAAGTTCAGAATAACCTAAAGTTAAAGTTTTATTTATTTATTCGTCACAAGTAGGCTTACATTAACACTGCAATGAAGTTACTGTGAAAATCCCCTCGTCACCACACTCCAGCGCCTGTTCGGGTCAACGCACCTAACCAGCTCATCTTTCAGACTGTGGTAGGAAACTGGAGCACCCAGAAGAAACCTTTGCAGACACGGGAAGAACATGAAAACTCCACACAATCAGCAGATTGCCGGGAATCGAACCTGGATCCCTGGCGCTGTGAGGCAGCAGTTCTAACCACTGTGCCATCATGTCTGTCCATGCTCTTGTACTCTATGCCCCTATTATTAAAGCCCAGAATATTGTATGCTTTATTAACTGCTCTCTCCACTTATCCTGCCACCTTCAATGATCTATGTGCATATACACCCAGCTCCCTTTGCTCCTGTACCCCTTTTAGAATGTTTTCTTTATTCTACATTGACTCTTCCTGCCAAAATGCATCATCTCACACTTCCTCACATTGAATTGCATCAGTGCAAAAGACAAAGCTGAAGTATTTGCAACCATCTTCAATCATAGGTGCCAAGTGGATGATCCATCTCAATCTCTTCCTGAGGTCCCCAGCATCATAGATGCTAGTCTTCAGTCGATTCAATTCGCTCCACGTGATATCAAGAAACCACTGAAGGCACTGGATATGGCAAACGCTATGGACCCTGACAGCATTCTGGCAAAGATATTGAAGATTTGTGCTCCAGATCTAGATGTGCCCCTAGCCAAGCTGTCCCAGAACAGCGACAACATAGCATCTATCTGGCAAGGTGAAAAGTTGTATGGTATGTCTGCCCATAAAAAGCAGAACAAATCCAACTTGGCCAATTATCGTCCCATAAGTCTACCTTTAATCATCACTAAAGTGGTGGAAGGGATTGTCGGCAGTGCTATCAAGCAACACTTACACAGCAATAAGCTGCTCACTGATTCTCAGTTTGGGATCCATCAAGATCACTTAACTCCTGAACACATTACAACCTTGGTTCAAATGTGGACAAAAGAGCTAACTCCAGAGTTGAGATGAGAGTGACTGCCCCTGACATCAGTGCCGCGTTTGACCAAATGTGACATCAAGGAGCCCTAGCAAATTTGGAGTCAATAGAAATCAGGGGGAAAATTCTCCACTGGTTAGTGTCATACCTAGCACAAGGAAAGATGGTTGCGGTTGTTGGAGGTCAATCATCTCAGTCCCTGGATGTCACCACAGCAGTTTCTCAGTGCAGTGTCCTAGACCCAAACATCTTCAGCTGCTTCATCAATGACCTTCCCTCCATCATAAGGTCAGAAGTGGGCTTGTTCACTGATGACTGCACAATGTTCAGCACCATTCGGGATTCCTCAGATACAAAGCCACCCATGCCAATATACAGCAAGGCCTGGACAGAATTCAGGCTTGGGCTGATAAGTGGCAAGCAACATTTACACCACACAAATGACATCTTCAACAAGAGAGACATTTGCTCTTGACATTCAATGGTATTACCCTCAGTGTATACGTTCTCATGGCAGGCTCTCATTCATAAGGCAATCCTATATCTGATCAGATTATCCTTTAAATGCCCAAGCTCAAAAGATTCAGTTAGATTTCTCAGTACAGTCACATACTGGTCAATATTCTCCTCTTCTTCCTGAGCTCTGCTGCTGAACACATAGCACTTATAAACAACATTAGTAGAGTGTTCAAAATGGTTTGTCAAAATTCTTCAAGACCTCCAAAATTTCATCATTCTGGCTTTTCTGCTCCTCAGTGATGTCTCAGGCAGGGCACAGGAGAGTGGGGTGCACATGAAGCTAATCATGTCTTCTGTGGGGCTGGACTCGGGCAGCACTGCCACCCTCTCCCAAGTGGCCACCTGCCTACCTCAATGTGTTCACAGACAAGCGTGTGCTGGGCATTCCGCTCCAGGACAAAGTCCTGTGGTATAAAGGGATATTGGAGTGACAGCCTGAATCCATAATAGAAAAGGGAAATTGTAAGCTCAGCAGGATATTATGAAGGATGAGGAGATAGAGTTAAGAAGTGAAACTGGAGATGTTTGGGCCTTTTTACTAAAGCAGGAAAGAGAGACTGAGAGTATATGTTTATGTGTGAAAGAGTGTGTGTGAGAGAGTGAGTGTGTGAGTGTGAGTGAGAGTAATAGTGTGTGTGTGAGTGTGTGAGAGTGAGTGTGTGTGTGAGTGAAAGTAAGTGTGTGTGTTTGTGTGTGTGTGTGTGCGCGCGCAAGTGAGTGCGTGCATGAGTCGAGTGTGTGAGTGTGAGAACGAGAGAGAACCCTGAGACTTGGAGTGAACTGAACACACACACACTCATGTACAGAGGCTGCTCAGTGTGGGGCACATACACACAAGCCCTTTCCCTCTCTCCTGCTCCTCACAAACCGATCCGCACATGGGTCGGATCAGGAGGAAACATCATTTAACATGTTATCTACCTCTAATTTTAAATGAATTCTGCCAAGGCAAGTTCGTTGCTGTGCCACCAATGTCAAATGCAAGATCGGTGTTAGTTAAACCCAGATTCTTAGCTCAGCCCCAGACCCCTCCTCCTTCCCTGGTGACCAGTATTTGTGGCCAACTCTGTGACCATTAAATTGACCTAGAATTATGAAAGTGTGCAGGTATATTAGAGTGCTATGTCAAGTGGATAAAGTGCTCTTCTGCATTCAACAGTATTGAGCGTCAAATTTTAATAGGGTTAAGGCTTCCTCAAGTGAAGTTGGAATGACTATTTGTTTATTTTAATAGATCCATGAGCATCTCAAAGTCTTCCTAATGTTATTATGGAACTCCTGGGTTCTGACAATTGTAGATAGTGGGTGAGTGAGGATTGGTGGTGGAGGGTTGTGGTGGGACGTGGTTGGTATGAGGGAGCATAAGGATAGAGGTGGAGGTATAGAGGAGTCATGTATGTGGATGGAAGGTGCATGGAGGATGGGAAGCATTTGGGATATGAAAGGATGTGTGGGACTAGGGGGATCAGAGATGAGGTGTAGACTTTGATGCCTAACACTCATGCATTGAACGAGGCCAATTTCCCAGTGCATGGAGACAGGCCTTCTAACCTGGTCTCCCACCTCATTCCAGTCTTTGCCCTCCCTTGAGAGATGGCAGCTGCATCTCCAGCTTGCCCCTGACTCCTATGCATGAAAATAGCATGGGTGGGCAGTGCCAGACAGGAGACGGGACCGTGATGTCAGGAAATCTCCCAACTCATGATCCCCACCTCAAAGGGGAAGTTTCTCCCAATAAGTGTATACTTATACTGTCGTCATGGTGTATTTTTATTAGCATTTAGATCTTTTTTATTAGAAACTTGTGATAGGAAAAGTTTGAGACCAGGAAGTTAGATGGAATATTTTTGGAGGCATTGGATTTTTAAGGTAGGCATAAATTAAATTTGCATTTAAATTTTAGTACAAATGCCAGAGATTCTTTAAGTATTGTCAGTAAGTGTAATTATTTATTCATATATTAAATTATCGGAATATATTATGATCTCCGAGGTGAACGATGAGAAACTTGAAGTACAGGACAATGCACAAGTTGCTACAGCAAGGAGAGTGAAACATCCATGCAGCGTTTCAGAAATAACATTATATCAGAGACATTTGTCAAGTGGAATTTCATTCAAGGTTTAACTCGGAAAAAATTTTGAATAATTCTCAACAATGGTGACATCTTTTTTCAAAATGTGTCAACCAGCCAAAATGAACATTATTGAGTTAAAAAAAAATCTGTTTCAGAAAAAGTGAAATTCTACGTGCAATGATTAATCAGATAATCTGTATCACGGCTTATTCATTATCCGAATATTTATTTCCGAGATCTGTTGTATGCTTATGTTTATCTATTTCCTGTTAGCAATTATACATACAAGATAAGCATACTTTGTGAAAATGCTCTAATATTATCAGTGAGTGGATTCAACAGATAACTGTTGTGCAAGAGCTCATGGTTAAATAATCTGGATGCATTTTGTGAGTTCATCCATTTGTAAACTGTACAGGTGTCACTGAGACATGCACACTTTACAACTGGATGCATTCGCATGATTTACTTTTATTTTTTATTTTTATACTTTTTGCTTTATGTTTTCATGTTTTAGCAATGGATTGAAAACATTTTCAACCAAATTAATTAATGCTGATTTTGTAAAACCATGAGCAGTGGACATCAGAATTACTGAAAGGTACTCTCAATGGATGAGACTGTCACCAGGCACACCAACTGGAAAAAGTACCCTTTAATCAACAATAGGTTAACTCTTAACAGCAACTAATGACATATAAGCAAATATACTGAACTACAGATGCATATATATGTAAAAATAAACAAAATTTTGAGAAAAAATAATTTAATCACTTGTGAAGTGCTCCACCATTCGGAACCTTATGGTATTTCAGTTCTTGCAATAGCCAAGATAAACCTGTGCCAAAGCTCTGCTGCCCAAATCCCTTGCTGACCTCTAAAAAATGCATGTTGCATGCAAGATGGATGATTGCAACAGAATTTCCACCTTTATCAAACCTGTTATTTTTCCCCCAAAAAAGATAGTTTATTTATAAAATTGCAAAAGTACCTTCCATAGCATTTCAAATTGGAATTACAGAAAGTGCAATAAAATTCAACTTTTTGCCGTACAGCATGTTGCACCCTGAGATGCCTTATTATAATTGCAATGCGTATGATATATACAATATACATTTCTTATCAAGCATACAGAGCAAGACATTATACCCAGTTTCCAGCCCCTCAGTGTACAATGGCAGGCAGGCCTTAAACTGTGGTCTTTCCCCATTGAGCCTTTTGGCAGATGTCCTGAACTTTAGCGTGACCCTCAGTGCATAATCCTGTACCTTGGAATGTGCCAATCTGCAACACTTGTGCACTGGAAGACCAATCAGTTTCAGGCAGACACAAGAGTGTCTTTCACTGGGTTGATGATTCTCCAGCAGCAATTAATGTTTGTTTTGGAGTCCATCCCTGGAAACAGCCTGTAGAGCATTGGATCCTGCATGCAGAGCTGCTCAGAAATGAAGCTCAACAGGAACCATTGCATCTCTTTCCAGACCTTCTTTGCAAAGGCACATTTCAGAAGGAGGTGTATGATGGCCTCTTCCCCATTGCAGGTGCTTTGAGGGCAATGTGTGATGCTGCTCAGGCTTTGGGTGTGCATGAACTGACAGGGAGTACCCATCTCACCACCAGCCAAATTACATCTTGGTGCTTGTTTGAAAGTTTTGGCAATAAAGTGTCACGTTTCACTGATATATCCACCACTTGCTCATATGGGAGTATGTAAACACATTCTGGGTTCAATTATTTAGAATCATAGAATCCTACAGTGCAGAAGGAGGCCATTCAGCCCATCGAGTTTGCACCAACCACAATCCCACCCAGGCCCTATCCTCATAACCCCAGGAATTTATCCTAGCTAATTCGCCTGACACTAAGGGGCAATTTAGCATGGCCAATCCACCTAACCCACGCATCTTTGGACAGTGGGAGGAAACCGGAGCATCCGGAGGAAACACACGCAGACGCGTGGGAGAATGTGCAAACGCGTCACAAACCATGACCTGAGGCCGGAATTAAACCCAGGTCCCTAGCACTGTAAGGCAGCAGTACTAACTACTGTGCCACTGTGCCACCATCCAGTATTTAGACCAGGTACATGCATATATAGGTAAAATGCTTGAAATAATCAGCAGCAGAGCTTTGTGAATGTACTCTGCAAAAAATCAACCTAAGACTGGATTGCATGGTGCAGTTACCTTCTAGTGATGTAATGCCGCTATCCCTTAAAGGTACACTGCAACATGACGCATTCTGACAAATGACTTTGACAGACTCCTGAGGGAAGTGGCTGACCATCTTTTCCTACAGGGCCTCAAGGACGTTATGTGTGGACCACTGTCAGGTGGACTTGTGGTCAATGATGTTTTTCTGAAAAAAACCTTTCAGTGAGGGACGGAAGGTACAGAATTGACCACATGTTTTGAGCCTTCAATGGCAACCATGCCAAATACATCTGCAAACCAGGGAGACAGATAGAAAGAATCTCAGCACATAGTAACACTTGTTGGTGTTTGTGTATCGAAATTTGATGCAACTGTATATGAAGATGAGGTTGTCATTGGGTACATTTCTCCTTCTTCTATCCAGAGACCTGTACATGCAGACATGATCTACCTTCAATCTCCAGATAAAGTTGAAGATTTCTTGGGTGACTGCCACAGCACAGGAGCAAAATAAAGGCCAGACTTGTGCCACAAATAGTGCCTCACATCTGATGGTCAGGTTCTTATTCAACACTCCAACACTCAACACTTCCAGTTAAAACAACAATTTAGGTATTCTTTCCATCTAGTCTGCTGCGAGCCTTCAATCTAATTGCCGCTCATAGTGTCACCTCCTCTACACTGGGATGACCAAGTGTAAATTGGGTGACCACTTTGAGGAACACCTCCATTCAGTCTGCAGCTATGACTCCAAAATTCCGATGGCTTGTCATTTTAATTCTTCACCTTGTTCTCCATGATGACACTGTGCCAACAAGGATGACAATTTTCCAACTTTTACCTGTCAACCTCATTCCTCCTCCTTTTCCTGGAAATAGTCCAAATTCACCTCTTCCATTGACTTATGGTGTGAACCATCACATGTCACCCCACTTAGGTAATTAGAACCATATAGACTAAAGACAAATGTTCATCCTTTGTTTCCTTGGCCCCTCAGAGTTTACATTCTATTGCAAACAAATAATGCATTTCTCTTGATAAAATAGTTACAAGAAAAGTCTCATTCTCTTGTCAGCACATTTTGATCTATTCCCACAAATAATAAAACCATCAAGAAAAATATTAAGAATGCTTTCTATCACAATATCAGAAAATAAAGGTCTCCTTCTGGTACAATTAATGCAATGTGTGCTTTGTTTAAAGATAAGATGTTATTTGAAGAGCAAACAACATTTTGCCATTTCTTCAAACAGAGCTGCTGAACACAACTTTTAGGCAACTCAAGCCATGAAACAATTAAATATCTGTTTCTCACAAACAATAGCTGCAAAGCATCCCAATGCCTTGGCTGCCCATTGTCTTGCTAACAAAAATTCTGATTGAACTATTTAAAGAACCGTTAAGAAATGAAATCCATTGGCGTTACAGGCTACCAACAAATGCTTAAATTTTGTAGGATTATCAAACCTTACATTACTCACTGCTTTTTTGAGTACTAATCCCTGGGAAGTGTCTTGTATTATTCATGCTCTTTGTAGCAGACCACTTGTGTTGTCCCAATTCATGATTTTCTGGCTTCTTCCAATCATTGGACTAGCTCCATTACATGACTACTGAAGTAAATCAGCAAGATTCTGATCGTCACTTTTGTACTTCAAATTTACTTCTGTAATGTGATCTTCAAAAATGCAAGGCTGCCACCATGTTGCATTACCAGGTTCATCACACAAACTTAGTAATCACACACATGAGTGGTAACAAATGCTTTAGGTCATTTTTATTGAATACTCACAATAATATATACAAGTTACAGGAGCGCTCGACATGCACATCTTACTAAGGAATTAGTACAACAACTACTGCTGTCATACATGCTTTATGACAGCACTCCTTAAGTGATGAAACACTCATTATTTTTATATTCCATTAAAGCAATATCACAATAAACACAACTCCCAGGATTTTCATAATGGAAAATTCAGCAATGGCAATGCAATTGAATGTCAAGTGGTGATAGCTAGATTCTCTCACTGGAGATGGTTATTACTTGGCACTCGTGTACGGCAAATGTTGCTTCCCACTTTTCAGCCCAAACCTGAATGTTGTTCAGATCTTGCTACATATGAACATGCATCTGAGGAGTTGTGAATGGTACTGAGCATTGTGCAATCATTAGTTGTGGGGTCGCTTAGTTTTGTCTTTTGCATATGGTTCAAAAAGGCAGCTCAACACCACCTTCTCGGTGGTAATTAGCGATTGGTAACAAATGCTGGCCTAGCCATCGACGCACATATCCTATAAATGATTTTTTAAAAATGTTGTTTGGTACCAAATCCTCCTGCGTTGTTGCTTAACCAAATTGACAAGCCATTTTTAAGTATACCTGGTGCTGTCCCTGTCATACCCACCTGCACTCTTTATTAAAACATAGCTGATCCTTTGATGGGAATTTTTGAGGGATATGCCAGACCACAAGATTACGGATAATAGTTGAGCATAATTCTGCGGCTGATGGCTTACAACATCTCATGAATGTCCAGTTTTGAGCTGCTAGATCTGTTCCGAATCTATCCTATTTAGCACAGTGGTAGTGCCATTAATATGATGGAAGGTAGACTTATTAACATAATTATCTGCTGTTCCTGCTCTTTTTTGTCTTTGGTGCCTGCATGTTAGGCATTACCAGAGTTCAGTGCAAAAAGGAACATTTGCCAAGGACAATCACACAGATGCTACATAATGTGCCAGATTTCCTCTCCATTCACTGTAATGAATAGAATATTGGACAAGTTTAATTATGGTCATGTAAGTCTTCCTGCCAAATATTCCAATCTGACTTCCAACCAGGTGCTGCCTAATGCTCAAGCATGAGAGATGAAAACCTTTGTGTGGAAAATGATCTGAAAAATCTTAAAATGTGATCTGCCATATCTCATCAAAGTTAGAATATTATAAAAATTACCCTAATAAAGATCAATAATGCAAATGGTAAAAACAAATCCACTAACATTAGTATAATGATACATTTCTCACCATTTATAATCACTAATGATAGCAACACAGTTATTGGCTGAATTGACATATGCTTGGCGTATTCAGATTCATTTCACAGTTAAAATCTGCCTGCAGTTAAACACTTCATATTTATTAATGCTTCCTTCCCTCTTGAAATATCTGTGTTGGGAAGTATTATTGCAAATCGTGTTTTATCAACAATGTGATGGGTCATCACAAGTACATTAAACAGCTGTTAATGGAGTCATTTATCCTGCACCTTAGAATTTGCCACCTGTTTTTATTGAACTTGTATATGTTCTCATTTTATAGACCCCATTGATGCAGCCTCTATCAGCAAAACATGATTTTAACATTGCTTTTAGCCACATTATTTCTGTTTGAGGATCACAATCTAAAAGTGTACCAGGAAATCGTCAATATGTTTATAATTCAGAGTAGTCTTGATTTCCCTTTCTTATCAATAATGCACCTTTTTCTTGGAGGCAGTGGGATGGTGCCAACTACAGTCATTGCATGGTGAACCCAGATGTGTAAATATTGATTACATGTCTCATAGTCTTAGACCTATTCCAATGAATATGACAGCATCATTTGGCAAGGACAAGGTACTTTCAACTGAGAACACTTAAGATGGAATGAGAAACAGGTCTTCGACTTCCTCCCACTTAAGATATTGAACAAATTACCCTAACATGGGTTCTACACACCTACCTAATTTCCTGACGGAAGGTTCGGTTTTAATCCCCAGAGGAAATAAAATAAATTTAATTTATTCATCCATTACCACGCTCCCACAACTCAACTTTACCTTGTTGCCTTTGTCAAATGACAGGTATGATAGCATCTGTGGAGAGAGAATAGAGTTAATGTTTCAAGTCTGGATGACCCCTCGTCAGAGCTGAAGACAACAGAAAACAAGATGAGATTTATACTGTTGTGATACAGGATGGGGGCTAGATAGAGAGCTGGAAGTTGTTGAAGATGGGAGAGATTAACAAAGATGTCATAGACAAAAAGACAAAGGGAATGTAAATGGTGGTGATCATGGCTCAAAAAGGTGCTGATAGCAACCATTAAGTGATCAGAATGTGTAAATGGCAGAGCAAAGGTAAGCAGAGTGTCAAAGGACAACCTGAAACAGGTAACAGATGTAATGTAATTATGTTATGCTGTAGTTATACAGGACATTGGTGAGACCATAACTCAAATATTGTGTGCAGTTTTGGTCTCCTTATTTGAGGAAGGATGTAAATACATTGGACGTGTTTCAGGGAAGGTTTGCAGGTTTAATACCTGGAATGAGTGGTTTGTCTTATGAGAAAAGGTTGGTCAGACTGGGCTTGTTTCCTCTAGAGTTTAGAAGAATGAGGGGTGGCTAAATTGAAGTATGTAAAATCCTGAATGGTCTTGACAAGGTGGATGTGGAAAGATTGATTCCTCTTGTGGGTGAGTCCAGAACTAAAGTGAACTGTTTTAAAATTAGGGGTCACCTTTTTAGGACAGAGATGAGGAGGTTTTTTTTCTTTCAGAGGGTTGTGCGACTTTGGAACTCTCTGCCTAGAAGACATTGGAGGTGAGATCATTGAATATTTTTAAAGCGGAGGTAGATAAATTCTTGTTAGGCAAGGAAATCAAAAGTTATCAGAGATAGATGGGAACGTAGAACTTGAAGCACAAGCAGATCAGCCATGATCTTATTGAATGGCAGAGCAGGTTCAAGGGGCTGAATGGCCTTCTTCTGTTCCTATAGTAAACTGCACTAGATTTGGATTGTGAGATGCACAGACGATAAAATTTGACGTAACAATTATTGTATTTAAATCTCCCATTTTCTATGTACTTTACAAGATTGATACTTAGGGTGGTGTCTATTGATTACTGATGTGTGTGATATTACAGCATGGTAGTGTTCGTGGTGCATTAACTGTCCAATCTGGATGTGGTAAATTTGGAACCACTGCTTCATGATCATCCTCAGTTCTGTAACATAACTTTGTAGATCATGGAGCACAACCCTACCTTAATTTTATCCAACTTCTCAGGAGCAGACAAGAGTCATCGGTTGAAATGGTCCAGGCACTGGAACCACAGGACATCAGATGCTTGTTCAGTCGGGCTCCTAGCCCAGGAATGTCCTTCAATGTAACTTAGCCAGGGTTTGTACAGAGGAATCACGAATGATAGTTCTAAACCTTTGCCATTTTACAAGTAACCAGTCATCTACATTGGCTTCAGATGTTTCTCCCTGCTGTACTGATGCATTATGAATCAGCTATTGGTGCACAAGGAAATCTGGCATTTACTTGTAAAGTTTATGATCACATTTTATCTCAAATTCTATGGATAAAGGACATTTCGAATTTTACATCTTGTTGGTAGTAATATAAAAAGGCTGTTTCCATCCTATCATTGAAACCTACAAAATACTTGGGATAGACAGGGTAGAGGCAGGTAAGATGTTTCCCTGGTTGGGGAGTCGAGAACCAGGGGGAATAATTTCAAAATCAGGGGGTTTCCACTTAGGACCAAGCTGATATTCACACAGCGGGTTGTGAACATTTGGAATTCTCTACCACAGAAGGCTGTGGAAGCTCAGTCATTGAGAGTGTTTAAAGCAAAGATTGATAGATTTCTGATTAACAATAATGTAAAGGGTTATGGGGATGGTGGGTGTAAAATACATTGAAGTGTCCGATCAGCCATGATCCTATTAAATGGCTGAGTAGGCTCAATGGGCGTTCCTTCCCATGAACGCAATCAATAATTTCATGAATTCTACAGAGTCCAATATTTTAAAAAAATGTTTCATAGGATAGAGGAGCTGCTTTCTGGTTCAGCATTTATTCTCATTCCTTATTGCTCTGCAGAAGGCGGTGCTGAGCCACCTTCTCGAACTGCTACACTCCATGTGGTGTAGGTACACCCACAGTGCTATTAGGAAAGTTCCAGGATTTTGATCCAACAACAGTGAAGGAATGGCGATTTGGTTCCAAGTCAGGATGGTTTGTGACTTGGAAGTGAACCTGCAGATAGTGGTGTTTCCATGCATCTACTGCCTTTGACTCTTTTAAGTGGTAGAGGTCATGGGTTTAGAAGGTGCTGTCAAAGGAGCCTTGGCATGTTCTTGCAGTGCATCTTGTAAGATGGTACACATTACTACCACTGTGTACTAGTGGTTGAGAGAATGAATGTTCAAGGTGGTGGACGGAGCAGCAATTAAGCAGGCTGCTTTGTGCTGGACGATGTTGAGTCTCTTAAGTGTGTTGGAGCTGTGCTCATTCAGGCAAGTGGAGCAGATTCCACCATACTTCTGAGTTACGCCTTGTAGATGGTGGATAGACTTTGGGGAGTCAGGAAGTGAGTTACTCACCACAGAATTCCCAACCTCTGCTCTTGTAGCCTCAATATTCATATGGCTGGTCCAGCTCAGTTTCTGGTCAATGGTAAGCTCCAGGATGCTGATACCGGGGGATTCAGCAATCGTAATGCCATTGAATGTCAAGATGAAATGGCTAGATTCTGTCTTTGGGAAATGATCATACAATGCCTAGCACATAAGTGGCGCAAATGTAACTTGTCACTTGTTAGCCCAAGCCTGGATGTTGTCTAGGTCTTGCTGCATTTGGACATAGGCTGCTAAGTAGCTGAGGAGTTGTGAACAGTGCTGAACATTGTGCAGTGAATATGCCCACTTTGTGCCAGGTATGACTCCAACTAGTGGAGTCTTTTCTTCCTCTCTGTTTCTCATTGATTTTAAATTTGCTAGGGCTCCTTCAAGCCACATTCAGTCAAATGCTGTCTTAATATCGAGGGCAGCCACTCTCACCTCACCTTGTTAAACTTTGAAATAAACAATGGATCCATTCCTAGGTGGGGGATGCATATTGGAAATGAACATGCAGCATTTATGAGAGGCTAGAACCACGTGCATTGTGGGCATACACATCACTATCCTATCTCTATAATAAAAATAGAAAATGCTGGATAAACTCAGCAGGTCTGACAGCATCTGTAGAGAGAAACAGTGTTAACATCTCAAATCTAAATGACCCTTCCACAGAACCTCCTACAGAACTGAAGAAAGGTTCATATGTAAGGAATTATATAGTTTGAAAAGGGGCTGGAGGAAGTAGGGCAGGATAGAAGAATGGGGAAAGATCAGGGCAAAGGAGAGATTGACAGATCTGTCCTGGAGATGAGACAAAGGGGAGTGTTAGTGGCGCCATTAAGGGATGAAGAGTGTTGAAGGTGGAAAAAGGTGAAATAATTATCTTACATCTCTGCATCACGACGGTTCTTCATGCAATAGCAAAAATTGCCAAGATGCTTAGTTTTTGCACTACAAGGTTCTTCCAAGCCACCTGAGTAGACATCTTCCAAATCAGGCATTAGTGGAGTGCCAACTACTTTTTTTGCAAGTACAAAACTATATAATACCTGTATTACTTTTTCAGTGGAAATCAAGCATCACCTAGAGACGATGTATATGAAGGAGAGGAGATAGATTTTCAAATGAAAACCAATATTGATATCAAGGGAATGAATTTTGCTCAATTTCTGTATCAGGTAGTTGATGCGCAATGCCAGTTTTAAGCTCAGGCGATAGGGTCAAGTCTCAAATAATTTATCTCAGTGTGTCAACTCCTATATTTCAGAAAATCTATTGTCTTAGTGCAAGAAATGTAGGGGAAATATTTAACTATGTCAATACTTTGTATGTGTTACCCTTAATCTGGGAGAATGGTACAAATGATCACAGGACTAATTAATATTTCAGTCAAAAACTGCATCCACAAATTTTGTCTACATCTTTTATTAAAACTAATAGCACTGCACAAAAGCATTCTGTTAGTCGTGAAACTTGCTTAAAATAAATAAATTTAGTATTTTCTTTGGCAACCAATCACTTGAATTAAAAAGATTCTTGTCAAAGATCGGTCTATTGTTTTGTGGTGCTTCTATTTATATTTGTGAGGAGTGGGTTTTAGTTTTGACTAGCCCTGACTTTGCTATTCTGACTGTTAGTGAAGCATTACTGTGAGATAGCAAAGTTTAAATCTGTTTTATAACCACTTGAGGGTAGCATAGTTCTTCACAAGCTGGAGGTGTGGTGTTTACATTTTATTACTCAAACTTCAAACACAGAGGGGTAACTTACTTGCATTGCTGATCAGCTGTTAGTTGGACGTTGTATCATTAAATCACACCCTCCTTACTGACAGGAAATATAGGTACTTACTTCTGAACTTTATTTGCTATCTATAATAATCATGTCCTTTAAAATAGTACAGAAAGGAATTTCAGGTAAGCACAAAGTGTTTGTAGTAGCTATTACATAGTTTCAGCCACTGGTATAAGAGACCAATTGCTGCTTTGTTGATTGCCACATTGTTATGCTACTGCTGCAGAGAAAGAATCCTGTAAAGAATTCACACATCAAGTATCGCCTGTTGCTGCTATTGAGCTGTTTTAGTTGTCAAAATGAGATAAGTTCATACCATGACATTATATATTCATACTGAACTTTTACATTCTAGATCTTTTTGAATTAACTTCAAACTTCTGTTTCATCATATTGCTATATTGTAACATAAGCAGGTCTCTTTTTAGTTAAAAACGGGTAGAAAGATATTGGAAGGATATTCCTTCTAACAAAATTCTCAGATCTTCATACCAAAGAACTGTTTTGGTTTAAAATGCTAATAATCTGTTCTGTTCCTGTTAGCACTTTTCCCTGTCTCACATCATGATGATTGGTTGTGTTTTTTTGAAGATGAATATGCTAATTTAGTAAGCAGATCTCATATTCCTCATGACATCTGATATTTACTGTAATTAAGACTAATTTTCTTCTTCCTTCGAGCCGCTGATGAACTCAATGTTTGGTACTGGGTCGGTGGTTACCTCAGTGACTGTTAATCTGTACCTTTGAAGTTTCTGCTACAAATAGGACAACAGATGATTGAGCTTTGGATAGATTGCTGGCTAGGATTACCTCTCCTTGTATTTTCTCTCTGCCTCTGATATATGCTTGCTTTTGAAGGAGGCCACGTGTCTTTGGTTGCACCAGGTGCAGCAATCTCTGGGCGAGTGTCTCTCTCAATTCGCTGTCAATACCAAACGCCTAAGTGGAGTCTTCAGAGTGGACTTGTAATGCTGCCTTTGACTGCCAAGAAAATGCACCTCAGACGCAAACTCTCCTCAGAAGATTTGCTTTGGCAAGTGAGTGGCTACGCAACTGCCCAACTCAGTTGTGACTGTCTCAATATGGTGTGGATGCTTGGCATGCCAACTCGGGTGAACACCTCAGTGTCTGGTATTTAGTCCTGTCATCTGATCTTCACAAACTACTCAAGTTATACTCAAGCTATTCCCAAGTTATTAAATATACCACCACTAGAGGGAGAACCACACCAGTCTAAGAAAGAACTCCATAAAAACAGATTTACCATTTATCTCTATTGTCACTGACAAATGACTCTCAGTAGATTTGTTTTCCAGCCACATTACTGCAAAGCAGATGAATCTGTATACATTCTTATTTGAGAAGCACTGTTTAATTTGTTACTGCTGTAATTGAATTAAGATTAATATGGTTCAATGTTTGCTAAAAAATCAAAGAAACAAAATGTCCCAAAATGTATGAGGCTCTACTAACGAGTCATCTTCTCCTGCATGGGCAAAAGTGAAAAGGATAGGGCATTGACATAGTAAGCTGCTGGCAAGTCCTTAAGGCATTGAGTCTGGGGGGTCAGTAAGTACTCTGTTACACATTCCTCCCATATTCAGGAGCAGCATGCACACTCCGATTCCTCAGCTGGGATGCCTGCTGGAGGTTGAATATCCAGATGCCAATGAGCCTCTGGAATTGGACTTGCTTTTTTTTAAATACTTTTCCAATTCAATCAAATCAAGTCCAATTCAGAGTCTCAACAAGTTGAGACATTTCCGATCCAAGCTGACAAGACAGGGCATGCGACCCTTCACCCTGTGTTGGGCCTGATCTACATGAGCCAAGCTGATTGGAGTAGCAGACATCTCCGCCTCCAAGGCTTGATCTCATTTGCATCTTAGCCAAAAGGCCGAGATGCCACTTTAAAAAATTGCTTCATATGAAAATGAAGCCTAAATGCAACCCAATGGCCACGACCAAGCGCAGCATCACCAGACCACACCTGATCTTAGCCAAAAGGCCGAGAAAGAATTGGACTTGCTTTGCTGGAGGTAATTGAAATCTTCCCAATGCTAGACCCAATTCCTCCTGACCACACTGCCAGCTAACACTCTCAGCCACTTCTATTTAGGCCTGCTTGATTTGGGAGGGTGACTTTCTCCTTCCACCCTGGACAGAAGACTTCCCTCCACTCCCTCAATGTCTGAAGCAGTGGAGTTGGACTGTGTTAGGGCCTGCGAGGACTCATTCAATGTTGGTCCCATGCAGCTCCAGCCATCGGGAGTTTCAGCGCAGTTCTCAAGGTCAGTTAATTGCACATTAAAGTCCTCTAATTGCTGTGGGCCATTGATGTCCAACACTAGTCAAAAGCTATGGCCCACTGTGTTTTTCCCCTTGGTGGTGAAACACTACTATTTCAGTGATTTGTGAAGAGCACCACCGTGTGGTACAAACCACTGATGCATCTTCTCAGAGCCTGTCAACCAATTACTTGTCAATCTAAAAAAAGAGGGTGAAATCAGCACTGTGCCCAATTCTATCAGCTTCTCATTGAGTGGGTTAGATTAAAATTTGTCCCTTTTGTTAATAGATTGAAGCATTCACAGTTGTAGCTTTTTCTATTTCCAATATTTTCATAGCCAATGGAGAAAAGACATGCAAGTTTTAATGCTGCTATGATGTTTTTCCTCAGTTTCTTTCACCAATGTCCAAATTCTTGGAGACATGGGCACCAAAATCAAAACCCGGAAAGCTTTAGAACAAAGCAGTTTTCATGCAATTGGATGTTTTTAGTTAAATGTTTGTGAGGCAGGACTGAAGGATGTCAATGAGTTTATAGACTGTAAGCATCACCAGACCATGGAATTCCACAAGTGTGTGCATCTAAACTCAGTGTGTGTAACAGGTCACTGGAGGGATGTTGGAAATTGTGGCAGATATTGCTGGTATTTCTCTCATTGCTGGTAAATATCTAGGACAATCTGAATGCATTCTTATTTCGTCATTACTCTGCAGCTAAATGTCTGTCATTTGGGATTCTCATGGGAAAGTCAATTTGATTCATGAATTTAGTGGTTATAAGAATTGATGCAAAATTATTATTGGCAGCCAACCTAATGTTGAGGCCAATCATGACGCTTGCTGTTATTTATGTATAAATGACACAGGGCACTCGAGCAAGGGGCAGATGTGCAGCTAACCTCAATAATCCGAAAATTACTGATTGAGTTACATCAGTCCACCATTAGTTTCACAAAAGCAGCAACTCGCTGACTGCCTCACGTTGAAATGCATTGAACAGTGCAATGTTGTTTCTTTTAAGCACCAGGCATGACCAAGGAAAGTTAAGTCTTGTCATTTCAGGCTGATTACCCTTTTAATGATTTGTTTGGTGTTTTTTTTGTCTTGCTGGAAAGCAGATGCAGTTTGATTAACTATCCATTCAGCAGATGTGTTCAAGGTTGTGATGCCAGGAATGGATCTCTCAAGAGCAGAAGTTCTGTATTTGAACAATGGGACTTGCAACTTGGCCCAAGCAACTTGGGTGGCCACAATCTCAATGTGAGCTCTTCCCCATGTTGAGGAGGGAGACAGCAACCTTCACAAGGTCATCCTGTTAAAAGTAAGTTTTCCAACCTGAAAACCTGCAAATTAATGCTGTCAAGAAAGCAACCAAACCCCAGTCACTGGGCTTCTGATCCAATAGTAAAAGTCCATTGTTCAGTGTTAATTATTGCCAATCAGCATCTGTGCCACTGAAAATAAACCACATTTGCAGAGTCCCATTCCCTCATGCTTTAATTGTTAATGAAGATATTAAAAATGCTATATTTGATTTTTATTGCACGTTTCCTTTCAATCTTTTTTTCTCTCTCTTTTAATTCAATCTTTTTTCCCTTTTTTATTTTTTCTGATTTAATGTTGAATTCACCCACTCTAAGCTGGCAGCTTCAGAATCCTTCAATCTGATGGATAAAGAGATGTAGTTTCTTATCCTGTTCACTCACATCCCAAATGCTAGTTTCCCCTCACTGGCAATGTTTGTTATCAACTTGTAATTTCACCAAACATTTTTAAAACCTAGATGTTAAAGAGCAAGTCTAACTAATGGCACAGCCTATTAGATGACCTTCCACAACACTTCATTACTTTTATCCTGCCACGCTATTTCCTGAACTTTAATAAGCTAGTGATAACATTTTAACCTATGGGTTTAGTTTTACACAGGTCGATACTATAATTGTTTATACTTTATACTATAGTTTGTGGAGTGGAGATATCTGTGATGTAAGGGTAACATAGTTAAGATTTACCAATATGATGAAGTATAAATATATCAAACACTTTTGATATTGTTAATTATCTCTGTATGAATGTCTAATAACACACTTATACATTTTTCTCCGGTACTGTAATGTACATTTTGTTTTGTAGTGGACAAAATTAGTTTCTAACTAAAGTTGCATTTGATGTACAACAGCAATAAGTGCAAAGTATCTTAAATGCTGCATAGTTATCAAGAAAGAATCTTCAGTCATAACCAACCTGATTCTGGAACAAAGTAGGATGTGGTTCCCTCTTCCAATGAATTTGACTCTGCTTTGCTCCAAAGTAGATATAGGCCTGAATTTTGCATTCTGAGATCGGGCATGTATTTTAACCCAAACACACTTAACTGTGCAAAATAACATTGGGTGTGTATCTCAACAGCATCTCCCATATGTACAATATTGAGGTCAGTGACAAGTTTTGGAGTCAGAGCCACACTTTACAACAATTAAAAGGCTAATTAAGGCAAATGAAAAGCTTATTGTCTGTACTTTTACGTTGCCCCTGCAAGTTTTGTACTCATTGTCATGTGCAACGCACCACATCATGCCGGTTGACTTGCATGACAATCTCTACCAGTCCTTATTGGTGACATGTAGTGATCTCCTCATGCTGACTGGGGCATTAAAATGTCCCACCTGGCACTGTCCTCCTCCACCAGAACTCCAAGGCATTCATTGGAGAAATAGGGGGGTCAGAGTGCCTACTGGACTTGCCCTCCCACTTTCCAGCCTCCTGGGTGCTAAGTCCATTATCACAAACAATGCTTCCTCAATAAACTCCCTCTGTTTACCCCGCAACCCCTGGCAGCCCTCAGGGTGTTGCTTGCAGAGTTTGTAAACCCCCCGCAAGATCCCCAATGGACCCGGTACCTGATTAGTTCCCACCCACACTGTCAGGTCAACAGGAAGATGTATTTCATGCTGGGCCGACGTTAATTGCGATCTCGCCTGGGAGCGAATGCTATATCTGCTTCTGGGCCCACCAGCCAAGTGTGAATTTCATCCATAATTTCACCCTGCACTTAGACTTGGAGGTAAATTTTACACTCCCAATGGGAAAGGTTCAAATTGTATGTGGGAAATTAAGGACAGAAAACTGTGGGGTGTAATCCCACCATTCCACAATATGTGCTCCTGATGGACTATGAATCCACATTTACAAAATGTAATCTTACAACCTGATAGCATTGATGCAAAGTGAAGCTACTTTACTTTGACATTTGTAATGTAAATGCAGCCTGGTGTTAGTTTGTTATTCTTGCACTATATATGAATTCACCTCAAACAGCTAATTTTGCACTGCTTCACTTTGGCAACCACTGCAGTTTTAAGTGCAATACTTCCAGGCGTTCACGATCAACACATAGGGCCTTTATTTCTTTGGCTGTGGCTGCTTTTGTGTATAGGGAAATTTCACAATCTCACACTTCCATTGGGAAGTCGCACTGACAGGGAGCATCGCCAGAGAAGCAGGTTGATGCATTTGTAGCCTCTGCTCTGTACTAAGCAGTCTTTCAACCAGCTATGCACCCCAATGCATTGACATTCACCATAAAGCAAGAGTAAGGAAGTTGGCACACAAGATGCAAGGGTGAACAAAACAGGGAAGTGGTGCCAATCAGAAGATTCTGGGCAAAGCATTTTGGGGCGGGGGTGCATTGGGGCATAAGGATCACCATCACCTCACCCCCAAGCAAAATCAATGCAGAGCTGACCCACTCCATGCCAGCCCCACAGCATTGATGTGCTGCAGACGGGCTAAACAGGGGCAGTGTGGGACTTCTGCCCCTCACTGGGGAAGAAGTCTCTTTTCAGGACCTGATTGACCAGCAACTCCCACTCCTCTTGCAGCGGGACTGCAACAAACCCCATGAGGATCCCAGGGTAAGGCAAGTCCGAGGTATTGGGCATGGAGTGTGGTGGAGGTTGAGGGTGGAATGTTTAATGGAGCAGGTGGGTAGGAAGAAAGGAAAGGGCGCTAACTTAGAGGGGGCTGCCACCCTAATCTACAAAGGACAGCCACTGAAGAATCAGTCAAGCGAACCTTTGCTGAACTGCTTCTAATTCAATTGTGTCCTTTTTTAAGTAAGGAGAGAAAAGCTGTACATAGTACTCTAGGTATGGTCTCACTAATGCCCTGTACAATGGTGGCAAAATATCCTTACATACCCCTTTACAATAAACAACAACATTCCATCTGCCTTCTTAATTTCTTGCTGTATCTGCATCCTGACTTTTAGTGATACATGTAATAGGACATCCAGATCCTTCAGAACCTCTCCCCATTTAACTGATATGCTGTTTTTTAATTCTTCCTGTCAAAGTGTTTCAATTCAGTTGGAGAGGACTTTAGCCCTCGATACAAATTCTCTACAACTGTCCCTTCCCTCAATGACTGTTCGTACTCAACTGCAAATCACCAGACAAAAAAAAACTCAATTTACTCGCACATTGCCGAATGCAGTTAGAACATAAATGCGTTGGTACATGGCTGTACGTCCCAGACGGTGCACCCTTAGAATGAGGTCCTCTGAGGAAGCAAGTGATCCACAGGATTAAATCAGCAAAAGTACTCACTTTTCCTAACCTGGTTAGGGCAGCTCCATAGTGTAGTCTCCAAGACCAGGGCAAAATGCCCTTGCTAATTACCTTGTCAGCCACCTCCAACTATAGCTTCTTGGGAACAGAAGTAGGTTTCCTCCTTCCATTGATGTGGAAAATTATATCCCTTCTGCTCCTGACTGAACCCATCAGTAATTCGGGGAAACATCATTGAAATCTGGGTGCTGGTGTTGATCTTTTTGAATACACATTAAATAATTTACTAACTGCTCCAAATGCCATTTTTGCATTGACCCTTTAAATTCTCTACTTGAGATCAGGTCCTGCACCATGACGAGAGTTTGGAAATATGAAATCCAAAAAGACAAAAAAATGTTTAGTTTATTTATTAGTGTCACAAGTAGGCTTACATCAATGCTGCCACATTCTGGCACTTGTTCAGGTACACTGAGGGAGAATTTGGCATGGCCAATGTACCTAACCAGCACATCACCGGCAGCACGATGGCATAGTGGTTAGGACTGCTGCCTCACAGTGCCAGGGACCTGGGTGTGATTGCCGGCTTGGGTCGCTGTCTGTGTGGAGTTTGCACATTCTCCCTGTGTCTGCCTGGGTTTCCTCCGGGTGCACCGGTTTCCTCTCACACTCTAAAGATGTGCGGGTTAGGTTGATTGGCCATGATAAATTGTCCCTAGTTTCAGGAGGATTAGCAGGGTAACTATGTGGTGTGATGGGAATAGGGCCTGGGTGGGATTGTGGTCGATGCAGACTCGATGGGCCAAATGGCCTCCTTCTGCACTGTAGGGATTCTATGATTCTATGGTCTTTCCAACCGTGGGAGGAACCCAGAGCACCCAGAGGAAATCCACCCAGACAGGGGGAGAATGTGCAAACTTCACACAGAGAGTGACCCAAGCCAGAAATTGAACCTGGGTCCCTGGTGCTGTGAGACAGCTAACCACTGTGAGACAGTACTAATCACTGTGTTACCGTGCTGCCCTGATGCAATGATGCAATCAATATGAAATTGGGCAACCCTCTGGGCTTTGCACGTGCAATTTTCATTTCCTTCAGCCAAAATCTGCTTTTGCATTTATCCCAGAAGCAACCTTTCACAATTTACCCATAGAAGTCCTTTATAATTTTGGAAATTTTCTTTAAAGAATGCTTTCAAACTTTCTCTGCACCAATAGGAGAGTATAAAACAATCTTGCTATCATGTTAACATTACTGTAACCTTTATTTATTGGTATAATTCTCATTAATTTTTGACACATCCTTCCATCTTTTTAATACCTTTTCCATAGCAGTGTGCCCACAACTGTACCCCATAATCCAACTGTGACCTAACCATTGTCTTGTGTAAATTCAACATTATTTTCTTGTTTTTATGATCAGATTAACCATTAAATCTTTTTGATGGCCTTTTCGAACCAATCTCCCAAATATAAAGATGCTCCAATGTTTCAGGCGGGATAGAGGCAGAGGGATAAAAGGTGGGGGGGTGGCATTGTTGGTCAGGGAAAATGTTACAGCGGTACTCAGGCAGGATAGATTAGGGAGCTTGTCTACAGAGGCCCTATGGATGGAGCTGAGAAACAGGAAAGGTATGGCCACATTAATGGGGTTGTATTATAGACCACCCAATAGTCACCGAGAATTGGAGGAGCAAATCAGCAGAGAGATAGCTGACAACTGCAAGAAACACAAAGTTGTGATAGTAGGGGATTTTAATTTTCCACATATAGATTGGGACTCGCATACTGTTAAAGGTTTAGACGGTGTAGAGTTTGTAAAATGTGTTCAGGAGAATTTTCTACATCAGTCTATAGAGGTGCCAACTAGAGAGGTTGCGATATTGGATCTCCTATTGGGAAATGAGTTAGGGCAGGTGATGGATGTGAGTGTGAGGGGACACTTTGGATCCAGTGATCATAATGCCATTAGTTTCAACCTGATCATGGATAAGGATAGATCTACTCCTCGGGTTGAAGTTCTGAACTGGAAAAAGGCCAAATTTGATGAAATGAGAAGGGATCTGGGAAGTGTGGATTGGCACAGGCTGTTCTCTGGTTAGGATGTAAATGGAAAGTGGGAGGCCTTCAAAGGAGAAATTTTGAGAGTGCAGAGTTTGTATGTTCCTGTCAGGATTAAAGGCAAAGTAAATAGGAATAAGGAACCTTGATTCTCGAGGGAGATTGTAACACCGATTAAAAGGAAGAGAGAGTTGTATGAAATGTACAGGCAGCGAGGAACAGATCAGATGCTCGAGGAGTATAAAAAGTGCAAGAAGCTACTTAAGAGGGAAATCAGGAGGGCTAAAAGAAGACATGAGGTTGCTTTGGCAGACAGAGTGAAGGAAAATCCAAAGAGCTTCTGTCGGTATGTTAGGAGCAAAAGGGTAGTGAGGGATAAAATTGGTCCTCTTGAAGACCAGAGTGGTAGACTGTGTATGGAATCAAAAGAGATGGGGGAAATACTAAATGGTTTTTTTGCATCTGTATTTACTGAGGAAACGGGCATGGAGTCTACGGAAATAGGGCAAACAGGTAGGGAGGTCATGGAACCTTTACAGATTAAAGGGGAGGAGGTGCTTGCTGTCTTGAGGCAAATCAGAGTGGATAAATCCCCAGGACCGGACAGGGTATTCCCATGGACCTTGAGGGAAGCTAGTGTTGAACTTGCAGGGGCCCTGGCAGACATATTTAAAATGTCAGTATTCACAGGGGAGGTGCCGGATGATTGGAGGGTGGCTCATGTTGTTCCGTTGTTTAAAAAAGGTTACAAAAGAAATCCGGGAAATTATAGGCCAGTAAGTTTGACATCGGTGGTGGGCAAGTTATTGGAAGGTGTGATAAGGTATAGGATCTACAAATATTTGGATAGACAGGGACTTATTAGGGAGAGTCAACATGGCTTTGTGCGTGGTAGGTCATGTTTGACCAATCTATTAGAGTTTTTCGAGGAGGTTACCAGGAAAGTGGATGAAGGGAAGGTGGTGGATGTTGTCTACCTGGATTTCAACAAGGCCTTCGACAAGATCCCTCATGGGAGGTTAGTTAGGAAGGTTCAGTCATTGGGTATACATGGGGAGGTAGTAAATTGGATTAGACACTGGCTCAATGGAAGAAGTCAGAGAGTGGTTGTGGAGGATTGCTTCTCTGAGTGGAGGCCTGTGACTAGTGGTGTGGTGGTATTGTTAAACTTCTTACTGTGTTTACCCCAGTCCAACACCGGCATCTCCACATCATGACTAGTGGTGTGCTGCAGGGATTGGTGTTGGGTCCATTGTTGTTTGTCATCTATATCAATGATCTGGATGATAATGTGGTAAATTGGATCAGCAAATTTGCTGATGATACAAAGATTGGAGGTGTAGTGGACAGTGAGGAAGGTTTTCAAAGCTTGCAGAGGGATTTGGATCAACTAGAAAAATGGGCTGAAAAATGGCAAATGGAATTTAATGCAGACAAGTGTGAGATATTGCACTTTGGAAGGACAAACCAAAGTAGAACGTACAGGGTAAATGGTAGGACTCTGAAGAGTGCAGTTGAACAGAGGGATCTGGGAATACAGGTACAGAATTCCCTAAAAGTGACGTCACAGGTGGATAGGGTCGTAAAGAGTGCCTTTGGTACATTGGCCTTTATAAATCGGAGTATCGAGTATAACGGTTGGAGTGTTATGGTAAGGTTATATAAAGCATTGGTGAGGCCGAATTTAGAGTATTGTGTACAGTTTTGGTCACCTAGTTACAGGAAGGATGTAGATAAGGTTGAAAGAATGCAGAGAAGGTTCACAAGGATGTTGCCGGGACTTGAGAAGCTGAGTTATAGAGAGAGATTGAATAGGTTGGGACTTTATTCCCTGGAGCGTAGAAGAATGAGGGGAGATTTGATAGTGGTGCCTGGCTGGGAGTTTTGCTAGTGCAGTTCGGGGGGGTTTAAACTAGTATGGCAGGGGGGAGGGGATCAAAATATTAGGTCTACAAGTGTAGAGGCTGGGGACGAGCTTGGGGCTGGGACAAGGCTGGCAAAGAAGAAGAGCACTCTGGGGGAGGATGACCTCACTGGGCCTGGAGGTCTGGAGTGCTTATACTTCAATGCAAGGAGCGTAGCAGGTAAGACAGATGAACTTAGGGCCTTAATGCTCACGAGGAATTTGGATGTGGTTGCGGTGACAGAGACTTGGTTGAAAGAGGGACAGGACTGGCAGCTGAATATTCCGGGGTACAAGTGTTTTAGGCGAGACAGAGGAGGGGCCAAAAGAGGTGGGGGAGTAGCAGTATTAGTTGGAGTGCATATTACAGCGGTGCAGAGGGAGGACAATTCAGAGGGGTCGTGTAACGAGTCACTCTGGGTGGAGCTTAGAAACAGGAAGGGCGCAGTCACTATGTTGGGGGTGTACTACAGGCCCCCCAACAGCCCAAGGCAAGTGGAAGAACGGATATGTCAGGAGATACTGGATAGGTGCAGGAAAAATAGTGTTGTTGTAGTGGGAGACTTCAATTTCCCTGGTATAGACTGGAAATCGCTGAGAGCAGGGACTCTGAATGGGGAGGGTTCTTTGGAACAATATGTAGATAGCCCGACTAGAGAGGGGGCTATACTGGACCTCGTACTGGGGAATGAGCCCGGTCAGGTCTTCAAAGTTTTGGTAGGGGAACATGTGGCAAATAGTGACCACAATTCTGTTAGCTTTAGGATAGTGATGGAAAAGGATGAGTGGTGTCCCAAGGGTAAGGTGTTGGATTGGGGGAAGGCTAACTTTAGTGGGATTAGGCAGAAATTGGCAGCTCTTGATTGGGAGAGGCTGTTTGAGGGTAAATCCACATCTGGCATGTGGGAGTATTTTAAGGAACAGTTGTTAGGGCTACAGGACAGGCATGTGCCTGTTAAAAAGAAGGATGGGAAGGGTAGGATTCGAGAACCGTGGATAACCAGGGAAATTGAGGGACTGGTCAACAAGAAAAGAGAGGAGTATGGTAGGTCCAGGCAGCTAAAAACGGAGGGAGCTCTGGAGGAGTACAAAGAAAGTAGGAAAGAACTTAAACGGGGAATTAGAAGAGCAAAAAGGGGTCACGAAATGTTCTTGGCAGACAGGATTAAGGAGAATCCCAAGGCATTTTATTCATACGTTAGGAACAAAAGGGTTGTCAGGGAAAAAATCGGACCTCTCAGGGACAAAAGTGGGGAATTATGCTTGGAGCCCAAAGAAGTAGGGGAGATCCTAAATGAATACTTTGCGTCGGTATTCACAAAGGAGAGGGATGTGTTGACTGGGAGTGTCTCGGAGGGGAGTGTTGAACCGTTGGAGAAAATCTCCATTACAAAGGAGGAAGTGTTAGGTTTCTTAGAGAATTTAAAGACTGACAAATCCCCAGGGCCTGATGGAATCTATCCAAGGCTGCTCAGGGAGACGAGAGATGAAATTGCTGGGCCTCTGATGCAAATCTTTGTCTCGTCACTGGACGCAGGTGAGGTCCCAGAGGATTGGAGGATAGCTAATGTGGTCCCGTTATTTAAGAAGGGTAGGAAGGATAACCCAGGAAATTATAGGCCGGTGAGCTTGACGTCCGTGGTGGGGAAGTTGTTGGAGAAGATTCTTAGAGATAGGATGTATGCGCATTTAGAAAGGAATAAACTCATTAACGATAGTCAGCATGGTTTTGTGAGAGGGAGGTCATGCCTCACTAACCTGGTGGAGTTTTTTGAAGAAGTGACCAAAATGGTTGACGAGGGAAAGGCCGTGGATGTCGTCTATATGGACTTTAGTAAAGCGTTTGACAAAGTCCCTCATGGTAGGCTGGTGAAAAAGGTTGGATCTCATGGGATAAAGGGGGAGGTGGCTAGATGGGTGGAGAACTGGCTTGGTCACAGAAGACAGAGGGTGGTAGTGGAAGGGTCTTTTTCCGGCTGGAGGCCTGTGATTAGTGGTGTTCTGCAGGGCTCTGTATTGGGGCCTCTGCTGTTTGTGATTTATATAAATGATCTGGAAGAAGGTGTAACTGGAGTGATCAGTAAGTTTGCGGACGACACAAAATTGGCAGGACTTGCAGATAGTGAGGAGCATTGTCAGAAGCTACAGAAGGATATAGCTAGGCTGGAAATTTGGGCAAAGAAATGGCAGATGGAGTTCAATCCTGATAAATGCGAAGTGATGCATTTTGGTAGAAATAATGTAGGGAGGAGCTATATGATAAATGGCAGAACCATAAAGGGTGTAGATACGCAGAGGGACCTGGGTGTGCAAGTCCACAGATCCTTGAAAGTGATGTCACAGGTGGAGAAGGTGGTGAAGAAGGCATATGGCATGCTTGCCTTTATAGGACGGGGCATAGAGTATAAAAGTTGGGGTCTGATGTTGTAGATGTATAGAACGTTGGTTCGGCCGCATCTGGAATACTGCGTCCAGTTCTGGTCGCCACACTACCAGAAGGACGTGGAGGCTTTGGAGAGAGTACAGAGGAGGTTTACCAGGATGTTACCTGGTATGGAGGGGCTTAGTTATGAGGAGAGATTGGGTAAACTGGGGTTGTTCTCCCTGGAAAGACGGAGGATGAGGGGAGACTTAATAGAGGTGTATAAAATTATGAAAGGCATAGATAGGGTGAACGGTGGGAAGCTTTTCCCCAGGTCGGTGGTGACGTTCACGAGGGGTCATAGGTTCAAGGTGAAGGGGGGGAGGTTTAACACAGATATCAGACGGACATATTTTACACAGAGGGTGGTGGGGGCCTGGAATGCGCTGCCAGGCAAGGTGGTGGAGGCGGACACACTGGGAACGTTTAAGACTTATCTGGACAGCCATATGAACGGAGTGGGAATGGAGGGATACAAAAGAATGGTCTAGTTTGGACCAGGGAGCGGCGCGGGCTTGGAGGGCCGAAGGGCCTGTTCCTGTGCTGTATTGTTCTTTGTTCTTTGTATAAGATTTTGATGGGTATAGATAGAGTGAATGCAAGCAGGCTTTTTCCACTGAGGCGAGGGGAGAAAAAAACCAGAGGGCATGGGTTAAGGGTGAAAGGAGTAAAGTTTAAAGGGAATATTAGGGGGGGCTTCTTCACGCAGAGAGTGGTGGGAGTGTGGAATGAGCTACCGGATATAGTGGTAAATACTTTTAACATTTAAGAAAAACTTGGCCAGGTTTATGGATGAGAGGGGAGTGGAGGGATATGGTCCAAGTGCAAGTGGGACTAGGCAAAAAATGGTTCGGCACAGACAAGCAGGGCCAAAAGGCCTGTTTCTGAGCTGTAATTTTCTATGGTTCTATGGTTCTATGCTCTGGCATCTATTTCCCTCCACTCTGTTAAAAATCTTGCGGTTTAATGTATTAATAATCTTCTTAAATGTTCTCCATCACATTTGGAGATAAGGAATAGTAAGGGGAAAAAGTTACTGGTGGGCGTCGTCTATAGGCCCCCAAATAATAACTTCAAGGTGTGGCGGGCTATAAACAAACAAATAACAGATGCATGTAAAAATGGAACAGCAATAATCATGGGGGATTTTAACCTCCATATTGATTGGTCAACTCAAGTCGGACGAGTTCTTAGAATGCTGTCGCGATAGTTTCCTCGAACAGTATGTTACAGAACCTCCAAGGGAGCAAGCTATCTTGGATCTGGTCCTGTGTAATGAGACAGGTAAAATTAATGATCTCCTTGTGAGGGATCCTCTTGGAATGAGTGATCACAATATGGTTGTGTTGTAGGGAAAAATCCCTTGTACCAGTGCATTCAAAGAAGTCGAGTCGCAAGGCAACGTTCAAAGTGTTTTTCTTTATTGTACAATTACTGGGAATCCAGGGAGAACCAACGTAACCAGCTCCGAAACAGTGGCGTGGCCACGTTGATCTCAATCCTTTCACATCAGCTCTGGATCTTTATAGGGATCCAAATTCGAGCGGGAACATTTGATTATGCATTTTTACAATATGTATAAAGTGGTCTGTCGGGTCAGGAAGTTCTCTGGGAGGCTTGTCAATTTGCATTTGTATGGTGTGTGTTTGTGTTAATGGGACTACCTGTTCTTGCCCCGGTGTTTTAATGTGTTTCCCATTATCCCCTCTATGTGTCCCCTTATCTGAAATGACCTCATTGTTTTGTGTCTGTGTTCCCTGCTTGCGAGATTAGGTGTTAATGTCATTTTGTCCTGCTGTGTGTAGGGAGATTTAATCTAATCTTTTATTCCTTTTACCCTAGTTTGTTAAGTTTCTTTGCCTGCCTTGGCCATTTTATTCCTGTAATATTTTATTGATAGTCTGGTTATGCCATATAGCCCACTCTCGGTCTTGACTCGCAGATATCCCGATCTTCCTTGGCCAAAGGCCGGTTTAAAATGCAGCTTCGCGCTGTTGCTGGGCAGAATAAGGATCTTTCATTGGCTTTGAAATTTAAAGGTCTCTCAGCTGTGCAGAGGGGGTTTGAACGAATATCCATCCGGGTGTTCCCCTCTGCATTGTAGGCACGTTATGAATGGTGCCAATATGGCTTTTGGAAAATTGCCTACTTCAGTCCCTCCTCTCGTCCAGGGGGTCCCATTCATGGCTGACCCCCCCATGGACGATCTTCAGAGGTACAGTGACTTGTACAGATGTCGTCCTTGCCGTTGTTCCTCTTCCTCTGTGGCGTGGTTAAATTCTTGCATCTGGATACTGGCAGTGGGTAGCATTCTTGATGTAATATTTGCACATATCACTTTAATACAGGTTAGGCCCAGGCAGAGTGTGAACAGGATGGCTACTACTAAGATTAATCCCTTCATAATGTATGCTCCCCAAACTGTGTTAAACAGCCACCCTAACCACCCATCAGTCCCTGTTAATCCCTGTTTAAAGCTATCCAATTGCTTTTGTATCCCGGACATGGCTGCTGTTATGTTTAGTGTCTCGTCGTGTACATATGTGATGCATTTTCCTTTGATGATGGTGCATACCCCTCCTTGTCTGGCTAGCTGATAGTCTACTGCATATCTCGTTTGCTGTGTGTATAGTCTGAGTTCTGCGAGTTCTTGGTCAATTGCACCCAGTGCTTGAAGGGTGTTGTTTCCTAAAATGGTCAGTCCACATATGAAGAAATTCCTATTACTGGCGCTGATCACCCCTGCGGCGCCTCCTAGGGATAGTGTCCCCAGAAATCCATATCCTAGAGAAGACCCTAGTGTGACAGGGGCCTGCCAGTCGGCGCAGAATTCTGCGCTGATGGCCCTGGTCACTATGCGTTTCTGGACATGTCCCTCGCTTGGGCACGGAACCGTGAGAGGTCTGATTGTCCCTACGGAAAAGAACCTTGGAGGCCGGTCTGTGGCCGTCATGTATACATTTTTGAATAAAAACACGTAACCTTCTTTAACCCGATAACATGCATTACCCCGGGGTCGTTTGACCACATGGTCCCATCTTGTGGGACCTTCCCTCCCCCGGGACTGTCCACTTGATTGTACCCCTTGGTGAGAATCAAATGGGTATGTCCCCGAGGCTGAGCTTACGTGGGTGCCGTTGCACTTGCCACACATAAGCTGCCTACCCGCGGTGACTGCAATGCATTTTTGTTGCTTGCAGTCACACGTGAAGTGTCCTTCCCGGACCCGGCACTCCTGGAGAGCACAATGTGCCTCAGTGCATGAATCATTTTTAGGGACAAAGGCATGCACGCACCCCCATCCCTCTCCCTTAAAACATTGTGGGTAGTCCCATGTGTCTCCTCCTGTTGGGGTCCCATCCCCCTTAGAATTCCCGGCTCAGTGAGCTCTACACACCTTCCTTGTATCCCTTGTTTAAAGTACCCAATATGTTCCTTGCAGGGTGCCCCCGATGTGTCAATAGTGAATAACTCTTGTGGGAGCCACCCTGGTGTTGCGATGAATAGGGAGTTTACTGATCGCGCTGAAGGGTAACAAGCGGTCCTATTCCCATAGATCTGGATGTGTGTTTTCAGGAATAGGTTTCCTTCCATGATTGGGAGTTCTGCTCCCCTAACCCCCATGTGTTGGAGCGTATTTACAATGGTCATGGTTATTATCAAATATGTCCCTGTTCCCATATTGTTTTTTTCTCAACAGTATTTTTACAGTTATAGTATATACAGAAAATAAACAGGCAATCAAATTAAAAGTAGTTTGTTCCGACGTCTTGATAGTAGATCTGGTCCTGGTTCCTGTGGAATTTGAATGAACGAAAACGGTATTCTTTAGTTCATTTGTCTTCATACAGCTTTAATTGGGTCCAGTGTTTCCAGACCCCCTGTCCCCTTATACCTATACAGGCACAGGTATCTCCGCTAATAATGACCTCGTAAGGTCCGTGCCATCTTGGGGCAAATCCTGGTTTTGCAGGAAGCACTTTTGTTAATACCCGGCTCCCGGCCTTTGGGACCTCTGGTAATATTTCTGAGTCCTCCTCTGTATCGACCTGTGCCTGATTAAAAATTACGGACCGGCGCATCCCCTTCAATTGGGTGCTAAGGTCTCGGATGTATTGACGGATCTTATCCTTTATCGGACCCACATCTGTCCAGCCTGTAATAATGTTTTCGGGTAAGTGCATTGCTCGCCCGGTCATCAGCTCGTATGGAGTCAAGCCGGTAGTTCGATTTGTGGTCGCCCTAAGCCTCATCAGAACTGCAGGTTGGACTTCTGTCCAATTTCTACCTGAGGATTGCATTGCTTTTGCCATGGTTATTTTTAGAGTCCGATTCATCCTCTCCACCATCCCGGAACTTTGTGGGTGATAGGGGATGTGAAATTTCTGTTTTATTCCTAATAGTTGGCAAATGTTTTTCATAACCTTTCCTGTGAAATGTGTTCCCTGGTCCGAATCAACTTGAATTGGCATCCCCCATCGGGGAATGACTTCTGCTGCCAATATCCTGGCTACCGTTAGGGCTGTACAATTGGTTGTGGGGAATGCTTCTACCCACCTGGTGAATTGATCTACTATTACCAGGCAGTATGTTTTCCCGTGAGAGGGGGGCAATGGTCCTATGAAGTCCATTTGTATCTGTTCCCAGGGTCCCTTCGGTCTGGATTGGTGTCCCATCTTTACCTTTATGGGCTTCCCGGGGTTGTGCTGTGCACATATAGTGCATCTGCGGCAGTATGTGGCCACATCTCGTCCCAATCCTTTCCACCACCACTCTCTCCCCAGGCTCTGTATCATTGCATCCCTGCCTGTATGGGGAAGCCCGTGGTGTAGTTCCAGTAATGTGTTCTGGATACATCCTGGCGCCAATACCCGGTTATCTTTTCTCCACACCCCGTCAGTCCCTTTAACTGCGCCCAGCTCCTCCCATCTATCTCGTTCTTGCTGTGTAATGTCCCCATGTAATTTCTGTATGTCAATTTCTTCCGGTTCTACCACTATCGCTGCAAGGGGCAGGCTTTTAATGTCGCTGTTTTCTAGTGCTTGCTGTGCCGCTGTGTCTGCGGCTTGATTCCCTTTGGAATCGGCTGACGTCGGTGGTGGTGGAGGCAGACTCGTTGGGGTCTTTTAAGAGACTTCTGGATGAGTACATGGGATTTAATGGGATTGAGGGCTATAGATAGGCCTAGAGGTGGGGATGTGATCGGCGCAACTTGTGAGCCGAAGGGCCTGTTTGTGCTGTGGCTTTCTATGTTCTATGTTCTATGAAATGAATCCACCCCAGGGTGTCCCTTCCGGGTTCCCGCTGGTGGGCTTTTATTTTAATTACTGCGGCCTCTGTAGGCTGTTCACTAGCTGCTAGCAGCGCCCTTATCTGCTGTTGGTGATTAATGGGGGTACCTCCTGTAGTAATGAACCCCCTTCTCCCCCATGCGGGCATGTAATCATGGATCACACCAAACGCATATTGGCTGTCTGTATACACATTGACTGTTTTCCCTGCTGCTAATCTTAAGGCTTGGGTGAGGGCAACTAATTCTGCTACCTGAGCGGACTGACCCCCGTCGATCCTTCCTGATTCTAGGGTTTCCAGGTTCTGGTCTACTACTGCCCACCCTGTCCTTGGTGATCCTGATACATATTTGCGGGACCCATCCACATAGAAGGTCTTATCTGCTGTTGGAAGGGGTTCGTCTCTAATCTTTCCTTCCTTGTTATCTTTGTCAATTTCTCCACAGCTGTGCGCTTCCCCAATATCTAAAATCCCTTCCGCGGGATTTTCTCCCGTGTCCCTAATGATGGTGACTGACTTGTTAGGTGGTAGGAGTGTGGCCTCCCACCTTGCCCTCCTTATATTTGAGACTGTTTTGAGTTTGCCCGTGTTTAGCATCTCTACCAATGTATGTTTTGTGTGTAGCACAATATCTCCTGTCATGACAATGGGCTCACTTATCCTCACAGCCCATGCTGCACAATCTAGGGCGGCTATGCACCTGGGCATCCCGGTGACTACTGGTCCCTCAGCCGTTGAATAATACCCTACTGGTCTCTTTCTATCTCCATGAGTCTGTGCCACTACAGCAGAATAGAAGCCGTCCTGGTTGTCACAGAAGATGTGGAACTTCTTGCTTCCATCTGGCAGTCCCAGCCCTGGGGCTGAAATTAACCTAGCTTTCAACTCTGCATATGCTGTCTCTTGCTCTTGTCTCCACTCTATACTTTCCAAGGCTGGCTTTCCTCCCTTCACTAGTCTCTGAATTGGCTCCGCGATTCTTGCAAAGTCAGGGATAAAACTCCTACTGTAATTGAATAGTCCTAAAACTTTTCGGACCCCTCTTACTTGAACTGGTCGCGGCATTTCTTTAATCACGGTTTTGCGGTCTGCGGGCATTTCTTTAATTCCCTGGGAAATTAGGTGTCCTAAGTACAGGACCTGGGGTTTTGCAATTTGTGCCTTATGTGGGCTGACTTTCAGTCCGGCTTTTGCCAATCCTTCTAGTACTGCATACAGGGCTGCCTTGTGCCCTTTTTCTGTTTTGGATGCTATTAACACATCGTCCACATACTGGAGGACTGTATTGTCCTCATGCAATTTCACCCTACTCAGGATATCGCTCATTGTTCTGTGAAATATGGCAGGACTGTTATGAAATCCCTGTGGGAGGCGAGTCCATGTATACTGTTTCGCTCCCACAGTGAAGGCGAATTTGTTTTGGGATTCTGAGTCCAATGGAAGGGACCAGAACCTATTTGCTATATCTAGCACCGTGAAAATTTTGTGGTCTTGAGCCAATCCGTTTAAAATAGTCGAGGGGTTTGCCACAGTGGGGTGTAATTTAGGTGTTACCTTGTTCAAACCTGTGTAATCGATGGTGAGCCGGTAGCTCCCGTCAGGTTTTATAACTGGCCATGTGGGGGAATTGGTGGTACTGGTGGTTTCCCTGAGGATTCCCTTTTCTATTAAACCCTTGACTATTTCTACCACTGCCCCTTGCGCTTCTCTCTTGATAGGGTATTGTCGGTGGGGCTTGTGTTCTGGTCCTGGGACTTTTATCGGTTCTGTGTCGGTTAGTCCGGTATCTAATTTCGTCCTAGCCCAGGCTTCGGGAATGGAAGCGCAGATGGCTCCGAACCCTTCTTTTTCCTGATCCCAATCTCGGGCCACTATGGTGGCTATCCCACCCGTCCCCAGGTGGCTAGCTAATGTCCCTATTCCGGTCTTTCTACCGTCAGGTTGTGGCCAAATTAGTTTCCCTTTCCCACAATCTATCAGCACCTGGTATTCCCTCATTAAATCGTTCCCCATGATTGTGCCCTCATTATTCTGACAAACGTAAAATTGCATTGGAATATACTTGTGGTTGATTTCTACTAGTGTGGTTTCACTAAGATAGGCGGGTATTCTCTCTCCCCCTACCCCGGTTATGTGTATTCTTTTGTTGGTCAGTGGCAGGGGTAGGTTTGTAATTGATATGGCTGCTCCCGTATCTACTAACATGTGGCATTCCCTACCCCCTACCAGGGCTTCTACATATATTCTCTCCCCCTCTTTCCTGTTTTGGATGGGAGCTACGGGTTGTGAGATTTCGACCAGTGTTGCCCGATAAGTGGAGTGGACGGACACCGACTTTTGTCGGGATTCACTGTCTTCTGTGGGCGTGGCTACACTAATCCTCTCTCGTCTCCCATCTCCCTGGTTTGGGGTCTCTTCTAGTCACCCTAGTGGATTCCTGGAATGTGGTGCCCCCGGGGTTGGTCTATAGTTGTCTCGGGGTCTCCCATGTTTCCCCCAACATGTTGCCTCGGTGTGCCCTGCCCTGTGGCAGTGGTCACAGTGGGGCCCGCCATTCTCGGGTTTCCCTTTGAATGGTGCTTCCCTGCAGAATCTAGCCGTATGCCCTGGCTGGCCATATGTGTAGCAGCTGAACCCAGTTCTCCCCCTATCTCCGTTATGGGGGGTTCCAGTTCTCTCTCGTCTGGGCTTTGCCTGGGCAACCTTCCCTTCTTTTATCCCGCTAGCCCACTCGACTAGCTCGTCATAGTCTTGGGATGCTATCACCCCCATCTTAAGGATTTCTTGGTGTACCTCTGATAGCCCGTCCTTGAATGCCTGGATAAAAGCCCTGTCTCTCCTATCCACATTGTCCGGTCCTGAACATTCCCTATATACCTGGAATAATCTCTCTCCAAATTCCGATGCACTTTCCCCCTGTCCTTGTTTAGTATTTGTGATCCTGCTCCAATTAGTGGGGGAGTTCCCTAAGACCCGTTGGATTTCGATCTTAAATAATGTAAAGGGTGCCTGCTGGTCGTCTATCTCAGCCGTTGTAGGAACGGCATGTGTCCACCTTCCTCCATTATAGTCCTGTGCTGCTTGGGTCGCTGGCCCTCCTGCCACCAACCTCCATTTATCCGCTGGACAGGCTGCCCTGACCAGCTGGTGTATGTCCCTTAAATGTAACTGGTGTCCTCCCCAGAGTGAATCCAATTCGCCCCAAAATCCCAGGTTTGCGCTTCTGGGTTTTAACTTCCCCAGGGATGCCATAATCTGCTGCCTTTCCCCTGGGGTAAAAGGCTTATAGGTTGCTTTTGGTTGTGCTAACGTCCCTCCTCTGGTGACTGGTGCTAGATTATAATTTTTTATGTCTCCTTCTGATGCTGGAGCGGTTGTATGTTTCTGCACTGACTCGTATGAGCGCCGAGGGTCTGTTTCCTCTGATCTCTGCGTTATCTCCGCAGTGTGGCTTCTGTGTTCTAATTCCCTCACTCTCTCCTGCAATGCCTTAATTTGTTCTGTCTCTTTGTGTCTCTCCTCCATTGAGGCATTTACCTTCTCAATTAGTCCAGCTAACTGGGTCACTAACATTACTCCCATTACTTTTGTTTTGTCCCATTTAACTCCGTCTACCCACTTTCTTTGATCTTCTAAAGTTTGTGATGCGTTCCACCCGTTCCGTTTCATCTTTGCAACAGTCGCTTCTCTGGCTAACAGATACTTCAAAATGAGAGCTACTGCAGTTTCTCCCTTAACAACGTGGTCTGCCATTTTTCTGTCTAGCAGTCCTGCAACCCCCGTATGCTGGTTCCAACAGTAAAAGTGCCCCAACTCTCTCTCTTATCTCCTGTCACTGATTCTGCTCCAGCACCATCTGTATTGCTGTAGGATCTCGTAGTGGGGTCCCAGTGGGTCTCTTCCCCTGTGCTCCCCCAACTATTCCTGACACCTCACGCTTGGTCTATTTTGTGTTGTCTTATTGGGATGTGTGCTGGTTTTTTAGTGGGTTTGTCGGCCCCTGCCCCCAGCCCCTTTAAGTACAACACCTCCCGCTTGGCCACCACCTCCACTAGCAAGGTTGATCCGTTACCCCAAAACCTGGTACCCTGCTATGGACTGTGGTGTTCCCTACAGACGAACAAGGTTATCAAACTCCGTCGGGTCCCTAATGGATCCTCCGTCGTCGTGTCTCTTGGTCAGGATGGATTGGGTCCTCTTTTCCTCAACACTTACACATATGTATCTGTTATCAAAGCCCCTGTTATAATTAGTAACTGTACCGACTCTGAGGTTGTTCGTCCCTTCAGAGTCTGTGTTGTTACCCGATTTACACTGTCCGTGCCTTGCACCCTGAGTGCCTGTGCCTCTTAGCGCCCGCTTCAAAACCCAACCTTAGCGTGGGAGATTTCTCCTCTTAACGTCCAGTTTAGGGTAGGGCACCTTGAGTCAAGCACTCCCTTGTCCTATTGCCTTGGCACAGACAGCGGTTTCGTCGACAATCCTGGGTTAGTTACACCAATTAGTTCTGCATGCGGTTCTTATCTTTATATTAGTCTTAATTCCTTATTCCCGTTATCAAATAGCCCAAAACCTGTTATCTTTACCTCTGGTCCTCTATTCCTATTAAAGTTACTTACCTTCTTCCACGCGGTCGTTCTGACCTGTACCTTCAATTTAAAAACTTAGGCAAGATTATACAGTTCTACAAGACAACAATATTTAACACAGACAAACCCTAACCCTTAAAGGTACCTCACTTTGAACGGAGACTTGTACTCGCCCTTGACTGCTCTGGATTTTTATCAGATTCGTTTAAATTTGATCCCGGCTTCCAGACCGTGGCCACCAGTCAGAAGTCAGATATAAAATCCTGCCGACTACGCCATTTGTTGTAGGGAAAAATCCCTTGTACCAGTGCATTCAAAGAAGTCGAGTCGCAAGGCAACATTCAAAGTGTTTTTCTTTATTGTACAATTACTGGGAACCCAGGGAGAACCAACGTAACCAGCTCCGAAACAGTGGCTTGGCCACGTTGATCTCAATCCTTTCACATCAGCTCTGGATCTTTATAGGGATCCAAATTCGAGCGGGAACATTTGATTATGCATTTTTACAATATGTATAAAGTGGTCTGTCGGGTCAGGAAGTTCTCTGGGAGGCTTGTCAATTTGCATTTGTATGGTGTGTGTTTGTGTTAATGGGACTACCTGTTCTTGCCCCGGTGTTTTAATGTGTTTCCCATTATCCCCTCTATGTGTCCCCTTATCTGAATTGACCTCATTGTTTTGTGTCTGTGTTCCCTGCTTGCGAGATTAGGTGTTAATGTCATTTTGTCCTGCTGTGTGTAGGGAGATTTAATCTAATCTTTTATTCCTTTTACCCTAGTTTGTTAAGTTTCTTTGCCTGCCTTGGCCATTTTATTCCTGTAATATTTTATTGATAGTCTGGTTATGCCATATAGTCCACTCTCGGTCTTGACTCGCAGATATCCCGATCTTCCTTGGCCAAAGGCCGGTTTAAAATGCAGCTTCGCGCTGTTGCTGGGCAGAATAAGGATCTTTCGTTGGATTTGAAATTTAAAGGTCTCTCAGCTGTGCAGAGGGGGTTTGAACGAATATCCATCCGGGTGTTCCCCTCTGCATTGTAGGCACGTTATGAATGGTGCCAATATGGCTTTTGGAAAATTGTCTACTTCAGTTGAATTTCTAATACAGATGGAGGGTGAGAAAGTAGGGTCCCAAACCAGTGACCTCTGCTTGAACAAGGGAGATTACAATAGGATGAGGGCAGAGTTGGCTAATGTAGACTGGGAGCGCAGACTAATTGGTGGGACAGTTGAGGAGCCGTGGAGGATTTTTAAGGAGATTTTTCTCAGTACTCAGCAAAAATATATTCCAGTGAAAAAGAAGGAATGTAAGAAAATGGATAACCAGCCATGGATAACTAAGGAAATAAAGGAGAGTATCAAATTAAAAACCAATGCATACAGAGTGGCCAAAATTAGTGGGGAACTAGAAGATTGGGAAGGCTTTAAAAAACAACAAAGAACTACTAAGAAAGCAATAAAGAAAGGAAAGATAGATTATGAAAGTAAACTAGCACAAAATATAAAAACTGATAGTAAAAGTTTTTACAAATATATAAAACGGAAAAGAGTGGCTAAAGTAAATGTTGGTCCCTTAGTAGATGAGAAGGAGGATTTAATAGTAGTAAACGAGGAAATGGCCGAGGCCTTAAACAAGTTTTTTGTGTCAGTCTTCACAGTGGAGGACACAAATAGCATACCAATAATTGACGGTCATGGGACTGTAGGGGTGAGGACCTTAAAACGATCACTATTACTAAAGAGGTAGTGCTGGGTAGGCTAATGGGACTAAAGGTAGACAAGTCCCCTGGTCCGGATGGAATGCATCCCAGGGTACTAAAAGAAACGGCAGAAGTAATAGCAAATGCATTAGTTGTAATTTATCAAAATTCGCTGGACTCTGGGGAGGTGCCAGCTGATTGGAAAACAGCTATTGTAACGCCACTGTTTAAAAAAGGGGGTAGACAAAAGGCAGGTAACTACAGGCCGGTTAGCTTAACATCCGTAGTTGGGAAAATGCTAGAATCTATCATTAAGGATGAAATAGCAGCACACCTGGAAAGGAATGGTTCAATCAAGCAGACGCAGCATGGATTCATGAAGGGAAAATCATGTTTGACTAATTTACTGGAATTGTTTGAGGATATAACAAGTGCAGTTGACAGAGGGGAACCGGTGGATGTGGTGTATTTAGATTTCCAGAAGGCATTCGATAAGGTGCCTCACAAAAGGTTGCTGTATAAGATAAAGGTACACGGAGTTGGGGGTAAAGTGTTAGCGTGGATTGAGGATTGGCTATCTCACAGAAAGCAGAGAGTCAGAATAAATGGTTGCTTTTCCGGTTGGCAATCAGTGACTAGTGGCGTGCCGCAGGGATCGGTGCTGGGGCCTCAACTATTTACCATATACATAGACGATCTGGAGGAGGGGACCGAGTGTAGGGTAACAAAGTTTGCGGATGACACAAAGAGGAGTGGGAAAGCAAATTGCCGTGGAGGACACAGAGAGTCTGCAGAGAGATTTGGATAGGCTAAGTGAATGGGCAAGGATCTGGCAGTTGGAGTATAACGTTGGTAAGTGTGAGGTTATCCACTTTGGAAGGAATAATAGTAAAATGGACTATTATTTAAATGGTGAAAAATTACAACATGCTACTGTGCAGAGGGACCTGGGGGTCCTTGTGCATGAATTACAAAAACTCAGTTTGCAGGTGCAGCAGGTAATCAAGAAGGCAAATGGAATGTTGGCCTTTATCGCGAGAGGGATGGAGTATAAAAGCAGGGAGGTCATGCTGCAACTGTACAGGGTACTGGTGAGGCTGCACCTAGAGTGCTGTGTATAATTTTGGTCCCCTTATTTAAGAAAGAACATATTAGCTTTGGAGGGGGTACAGAGAAGGTTCACCAGGTTGATTCCGGAGATGAGGGGGTTAGCTTATGAGGAGAGATTGAGTAGACTGGGCCTGTACTCATTGGAGTTTAGAAGGTTGAGGGGAGATCTTATAGAGACATATAAGATAATGAAGGGGCTAGACAGGGTAGAAGCAGCGAGGTTATTTCCACTTACAATGGAAACAAGAACTAGGGGACATAGTCTCAAAATATGGGGGAATCAATTTAGAACAGAGTTGAGGAGGAACTTCTTCTCCCAGAGGGTAGTGAATCTTTGGAATTCTCTGCCCAATGAAGCAGTAGAGGCTACCTTGTTAAATGTGTTTAAGTCACAAGTAGATAGATTTTTAACCATTAAGGGAATTAAGGGTTATGGGGAGCGGGCGGGTAAGTGGAACTGAACCCACTATCAGATCAGCCATGATCTTATTGAATGGCGGAGCCGGCTTGAGGGGCTAGATGGCCTACTCCTGCTCCTATTTCTTATGTTCTTATGTTCTTATTTCCTTTTGCACTGACCTTCAATTTCTACCTAAATGTCCTATTTGCTAACTTTTCTATTCCGATTTCAACATCTAATGTTTTTATTCCTGATACAAACTTAATCAGGCCAAGCAAAATGATGACTGCTTTTCCTCCTTCCCTTAACAATTTTTGGCTTTTTTAAGAGAAAAACATATTGTGACAGATCTTGACTTGCAATAGTGTAAAATGCTTTGATAACGAAATGAAAATTGGTATCACCCTTTACACTCCATCATTCAAAGTCAAGATCTACTTCAACGCATCAAGGCAGAGAGGCACGAAAAGGAATAAAACTATTTTAAAATTGGTTGACTGACCAAGGTCAATCAATTCACATCAAATTGATTGCTGTCGACAGCATTTTTCATGGTTGAATTGTGAAAGGTTAGTTGCGACAGGAAAAACCTATATTCAAAAAGAACATTTGCCAATTTAGGGCTATATTTGCTTTTGTATCTTTAGTTTAACACAAATTAGACCATTTAAACAGTGAAACCAGTGGTAGAAAATGATAACAGATGTTTTTGTTTTCATTGTTTTAATTATTCTGAGCCTTGGTCCAAAAAGTAATTCACAAATGAATTTCAGGAGCTCGCTATATCATCTGAATCAGGATATATGAAATGGGAGTTCTTCACTTAGATCTCATCCAAAGTCAGGCAGGTGATGAATTACAGAAACCTACCACCACCTCACCTGCCTGAGCAGGATTCTCTACCATCCAGTGCCTGCTAACATTACCTTCTTTACCCACTGCATGCATATGACAGCAAGATTAGGATACATGGCAAATTACCGTCTTTTCTGATCCAAATATTGCCATTTCCTGGGATGGCTTGCTGTAGATGGAGGGAGGCCACAAGAAGCAGTGGTGGAGTGCCTAAAATTTTTCCGTGAGTGGTAAAAAAGACCTTGGAATTGGCCAAGAAGTTAAGTGGAAATCTTTCTTTTGATGGTCATGGCATATCTGGCTCTTGACTGTGTTGAATGTTGTATGGAGTAGGTCTCAAAAAAGAGTCTTGTAGGGTTGAACATTAAACGTTTACTGATAACACATAACTATGTACATTTACACAGGGTCTAGCTCAAGCTTTGAGCTCACTCCATTGTTTGCTTCCGCACAGGTCTCTGTCCAGTCCACAATTCTCTCTGGTCTCATGTCATGTGTCTCTTTACAGCACACTGTGAGTGATACAGTTTCCAAATCCAACATTAACCCTTGCTATGCCAGATACACCTTTCCCCAAGTCTTTCCTCAACATGTTTATATTACAGTCATGCTAACACTTTTCCCCTTTTACGTCTCCGACCTTATAAATTCAGACAGTCTGGAGGCTTGATTCTTCCAGATCCCATTCTGGTTACCTTCAGAGGAGTGATAGGCTTTGTTGATTTTGGATATCTATGTCGATTTAGTTGTGGTCTGTGTTTCTGGCACTCGGTTGTCTTCCGACTGGCCTTTTCTGCTCCTTGGAATGGAAATTCTCTTTGTCAACTCACCATCTGTTCTGCCCAATGATCACCGGCCTTTCCCATTCTTTCCAGAGAGTGTGTTCACTCTGTTCATTTGTAGTATGAACCCAGTTTTCTTTTTCCTTTGGGCCACTGTGATCTTGGTGGGAGTTGAAGGTATTTTTTCCCTGTCATTTGCATGTTCCTCATTGCAGTTTGACTTTTATTGCGACACTGACTTCTTCAGTGTGTCACCTTGTCTCACTTAGTTGTGCTCTGTCAAGTTAACGGTCGCTAGTTCCTTGACCCAGCATCATCTTGCAGCTTTTCACATCTGCTGGAAGTTTCAATATCTGTGAAGTAGTGTTGCCAGGCAGTGTGACAACAACAGTTGGAGCCTGGGATTGGGGTTCATTCTTCTGTTACTGGTCCTTTTCCTGTGCATCTTCTACTCAAGATACAGTGGTAATTATCTTAACAATTAGCTGGTCTGATGAAGAGGAACTTCTGCTGCCTTCAAAGGATTTGGACAATTGGGCCTGTGGACAATTCAGACTTGAAGGCCAGTGACTGGTGGGCCTCTCTGGAACCTGCAGCTCTGTGTAGTTGATGAGGGAGGTTGCCTTGATGTCTACTGCCATTTCATGAAGGTTAAGGGCAACACTGGAATAACTGCTGAAGAGAGAAAAAGATTTGTTTTGGATGATGTACGTGGCTTTGAATATCTGCTTGACGCCACACCTTAGTGGCTCTAGGTTCATGCTTATGACTGGAGATCAGATTCCTCCAGACCTGTAAAGTAATGTGTCTCTCATAGTCAGAGATCTCTAAGCCATGGTTCTTTATCCAAGAAGTCTGTAACACTGACTCGCATGTCCAATTTCAAGTTGGTGAGGTAACCGTTCTGAGATGTCTGCATTCCAAAAAGAGAATCCAGGATCCTTGATCTCACCTTCAATCTGTTCTCCAGGCTTTTGGACATGTTTGTTGAATTTCACGCTCTCTAAGACATTGTTCTTCCTTAGATTGAAATATGCATTGAATGATTTTAGAAGTTCAAAGAAAGAAAAGTTTGATTTATTTCTTCCTGGTAATAATATCATTGGCTAACAGACCTACTGAATAAAGTGGTGTATCACTTGCTCAGTTTTTGACCTTTTATCTAATACTGAAGCTATCATGGATGTTAAGAATCCTTTCTGCCAAAGTTCCCCATTTTTTGTTTGGTCTGGCCCTTGGATCATAAAAAAACTTGGTTATGGTAATGTTGATTTCTGGTCAAAAGTTCAGGTGAGTTCAGCTTTAAAAGATGTTTAAGTCTTAGAGGTGGAACTACAGTAATCACTCTTTCAAAGAGTCAGTTTGGTGAGCTCCTGTTGCGATGGTGGTCCGGACAACTTAGTCTTTAGTTTTGTGCAGTGATTTACTCAATCAACGATTCTGGCCTTTCCCTACAATATCAGAGGATTTTTGAGTGTTATTACAGTGGATTCCTGGCTTTGCTGGGGGTTTTTAGACCTTTTGATTCTTTTTTTCTTTTCTTTCAACGACTTTGGTTGCGACATGGCATAGACCCATTCTGAAGCTAGGCTGGCCGCAGTGCTTCCAGAAATGGGCTACTCTGACTTTTCTTTTTACCTCACCAAAGCTTTTTAAGCTAGATTTAGCTAAGAACTTGCTCATCCCTGCTAGGTCCTTTGTAATGGAAATCAAATAATTACCTTCTTTATTCTCTAAGTCACGAACTCCAGTTCCTGGCAAACCTTGGGCCTCCTGTGCATGCATCATCTGAGATATGCCTGCACATGCGTAATTTGTTTCTTGTTTAACATTCTTCAAGCCGGGGACATGCCCTGTATGCCTGTGCAGAAAGGAAAAGAGAAAATGGTGCAATGAGGCAGATCGGATGACCTGATACAGAGAGCAAGTGTAGTGAGTCTGTTCCAGGGAGCAGGATACAGGAAGAAGTCCCAAACCAGGGAATGGGAACAAGGCGGGGTCGCAGAAAGATGTTAAAAGAAATGAGCAGAGTAATAAGCTCTGAATTTAAGAAAGAGCTGCAGGGAGCAGACTTTGAGTGGAGTGAGTACGAGTTCAGATTTTGCCATGAAAATCTGGGAGAGCAGCCGAAGATTGGTAATTCCGTACCGTGGGCGGTTGAGGCAAAGGTATCCAGTGGTGTTCTATTTGGCATGCCGAAGATCTGAAATTGTGCTGGGAACATGAGGCTTGAGTGCTCTCAGAGATAGAGGGGAAAGGAATCTCAGAAGGCGAGATTGAAATCCTGTGGGGTGGGTCATTGTTGAAGCTGTCCGAGTTGGCATGATGTTTGTAGAGAATGCCAAGGCGAGATCTTCAGATTGGAAACCCTCCTGAGAAAGACTAAATTTCAGTGCGATTGGTTTATTTACAACATGTGAAACATCTGGATAGATTATTTAGAAATCTGTGGATTTGATTTTTGTCATATCTGTCATCTATTGTATAGTGTGGTGTCTCTGACCACAATTTGCCTGTTAATTCACATATAAAGTCCCACCATTTCTCGGGGAATGCGTTCCCGTGAAATCTCATGATGGGTGAAATCATACACAATGAACATACTTTACAATGGGAGTAAATTAAATAGGTTCCAGCCCTTGCAAAATTACTTGCTGGAAGATCCTGCTGGCAGCCAGTGGCAAGTTGCTTCCACTATGGGAGGGCAGAAAATCCAGGCAGAAATGTTTATTGATAACACATTACTATGTACATATGTACAGGGTATATATAGCCCATGCTTCGAGCTAACTCTGTGCCTGCTACTACACAGGTCTCCGTCCAGTCCACAGCTCTCTGTCTCAAGTCGTGTCTCTCATTACATCACATTGTGGGTGGGCGATACATTTTCCCAGTAGAGCATTAACCCTTGCTGTGCCAAATACCATTATACTACACATGTTCCTTCACCTGCTGTAACAACACTGGATATTCTTTGTCTACACAGGCAGATTCTGTCTAAACAACGAGGCTCCCAGCAGGAATGTATACTGAGCCACACAACGGGAAGATGAGTCTGGGCTGAGAAGAGCGACAGGAGATCCTTACTTTTGGAACTCTGCTCTGAAGAGGTCAATATCTTTTCCTCCAATTGCATTTTCTTTTTCCAGCTTTGCGTGGATCTATTCCACATTTCATCTCAAATTTATATAGTGTGTTGAGTCACACAATGCTGACATGTATAGCATCTTTTGTTGAAAAGTCACAACCAGAAATGTTAACTCTGTGCCTCTCTTCTGCTGCCTGACTTGCTGGGTATTTGCAGCATTTCCCATTCTTGATGTCTAGGCTATCATTTGGCTTAGTTGATTTCCCATTTGTGTGCTCGAAATAAGACAGATTAATATTGCCGTTGTGTTTTTCATTCAAATTTAAACTTGCTGTCACCCCTTCTGCACATTTAGGTTGTTGTAAGGGACTGCACAGCATGCACACATTGTGTGATACACAGGCAACCACTGTTTTATTCTCTGCATATTAGGAAATGCGATGTGAAATGTTAGTTTTCAAGAGCTTGTCTTCTGTTCCAAACCAATGAGTGACCTTTGACAACAAAATATGGCACTACTAATTCAAGCTGCTTCAGAAGCTTATAGAATACCATTGACTGGAATGTTTCTGTTCCGTAAGTAAAGTTGGTTTTGGCATTGAAAAGGAAAATCTCCACTCCAATTTAAAAAAGAAAATGAAAATACAACATTCTGGGATTAGATTGTGATGAGGACTACATTTCAATTAATCATAACTGTCACCCGACAAGTGAAAATTTGTATTGGAGAAATACGAATGATTTTCCTTTATCATCGTATGTCGTCATTTTCAATTAGTGTGTTCAAAAGGCTTTAAGACCTATTCAACTGTTGCATTTATTCAGTTATGTAATTTGTATTTTATATATTGTACTGGTGATTCAAATTAAATCAATTTTAATGGCTTTTTTCCCCCTTTATAATTGTGGCCATTGAAAAAGAAAACTCAGAAAAGGAACCTTCAACACACAACGTATGTTTGAGAATAAAGTCCATCTGCAGGCTTCTCAGTGAGGATGTTGAACAAAGCCTGCTTTCTTGACATCGACAGCAAAGAAAAAGATGGACACAATCTGTTCAGTGTGTCATGGTCACCTACAAAATAATATAATATAAACAACGTGGATAGGAAATGTTCTCCTTGCCCAAGGATTCAACAGATTTCTTTTGTGCATTTTCATTCAATACATGAATGCTTGTAATGTGCTGCCTCAGTCTCATACAATATCTTCTGTAATTAACTTAGTAAAGAGGTTGTCAATTAAACACTGATATTAATTTTGACATAATTGTTCCCAATATAAATGCCAGTTATTTTTTGCATGTTACACAACCTTATTAATCCTGTCGCCATTCATTGCAATTCATGCACAATTGCCGAACTGAGATCTTTGAATGTTTACATGTCATCACAGCAACACTTGAAATCTCTTGATTTAATGAAATATTGCCCTCACATCACTTCCTATTTGAACAGCACACATTATTCATGAAGAATGCATGTTTTGGTGCTAATTAACACCAAACTTTAAGAATATAAGAGACCACCAAGGACTGCTGATTGCAGTAGAAATCCTCATCAATGGGAATTGAATTAAGTTAACTTTCTCTCTAAGTTCGGATAAATGACTATCACATGAATCAGAGAATCACAAAATGGCCACAGCATCGGGAGAGGGCATTCAGCTCATCATATCCGTGCTAGCTCTCTGCAAAAACAACTCCACCGCCCCCCCCCCCCCCAACCCCATGCTCCCCTTGCTTACCTTTTTCCCAGATCTTTTTTCCCACAACATCGTGGGCCGAAGGGCCTGTTCTGTGCTGTACTGTTCTATGTTAGTAAGGCGTTTGATAAGGTCCCCCATGGTCGGCTTATGATGAAAGTAAGGAGGTGTGGGATAGAGGGAAAGTTGGCCGATTGGATAGTTAACTGGCTATCTGATCGAAGACAGAGGGTGGTGGTGGATGGAAAATTTTCGGACTGGAGGCAGGTTGCTAGCGGAGTGCCGCAGGGATCGGTGCTTGGTCCTCTGCTCTTTGTGATTTTTATTAATGACTTAGAGGAGGGGGCTGAAGGGTGGATCAGTAAATTTGCTGATGACACCAAGATTGGTGGAGTAGTGGATGAGGTGGAGGGCTGTTGTAGGCTGCAAAGAGACATAGATAGGATGCAAAGCTGGGCTGAAAAATGGCAAATGGAGTTTAACCCTGATAAATGTGAGGTGATTCATTTTGGTAGGACTAATTTAAATGTGGATTACAGGGTCAAAGGTAGGGTTCTGAAGACTGTGGAGGAACAGAGAGATCTTGGGGTCCATATCCACAGATCTCTAAAGGTTGCCACTCAAGTGGATAGAGCTGTGAAGAAGGCATATAGTGTGTTAGCTTTTATTAACAGGGGGTTGGAGTTTAAGAGCCGTGGGGTTATGCTGCAACTGTACAGGACCTTGGTGAGACCGCATTTGGAATATTGTGTGCAGTTCTGGTCACCTCACTATAAGATGGATGTGGAAGCGCTGGAAAGAGTGCAGAGGAGATTTACCAGGATGCTGCCTGGTTTGGAGTGTCGGTCTTATGAGGAAAGGTTGAGGGAGCTGGGGCTGTTCTCTCTGGAGCGGAGGAGATTGAGGGGAGACTTAATAGAGGTTTATAAAATGATGAAGGGGATAGATCGAGTGAACGTTCAAAGACTATTTCCTCGGGTGGATGGAGCTATTACAAGGGGGCATAACTATAGGGTTCATGGTGGGAGATATAGGAAGGATATCAGAGGTAGGTTCTTCACGCAGAGAGTGGTTGGGGTGTGGAATGGACTGCCTGCAGTGATAGTGGAGTCAGACACTTTAGGAACATTTAAGCGGTTATTGGATAGGCACATGGAGCACACCAGGATGGTAGGGAGTGGGATAGCTTGATCTTGGTTTCAGATGAAGGTCGGCACAACATCGTGGGCCGAAGGGCCTGTTCTGTACTGTAATGTTCTATGTTCTATGTTCTATCCCTGAATATTTTTCCTATTCAGACAACTATCCAATTCCCTGTAGGAAAACTGAATCTACCTCCACCACTCTCAGGTAGTGCATTCCAGATCCTAACCTCTTGATGCATAAAAAAGATATTCCTCATATTGCCTTTGGCCTTTTGTCTATCACCTGAAATTGGTGTCCTCTGAGTCTCACACTTCCACCATTGGAAACAGTTTCCCTCTATCTACTCTGTCAGACCCTTTATGATTTTCAACAGCTCTATCTTATCTCTCCTTAATCTTTTCTTCTCTGAGAGAAACAGCCTCATATTCCACAAGATATTCATAAACAGAAATCCCTCATTCCTGGAACAATTCCCATGATCCTTTCTGCACATGCTCTATTTCCCTCATATCCTCCGAAAGTGTGGTGCCCAGAACCGGATACAAAATTCCAGTTCAGGCCAAATTGGTGTTTTATACAGACTAAAATTAACTTCTTTACTCTTAAACTCAAAGCCTCTATATATTATGTCCAGGGTTGTTTAAAACAGTGGGAGAGAGAGGCTGTAGTTTCAACGAGAAAGAGAGGGGGGAGTTACAGTGAGGGGAGAGGGGGGAGTTACAGTGAGGGGAGAGGGGGAAGTTACAGTGAGGGGAGAGGGGGAATTACAGTGAGGGGAGAGGGGGGAGTTACAGTGAGGGGAGGGGGGGAGTTACAGTGAGGGGAGAGGGGGGAGTTACAGTGAGGGGAGGGGGGAGTTACAGTGAGGGGGAGGGGGGAGTTACAGTGAGGGGAGGGGGGAGTTACAGTGAGGAGTGAGGGGGGAGTTACAGTGAGGGGAGAGGGGGGAGTTACAGTGAGGTGAGGGAGGAGTTACAGTGAGGGGGGAGGGGGGAGTTACAGTGAGGGGAGAGGGGGAATTACAGTGAGGGGAGAGGGGGAAGTTACAGTGAGGGGAGGGGGGGAGTTACAGTGAGGAGTGAAGGGGGAGTTACAGTGAGGGGAGAGGGGGGAGTTACAATGAGGGGAGAGGGGGGAGTTACAGTGAGGGGAGAGGGGGGAGTTACAGTGAAGAGTGAGGGGGGAGTTACAGTGAGGGGAGAGGGGGGAGTTACAGTGAGGGGAGGGGGGAGTTACAGTGAGGGGGGAGTTACAGTGAGGGGGGAGGGGGGAGTTACAGTGAGGGGAGAGGGGAATTACAGTGAGGGGAGAGGGGGGACGTACAGTGAGGGGGGAGTTACAGTGAGGGGAGAGGGGGGAGTTACAGTGAGGGGAGAGGGGGGAGTTACAATGAGGGGAGAGGGGGGAGTTACAATGAGGGGAGAGGGGGGAGTTACAGTGAGGGGAGAGGGGGGAGTTACAATGAGGGGAGAGGGGGGAGTTACAGTGAGGGGGGAGGGGGGAGTTACAATGAGGGGAGAGGGGGGAGTTACAGTGAGGGGAGAGGGGGAGTTACAGTGAGGGGAGGGGGGAGTTACAGTGAGGGGAGGGGGGAGTTACAGTGAGGGGAGAGGGGGGAGTTACAGTGAGGGGAGAGGGGGGAGTTACAGTGAGGGGAGGGGGAGTTACAGTGAGGAGGAAGGGGGAGTTACAGTGAGGGGAGGGGGGAGTTACAGTGAGGGAGGGGGAGTTACAGTGAGGGGGGAGTTACAGTGAGGGGAGAGGGGGGAGTTACAGTGAGGGGAGGGGGGAGTTACAGTGAGGGGGGAGTTACAGTGAGGGGAGAGGGGGGAGTTACAGTGAGGCGAGGGGGAGTTACAGTGAGGGGGGAGTTAAATGAGGGGAGGGGGGGAGGTACAGTTAAGGGGAGGGGGAGAGGGGGGAGTTACAATGAGGGGAGAGGGGGGAGTTACAGTGAGGGGAGAGGGGGGAGTTACAGTGAGGGGGGAGTTACAGTGAGGGGAGAGGGGGGAGTTACAGTGAGGGGAGAGGGGGGAGTTACAGTGAGGGGGAGTTACAGTGAGGGGAGAGGGGGGAGTTACAGTGAGGGGAGAGGGGGGAGGGGGGAGTTACAGTGAGGGGAGAGGGGGGAGTTACAGTGAGGGGGGAGTTACAGTGAGAGGAGAGGGGGGAGTTACAGTGAGGGGGAGTTACAGTGAGGGGAGAGGGGGGAGTTACAGTGAGGGGAGAGGGGGAGTTACAGTGAGGGGAGAGGGGGGAGTTACAGTGAGGGGAGAGTGACAGTGAGGGGAGAGGGGGGAGTTACAGTGAGGTGAGGGAGGAGTTACAGTGAGGGGAGAGGGCGGAGTTACAGTGAGGGGAGGGGAGGGAGTTACAGTGAAGAGTGAGGGGGGAGTTACAGTGAGGGGAGAGTTACAGTGAGGGGAGAGGGGGGAGTTACAGTGAGGGGAGAGGGGGGAGTTACAGTGAGGGGAGAGGGGGGAGTTACAGTGAGGGGAGAGGGGGGAGTTACAGTGAGGAGTGAAGGGGGAGTTACAGTGAGGGGAGAGAGGGGAGTTACAGTGAGGGGGGAGTTACAATGAGGGGAGAGGGGGGAGTTACAGTGAGGGAAGAGGGGGCAGTTACAGTGAGGGAAGGGGGTGTTACAGAGAGGGGAGGGGGAAGTTACAGTGAGGGGAGGGGGGAGTTACAATGAGGGGAGGGGGGGAGTTACAGTGAGGGGAGGGGGTGTTACAGAGAGGGGAGGGGGGAGTTACAGTGAGGGGGGGAGTTACAGTGAGGGGAGGGGGGAGTTACAGTGAGGGGGGGAGTTACAGTGAGGAGTGAAGGGGAGTTACAGTGAGGGGAGAGGGGGGAGTTACAGTGAGGAGTGAGGGGGGAGTTACAATGAGGGGAGAGGGGAGAGTTACAGTGAGGGGAGAGGGGGGAGTTACAATGAGGGGAGAGGGGGGAGTTACAGTGAGGGGAGAGGGGGAATTACAGTGAGGGGAGAGGGGGAAGTTACAGTGAGGGGAGGGGGGGAGTTACAGTGAGGAGTGAAGGGGGAGTTACAGTGAGGGGAGAGGGGGGAGTTACAATGAGGGAGAGGGGGGAGTTACAGTGAGGGGAGAGGGGGGAGTTACAGTGAAGAGTGAGGGGGGAGTTACAGTGAGGGGAGAGGGGGGAGTTACAGTGAGGGGAGGGGGGAGTTACAGTGAGGGGGGAGTTACAGTGAGGGGGGAGGGGGGAGTTACAGTGAGGGGAGAGGGGGAATTACAGTGAGGGGAGAGGGGGGACTTACAGTGAGGGGGGAGTTACAGTGAGGGGAGAGGGGGGAGTTACAGTGAGGGGAGAGGGGGGAGTTACAATGAGGGGAGAGGGGGGAGTTACAATGAGGGGAGAGGGGGGAGTTACAGTGAGGGGAGAGGGGGGAGTTACAATGAGGGGAGAGGGGGGAGTTACAGTGAGGGGAGAGGGGGGAGTTACAATGAGGGGAGAGGGGGGAGTTACAGTGAGGGGAGAGGGGGGAGTTACAGTGAGGGGAGGGGGGAGTTACAGTGAGGGGGGAGTTACAGTGAGGGGAGAGGGGGGAGTTACAGTGAGGGGAGAGGGGGGAGTTACAGTGAGGGGAGGGGGGAGTTACAGTGAGGAGTGAAGGGGGAGTTACAGTGAGGGGAGGGGGGGAGTTACAGTGAGGGGAGGGGGGAGTTACAGTGAGGGGGGAGTTACAGTGAGGGGAGAGGGGGGAGTTACAGTGAGGGGAGGGGGGAGTTACAGTGAGGGGGGAGTTACAGTGAGGGGAGAGGGGGGAGTTACAGTGAGGGGAGGGGGAGTTACAGTGAGGGGGGAGTTACAATGAGGGGAGGGGGGGAGGTACAGTGAGGGGAGGGGGGAGTTACAGTGAGGGGAGAGGGGGGAGTTACAATGAGGGGAGAGGGGGGAGTTACAGTGAGGGGAGAGGGGGGAGTTACAGTGAGGGGGGAGTTACAGTGAGGGGAGAGGGGGGAGTTACAGTGAGGGGAGAGGGGGGAGTTACAGTGAGGGGGGAGTTACAGTGAGGGGAGAGGGGGGAGTTACAGTGAGGGGAGAGGGGGGAGTTACAGTGAGGGGAAAGGGGGGAGTTACAGTGAGGGGAGAGGGGGGAGTTACAGTGAGGGGAGAGGGGGGAGTTACAGTGAGGGGAGAGGGGGGAGTTACAGTGAGGGGGGAGTTACAGTGAGGGGAGAGGGGGGAGTTACAGTGAGGGGGGAGTTACAGTGAGGGGAGAGGGGGGAGTTACAGTGAGGGGGGAGTTACAGTGAGGGGAGAGGGGGGAGTTACAGTGAGGGGAGAGGGGGGAGTTACAGTGAGGGGAGAGGGGGGAGTTACAGTGAGGGGAGAGGGGGGAGTGACAGTGAGGGGAGAGGGGGGAGTTACAGTGAGGTGAGGGAGGAGTTACAGTGAGGGGAGAGAGGGGAGTTACAGTGAGGGGGGAGTTACAATGAGGGGAGAGGGGGGAGTTACAGTGAGGGAAGAGGGGGCAGTTACAGTGAGGGAAGGGGGTGTTACAGAGAGGGGAGGGGGAAGTTACAGTGAGGGGAGGGGGGAGTTACAATGAGGGGAGGGGGGGAGTTACAGTGAGGGGAGGGGGTGTTACAGAGAGGGGAGGGGGGAGTTACAGTGAGGGGGGGAGTTACAGTGAGGGGAGGGGGGAGTTACAGTGAGGGGGGGAGTTACAGTGAGGAGTGAAGGGGGAGTTACAGTGAGGGGAGAGGGGGGAGTTACAGTGAGGAGTGAGGGGGGAGTTACAATGAGGGGAGAGGGGGGAGTTACAGTGAGGGGAGAGGGGGGAGTTACAATGAGGGGAGAGGGGGGAGTTACAGTGAGGGGAGAGGGGGAATTACAGTGAGGGGAGAGGGGGAAGTTACAGTGAGGGGAGGGGGGGAGTTACAGTGAGGAGTGAAGGGGGAGTTACAGTGAGGGGAGAGGGGGGAGTTACAATGAGGGGAGAGGGGGGAGTTACAGTGAGGGGAGAGGGGGGAGTTACAGTGAAGAGTGAGGGGGGAGTTACAGTGAGGGGAGAGGGGGGAGTTACAGTGAGGGGAGGGGGGAGTTACAGTGAGGGGGGAGTTACAGTGAGGGGGGAGGGGGGAGTTACAGTGAGGGGAGAGGGGGAATTACAGTGAGGGGAGAGGGGGGACTTACAGTGAGGGGGGAGTTACAGTGAGGGGAGAGGGGGGAGTTACAGTGAGGGGAGAGGGGGGAGTTACAATGAGGGGAGAGGGGGGAGTTACAATGAGGGGAGAGGGGGGAGTTACAGTGAGGGGAGAGGGGGGAGTTACAATGAGGGGAGAGGGGGGAGTTACAGTGAGGGGAGAGGGGGGAGTTACAATGAGGGGAGAGGGGGGAGTTACAGTGAGGGGAGAGGGGGGAGTTACAGTGAGGGGAGGGGGGAGTTACAGTGAGGGGGGAGTTACAGTGAGGGGAGAGGGGGGAGTTACAGTGAGGGGAGAGGGGGGAGTTACAGTGAGGGGAGGGGGGAGTTACAGTGAGGAGTGAAGGGGGAGTTACAGTGAGGGGAGGGGGGGAGTTACAGTGAGGGGAGGGGGGAGTTACAGTGAGGGGGGAGTTACAGTGAGGGGTGAGGGGGGAGTTACAGTGAGGGGAGGGGGGAGTTACAGTGAGGGGGGAGTTACAGTGAGGGGAGAGGGGGGAGTTACAGTGAGGGGAGGGGGAGTTACAGTGAGGGGGGAGTTACAATGAGGGGAGGGGGGGAGGTACAGTGAGGGGAGGGGGGAGTTACAGTGAGGGGAGAGGGGGGAGTTACAATGAGGGGAGAGGGGGGAGTTACAGTGAGGGGAGAGGGGGGAGTTACAGTGAGGGGGGAGTTACAGTGAGGGGAGAGGGGGGAGTTACAGTGAGGGGAGAGGGGGGAGTTACAGTGAGGGGGGAGTTACAGTGAGGAGAGAGGGGGGAGTTACAGTGAGGGGAGAGGGGGGAGTTACAGTGAGGGGAGAGGGGGGAGTTACAGTGAGGGGAGAGGGGGGAGTTACAGTGAGGGGGGAGTTACAGTGAGGGGAGAGGGGGGAGTTACAGTGAGGGGGGAGTTACAGTGAGGGGAGAGGGGGGAGTTACAGTGAGTGGAGAGGGGGGAGTTACAGTGAGTGGAGAGGGTGGAGTTACAGTGAGGGGAGAGGGGGGGAGTTACAGTGAGGGGAGGGGGGGCGTTACAGTGAGGAGTGAGGGGGGAGTTACAGTGAGGGGAGAGGGGGTAGTTACAGTGAGGGGAGGGGGGAGTTACAGTGAGGGGAAGGGGTAGTTACAGTGAGGGGAGAGTGGGGAATTACAGTGAGGGGAGGGGGGAGTTACAGTGAGGAGTGAAGGGGGAGTTACAGTGAGGGGAGAGGGAGGAGTTACAGTGAGGGGAGGGGGGTGTTACAGTGAGGGGAGAGTGGGGAATTACAGTGAGGGGAGGGGGAGAGTTACAGTGAGAGGAGGGAGGGTAGTTACAGTGAGGGGAGAGGGGGGAGTTACATTGAGGGGAGGGGGGGGAGTTACAGTGAGGGGTGTGGTGAAACATTGTTGGTTCCCACTAGGTAGTGCTGAGCCAGGGTCTGGCCAGTACTATGAGTCTGTATATATGTTACTGTTGGGGTATATCGCGCATCAAGGGGAGAGTGGGGAGTTTACCTTCAATTCAGAAAGAAGCAGAATGAAACTGTGATTTTACAGGATCGTGATGAGTTGATCGGCTGGTGAATAACTGCTCTTCGGAACAGTGTTTAAAAAGGTAATATTTTTAAATTTATCATTACCTAACTTATTATAATTAAGAGTCTCTCACAGAAGGGAAGTAAGAAACTCTTGATTTATATATTTTTTAAAGAAATTCTTGATTTAATTATTCATTTTATTCTCACCTGATAAAGTTTTTTGATTCTAAGGTATAACTGAGTACACTAAGTGCTAGTGAGAAGAGACATTAATTTACTTCATACTTTACTGATCAGAAAATTATTTAATTCCTTAATTAAGACACAAATTGTGTTAATAGTTAGCTTGAGATACCAGAGTTAAGATAGATCTATAAATGAAAAGAACTAAAACTTTAAAAAAAAATAATGAAGAAGTAAATTAAAGATCTAAAAAACATTTTTTTTAAGAAGCATAACTTTTAGTTGTAGGTGGTACTAGCATTTACTGAGCCCTGTAAATTGTAGCATATGCATTCATTAATCGGTGGCACGGTGGCACAGTAGTTAGCTGACTACAGCGTTAAGGTTCAGTTCCAGCCTCGGTCACTGTGTAGAGTTTGCAAGTTCTCCCCTTGTCTGCGTAGATTTCCTCTGGGTGCTCCGGTTTCCTCCCACAGTCTGAATGGCATGCTGGTTAGGTGTATTGGCCATGCTAAATTCTCCCTCAATGTTTCTGAACAGGCGCTGGAGTGTGGCGACTAGGGGATTTTCACTGTAACTTCATTGCAGTTTTAGTGTAAGCCTACTTGTGACACTAATAAATAAATCAATAATTCTAAGTTATTTAAGTAAGTGATTAAATTAACTAAATAACATCAGTAACAATGTGATGCGCTACTCAAACACGAGACCTGAAGCTCAGTAAATGAAAGGCTTTTATTTACTGTAATGAAGCTGCCAGAACTTATATACACTATCCCAGACTGAAGGGGTCCCGGCCAGAGCAGGGACTCTTATACCTCTCCCAGGAGGCGGAGCCCGACTGGGATGTGCCACAACACTACCGTACAAAGGTGTAACAACCCCACCCTAACCCCAACAGCAACAATAGCACAAGCCAACAGTAACATATGTACATCCTTGTAGTACTGGCCAGCCCCTGGCTCAGTATTATCCAGTGGGAACCAACAATGGTTCACCACACAATGGCAGGACAAATGTTCCGTTGCCGCTGTGGAATTTGGGAGTTGCTGGACTCCAAGGTGATCAGGCCAAACATATTGGCAGAAAGTTTAAACAGCAAATAAGGAGCAGGAGGAATTCCTATTATTGACCTGGAAGCTGAACTGCAGACACTATGTAACATAACAGAGGGAGAGAAATTGCTGGACATTTTGTACGCAAAGCCATCACACCGCTTAGAAAATGTTCATCTATTTTGGTAAGAGTTTTAACAACACCAGGTTAAAGTCCAACGGACTTTAACCTGGTGTTGTTAAAACTCTTACTGTGTTCACCCCAGTCCAACGCCGGCATCTCCACATCACATCTATTTTGGTACAGGAAACCATTTAAGCGGGGAGCAAACAGGAATGACTGGGACTGAGCAGCTTGGTCTCTAGTAACCCTCCAAGTGCCAGAGACCTGGGAAGCCCCTGTATCTGACTATTGCGGAGTTGTGTCAGTGAGGCCTTCTCCACAAAGTGAGCTCAAGCCTAATCTAGAGCTGTGCTCTACCATGTCTCTGCACTGGCGCACTCCGCCTCTCGCCCGCTCCGGTTTCCGCGATCGCCGGGGCAATAAAATTCCAGCCTATGTCTCAAATATTGTGTGCAGTTTTGATCTCCTTATGTAAGGAAGGATGTAACGTGCTGAAGCTTTCAGAGCAGCTTTACTAGATTGATACCTAGAATTAATGGGTTGGCTTATGAAGAAAGGTTTGACAGACTGGGCTTATTTCCACTCAAGTTTAAAAGAGTGTGGGGTGACTTGAATTAGGTAGAGACAATTCTGAATGGTCTTGACAAGGTGTACTTTGAAAGAATGTCACCCCTTGTGGGTGAGTCTAGAACAAGGGACACCGTTTTAAAATTAGGACAGAGATAAGGAGAATGTTTCCCTCAGAGAGTTTTATGATTTTAGAACTCATTAAATACTTTTAAGGCAGAGATAGATAGATTCTTGTTAGGTAAGGGATATCAAAGATTATTGAGGGTAGGTTAGAATGTAGAACTTGAAACACAGGCATGATCTTATTGAATGGTGGAGCAGGCTCAATGAGCTAAATGATCTACTTCTGCCCCTATGTTTTATGTTTGTATGTCTGTAAGCCTTGTTCTCCTGGTTGGCAGACATCTGTGGTGGTCTCCTGAAGACAGGTAGGTTGGAGATGGTGAGATGTATGTGTTAGGCTGGCATTTAAATATGGTGGCCAGACCTCCAACCCTGCCAGCTAATGGTAGGCAGATGATTCGGCTCTCGACTTGCCAGGTGATTCAGCATGATACGCACCTGTGCATAATGAAAGAGATTCCAAGCACGGAGTTGGGCACAACTTGCTGCAATTCCAGCCAGTCGAGTGAGTACGGCCAAAATCTCTGACCACTGCACTTAATCTCATTAATGGACGACTCTAACAATTGCATCTAAAAGCTTTCCTATCACCAAGGTTAAACTGATTGGCCTGTGGTTTTTGGCTTATTGTTACACCGGCTACCCAGTCCTTATATGAGTTCAGACTGTCTTCTGCCTAAGAGAGGACTCCAGCCCTTGGGATGATTATCTACTCTCGGTTCCAATTGGTCCCTCAACCAGGTGACACACTTCTGCTGTGTTGTCCTTAAAGGGACAACCACTACAATCACCACATCCTTCCTCCTTTAACTCCTTAATACAATCCTCTGTTACCAAGTTACTCAGTCTAAAGTCTAACTAAACATGAACACGAGTTGTACAATTATCAGTTGAGTCATTGAAGGGTTTTTCTATTTCTTATACAGCAGCATTATTCTGTAGTCTGAGATGTTTCACAGGATCGACATTAACCCATGTAATAATGGGTATCTGTTCTGGCACAGATAGTCCATTACAACTTCCTTACATGGAGACATCAGTTCTGTCTATAACAGATCGATCAGGTACTTTGGTGCTTACAGGTGACCCAGATGCCACCGCAGGCTCCACTCAACATTGACTGCTGGAGCGTATCTCTACTCCAAAGATCCATATGTTTATGAATGATCCATTGTTCCATGTCTGGGTACAATAGGAATCCAGTCTTAAGGATGATAATTTTAGGGATCTCACTTGATCCGCTACTGAAGTTTCATATCATGGCACTGTGTCATATTATGTACTTACTGTGGGTTTTTGTTGTTGTTGCAGATTGATGAGACCTTTAGACTTGTGTGTCCAAACATAAACATCTTTATTGGTAGGCTTTAACTATGTACAGTTGCAAATATAGGAGGCGGTTTTCTGACCGCACTCGCCCCAAAACTGGAAAATCTTGCTCGAGGCCAACCTTTGCATGGTCTGCCCCCCCAACCCACTATGATTCCCCTGGCGGGTGGGACGGGAAAATTCCCCCACCGTCTTCCATGGAACTTCCATGGCTTGTTGCTTACTGAGCTCTACCCTAGATTGTTCTCTGACCATGTAACTACATACTTCACTCTGTGCGCGGTGCTACTCTGCAGTCCCAAGCACCTTATATTATAATGTATGCAGACACATATCATCACAACACAACACAGTCTTACGCCTTGACAGTTCTTTACTACTTTAAATGCATTATCGCTTTAAGATGGTCATTTTTTTTTCACTGAGCTGTCAACAGCTTCTGTCTGAGTTTTTCCCGTGCTTTTGATGTTTTGCCATGAATCCTGGCTGTTCTTCTCTTCCAAGCCTTCTAAACTTCTTTTTACTACTGGAAAGCTCGCTCGGCGATCTCTGTAGCTTTTTTTTACCTGGCCGTTTGGAGAGCGCATTTTCCTCCTGCTTTAGATGTACCTATTTCTTTTGTTGATTTCACAGGAAGATCCCACATTCTTGGGGTCCCTGGGGCATTTTAAAAACTTTCTAACTTTTCTTTTCAATAGGTTGAGGACTTTTTTAAAACACTTCAGAACCTCACTGCCTGCAGTTCCTCAGTGCAAGGATCGCTACCCAGATGCCACCGCAGTCTCCACTCAGATCAGGAGCCTGGCAATCTCAGCCTCCTCCCATGTTTCTGGAGACCATGTTACAGCTCCTTGGGGCATTTTTCTTCAGTCACTTAAAAACACTGCTCACTGAACTCTCTTTTTTCCCTCTCTTTAAAAAACTCTGCATCAACTGCCTTTTTTTTCTGAAGGTCCACTTTTCCTTAAACTCAAAGAGTGGCATTTTACGGCCCCACTTGAGCGAGACCAGAAACTCGCGCCCGAGGTCAACGGACATTTCCGTTGTCCGCCCCTCGCCCGCTCTGATTCCTTGGTGGGCGGAGCAAAAGAATTCCGGCGAAAATCACAGCTCTTGCTTCTGAGGGTTATTTTCTCTTCATTTTCTTCCCATATATTTCTAAACTCTTGACTGTATTGGCCAATCCAGGCCCATTCCACAACCGACCCTCAGAGTCTGGCAATATCTCAACATCTCACTCGGTCCAATCGCGCAAAGACAGGCATTCGGGTGAGTATCTTTCTCCTTCAGCCTTCGATTAAAACAGGAAACTCACATACGTCTGGCCACAGGCAGCGTCATCAATAATTCATCCCATCCTCATTGCCAATGTAATGATGCACGCTCACAGAATTCGTCAGAAGCACAAAGGGTATTTATTAATTAGGAAAAACATATAGAGGCCGGCAGTTCCCGGCTGTCCTGGAGCAGCCCATCGACTGCCCTATGTGTCTTCAGACTGTATTCTGCCTAAGAGAGGTCTCCACCTCCTGAGGTGATTACCCACTCTCAGTTCCAAGTGGTGTCTCACCATAGTCACCACAAGATGTCTCACCTTTCTAATACTTCCTCTTTATCAATTTTTAGCCAATCCAGTGCCCAAGTGTAAATCCAAGATTACTAGAAACATCTGTTAAAGAACATATTCCATTCATTAATAAAAGGGAATACCAATGAAATCAGACTATATTAGAGCAAAGCTATACCAAATAAAATTCTGAAATCTGCGCGATGATAATTGTCACCTGCATGTCTATTTACCCATTCAGTTTGTTAACAAATCCAGGCACAATGAGCCACACTCAATTAATACCTGTATGTTGAGGATACTGTAAATATGTACATCCAGTAGGAGTCATTACTTGAAATAGGTGGATTCTCAGAGCTAGATCCTTCCAAAATGGCACGAGACGCATTATCAATTTTAGTAGGACAGAAAAGCTACTTTTTAGCCATTACCATCCCTTAAGCACCATGAGAAGGGAGTGGAAATCAATCTCGCTGTGTCTAGTGTGCCGAAATGATGATTCACACGGTGAGTGGTGAGAATGTGAAACCTGTTGTTGTTCGAAGTGGTTGAAGCATATAGTACTGACACATTTAAAGGCTGGCATGAAGAAGAAAGGAAATCAGTGATAGCTGTCATGGTCACCATTGCTAACACCAGCTTTATATTCCAAATATATTAATTTCATTTAAATTCCAACATCTGCCATGGTGGGATTTGATTCTGTATCCCTAGAGTACTAGCCTGTTTCATTGGATTACTAGTCCAGTGACATCACCATTAGCCCAGTGTAGCCATTTCTACCAACTAATTCCACTTGTGAATGAGTCAGAGTAAAAGGGGATAACTATAAGATATCAATAAGCAAGATAAATAAAGAATTAAAGAATAATTTATTCACAGAGAGTAGTGAGAGTGTAAAATCTGTCAATGTATGAATTGATTGAAGTACATATCACTGACACATTTAAGGGCTGACTTGATGTACAGAAAAGAAAGGAAATAGAGGAACACAGAGGCGGATGATGAAGAGGTAATAAAAGTGTCATGAGGCTTGTGTGGAGTATAACTATCAGCACAGGCTGGTTGGGCTGAATGGCCAGTTTCTGTGCTGTATTTCAACAAATTCTTGCAAGAAAATGTAGCTTTAGAAAGCCACTTAGCTCCATACAAAAGTTTGCACGGCTATCTTTTGGATTAGTAGGAACTATTCCTGTCTTTGTGTTTAGTTCTGAGTAAAGAATTTTGTTTGAATACATAAATGACAGTAATTTTTACAAAAAGGCTGAAAAGCATTTAAAGGAATCTTAATTGTGTAAACATGATTTTTCCGTAATAGTTTGATCTGCTTATGAAGGAGAAAATACTTCTCAGAAGTTTAATCCCGGATTACTCATACTGAAAGTATTCCCATTTAGGAGCTCACTGGTGAGAGAATGTTGAATTTTGTTTTGCATTAGAAATTGCCAGAAACTAGGAACAGCTGTCCCTACCAAGAGAATGGTGTGAGAAAAAAAGCAGGTTCCCTTTGTGAAAAGAAAAAGTGCTCTTAATGTAGAAAATGATTCTCAAAGCTTGAGCTGCCATTCTGAAAGATGGTATTTGCTCCACTTCTGTTTTTGTTTTAGACAGGTGATACCCAGTCATGCATTAAAAGATATAGCGCAGGAAGTTGAAAGCCCACTCCCATTCTTTCCATTTGTTTACCAAACAGAAATGTTTCATGTAAGAGTTGCTGTCATCGAGCTTCAAGAACAACATTTTTTTTTAGGTGAGGACTAGGTTGACGGTATCAGAAAAGCAAAGTCCTTAGCGTTGGAGGCAACACCCTCTAGAGTTTTAGTTTATTCAGACTTCTGGACAGAGAACTGGGAGCAAATGACAGAACATCCTTTGGACATTTAATGATTGCTACTTGCTTGCAATCGTACATTTCACAAAGTAATGTTTAGCACGCTTTTCTATCACCTTGGTGAGTTCATATATAGTTGCAGTAAACTTTTGTGGAGGAGAAATTCTCCACAAATAGGTGACAAAAATAAACCAAAAAGAGAAAGTCAACCAAGACTGTCCTGAAAGTAAAACTGAGTTCCTCAGGTCCTAAAATGCAAAAGTCCCAATTTGTCTGAATGTAACTGTATTAATCAAATATAGATGGAAATAATACTGGAGTAGGGGTTGATAAGCACAATTTTTGTGCCTGAATTAAGTGTAGTTTATATAAAAGCATGCTCTACCTTGTCCAGTTAGGTACAATAGTTACATTCCACGATATCACAAGGCCATCCAATTGTGGCTGCTACTTTTAGAATTTTCAAGGTTAGAATGTTAAAGCAGGATATTTTGTCATTCTGGCTCAGCTCCCAGTACTTGAAACAATGGTGAGAGCTGGGAGTTATAGGCTTAATAATTAAGCAATATCTGTCATTGTCTAACTCATAGGTACTCGAGTGCCTTATTCATGCAATGGAAGGCAGGTGGATGAATGCATAGCCACCTCGGGGTCTGTTTCTGAAAAAATACATAAACACAGCTTTTTATTACGTACAGGTCTACATTTCAGAAACTAAATATAAGGATGAAGCCAATGCATTCCTTCTTCCGGTATATTCCCTTGAGTGTACAATCATCAGATGAGTCTGATTGTGAGGTAAAATATATTTGTAGTCCCTAAGATGCACAATCCATAGTGTAGTATTGACAGACATTTAAAAAAAAACCAAATAAATTGTTCCGAAGGAAACAAAACAGAAAAAAAACAGTGGAGAGCAGTGATGGGGAATAAAGCAGTTAATGACTCTGGCAGAGAGGTCAATGACTGATCCTGCAGTCTCCTCCGCTCAATCATCAGTAAAGTGAATTTGAGTTATCAACAGTGATATCAATGGCACCCGCTCACCAATAGCCTGCTCACTCAGTCCCCAGCTTCAGTCCTTATTACAACCTCGACCCAATATGGATTGAAGAACTGTACGTAAGAGGATAGTGATAGCAACTGCCCTCAAGTTTGAAGTGGTGCATAGCCGAGTATAAAACCAGTAAAGTGAGGTCAATCAAGGCCAGTACCTAAACATTCCAGTGACTAGGGGAGTATCTGATGCCGAGGAGTTGGCTCATGATCGGTGCAAATCAATTTGCAAAGACTCAGGACAATGCTGGAGGGGTTGCTCAGGGAATCACCTTTCTACCGAATGGCTTCAGACATTTCACCAATGACCCTCCCTCGGTCATCAGTCAGCTGTGAGGCTGTTTAGTGCTGATTTAACATGTTTAGCTCTAATCACAACACCTCCATGCCAGCTCACGACAAGATGTGGATATCATCAAGGCTTAGGCTGACTGGGTTACATTCATGCCACATATATACCACATAATAATTGAGGTCGTGCCTCACAAACCTTATTGAGTTCTTTGAGAAGGTGACCAAAGAGGTGGATGAGGGTAAAGCAGTTGATGTGGTGTATATGGATTTCAGTAAAGCGTTTGATAAGGTTCCCCACGGTAAGCTATTGCAGAAGATACGGAGGCATGGGATTGAGGGTGATTTAGCGATTTGGATCAGGAATTGGCTAGCTGTAAGAAGACAGAGGGTGGTGGTTGATGGGAAATGTTCATCCTGGAGTTCAGTTACTGGTGGTGTACCGCAAGGATCTGTTTTGGGGCCACTGCTGTTTGTCATTTTTATAAATGACCTGGATGAGGGCGTAGAAGGATGGATTAGTAAATTTACGGATGACACTAAAGTTGGTGGAGTTATGGACAGTGCAGAAGGTTGTTGCAGGTTCCAGAGGGACATAGATAAGCTGCAGTGCTGGGCTGAGAGGTGGCAAATGGAGTTCAATGCGGAAAAGTGTGAGGTGATTCACTTTGGAAGGAGTAACAGGATTACAGAGTACTGGGCTAATGGTAAGATACTTGGTAGTGTGGATGATCAGAGAGATCTCGGTGTCCATGTGCATAGATCCCTGAAAGTTGGCACTCAGGTTGATAGGGTTGTTAAGAAGGCGTACGGAGTGTTAGCTTTTATTGGTAGGGGGATTGAGTTTCGGAGCCAGGAGGTCATGTTGCAGCTGTACAAAACTCTGGTGCGGCCGCACTTGGAGTATTACGTACAGTTCTGGTCACCACATTATAGGAAGGATGTGGAAGCATTGGAAAGGGTGCAGAGGAGATTTACCAAGATGTTGCCTGGTATGGTGGGAAGGTCTTATGAGGAAAGGCTGAGGGACCTGAGGTTGTTTTCATTAGAGAGAAGAAGGTTTAGAGGTGACTTAATAGAGGTATACAAGATGATCAGAGGATTAGATAGGGTGGATAGTGAGAGCCTTTTTCCTCGGATGGTGATAGCTAGCATGAGGGGACATAGCTTTAAATTGAGGGGTGATAGATATAGGACAGATGTCAGAGATAGGTTCTTCACTCAGAGAGTGGTACGGGCATGGAATGCCC